>NW_027526446.1:93348-401031 GCF_048455015.1 Haemaphysalis longicornis
ATGCATTTTTTTCCATGTTATGACCCAATTTTTTGTAACATTCAAGTTGTGTATTCAAGTTGTGTATGTTGTTTAAGTTTGACTCTGCATTTATTGTTAAATCACTTGCATTTATTAGTGTATATTTCCTTGTACCCCCCCCCCCCCACTGTAATGCCACATGCGCTGTGGGTACTGAATAAATGAATAAATAAATAAATATGGCTCTGGTATCTAGAGGTGAACAGCTTTCCCCGTCGATTACGTCATGTTTTAGACGGAGCATGATATCCTACGTTGAGAGTTTTGGACGGAACCCGATCATAGAGTGCGGAAAACTCTATTGCATTTCATATAGTTGGTGATTTTAGATGCGACGCTGAGAGCATCTCTTGTAGGCGGCCCTGTCCTTCCTGCGTGCGTCCGTCGTTGTTGTCCGCACCGCTGCGCCCCTCCTCCTCTCGCCGTGCTAGCGCGCCCTCTCCACAACATCTGTGGCGCGCGCGTGCGGCGCGCTCTCTCACTCCGCCGGTGGGCGGCGCTGCGCGCGCGACGCAAGCGCGCTGTGCGCATGCGCAGCGCCCTTTCTCTCCGCGGTCTCCTCTCCTTCGGGCGCGCTGCGCATTAAGCGGAGTGCCGCGCTCCGGCCGGTCTCTCAGTCGGCGGTCGTCCGCCCTATGCTTGCTCTCTCTCTCTCTCTCTCTCTCTCTCTCTCTCTCTCTCTCTCTCTCTCTCTCTCTCTCTCTCTCTCTCTCTCTCGCATTACCCGACGATTGCTCACGCAATTCGAGTAATCGACCCAACGGAAACGCACAATGGAACCCCCTTCAGCGTCGCATCACACCAGGGTTCCCGCGAGGGGAGGTGGGCGTAATTTTTATTTAAAACAACGTGTTCCAATAGTTTCCCTACGCAGGAAGTGAGGGAAATAGGTCTAGCAAGCGACGATCTTCGTCTGTAGGTGCTCGGTGAATCAACTGTCGAGCTGTGAGACGGGCAAACTCGTTCCCTGGTATTCCAAGATGCGCGGAAGCACCTATTACGTAGACGTGTCTCGCAAGCGATTTTCGTCGCGGTATTTTGAAAGTGGTCTTGTATATTTGGCCGAAGGAGGAGTTACAACAAGCGTGTTGAGAGCCGGTAATTACGGTCTCAACTTGGGTTTGGTTATGCGCCAAGGCAACGGTTGCTTCCGTGGAGGGTAAGGGGCTGGCTGGCTCGGTCGCACGGTTCACGAACCAGGCCGCCTAGACGTACCCTTACAAGAGCCATGTTCGCTTGTAACACCCTCTCTATTCTCCTGACAAACTGCCAATACGGCTTCGCAGTACTGTCTCCGCAGCCCAAGTTAGAGTCGTGGGTTTTAACGCTAACGGCTCAGCTTCGAACCCTAGTGGGTCCAATTTTTTCTCAAAAACGATCATTTCTTTACAGCAACATGTTATTTCGAGTCAATTCTGCGCATTTGTCTCGGAGATAAGGATATTTTAGTATCTTTAAGTTGGTTTAGCCTACCAACGCAGTAATTAGTTCTGCTATTTTTCTTAATTCTGCGAATACAGGGGTTCACCTGGATTGCGTTTAAAAGGCTGCCAGGTTTCTCAAATACGCTGTTCTGTCCAGTGATACTCTGGTGTGGTGCTCTTGGATCACAATGACTATGGCTACTGAGGCCCGTATTTCAGGATAGAGGTCCGAGTCCATGTATGCCACGTAGTGTGGCTACCGCACTGCTCTGATGTAGTACGGGCCCTTGCTTCTCTCCGGCCGGCGTTCTGCGCCAGCCTTTTTTTTTCGCCACTGGGAACACAAAAAAAAAAAGAAGAAAACTCCGCCGTACGTTGTTTCTTTTTTTTAATCTGTAACACTTAAAAGGCCCTAGTGGAGTTGTGTTACATTATGAAGTTAGGAATTCACAAACAGTAGTTTATTTCGATGGCTTCTTGGAAATGTACGATGCAGGAGTGTGCACTGCGTCAGCAGGAAATATGAAGAGTGATAGGCCGTAGTGTGGGTATGGAATGGATGACAGCTTTTGAGTGGCTGATTTGGCATTAAAGGTGATGAGCTGGAACAGTGTCATCGTGCAGGTGCAATGCATGATAAACTTTGTGAAACAAACATACTTGCAATTTCGCGGTGCGATGCTACGTTAACAATGTTCATTTCAGACTTGAGACCGCTGTAATATGAAAAAAAGAAAACGAACCTGGCTGCTTACATTCAGATCCCCCGCGTCTAAATTATTCCGTAGTCCTGACTACAAATCGATGGTGGTGTATGTGTTGCCGCGACGCGCAGTCTTCAACAGCCCACAACGCGACCATCGCGTCATAGTACTTTCCCGCAGAGCATCAGTGATTTGAGGTGAAGACCACTAATAGGAGCGAACCGTTCAGGTCGTTTCACAATGCGGCGCTCATGCAACATCGAGAATGCGGCGCGGCCAGACCCCTCTTGCGCATGCGCGGGCTTGCCGCGGCGGCTGTTCGCGGCATCGGCCTCATCGCCTCTCAGTCCCTGCGAGAATGGTTCTGCATGTGTGTGTTTGACTCTGCTTGGAACGTGTCGGCGCATGTTTTGACCGTTGCATAGGAGACTACAAGTAGGCTCTCCTTCTGACAAGCCTCAGTGCATTCTGGGCTCCGCGTAGAACGTTTCTCTGCCCATTCGAGCTTTCATGTTTTAAGCCCGCCAGTGAGCTGCTTCCTGCACCATCGCTTCTCTGTGCTCACGGTTATTATTCATGTTAGGTTTGTCTTTGGCTATTCGTCGTCAGAACAGAGGCAGGCCACTCGCCAACCACGCTACCTCCACATGATTGAGGGCCGTACTCGTAAGCCTTCGTGCATGTAACCGCCTCCACTGCAGCACGCTTCGTATTCAAGCTGTGGCTTAGGTGCATTAAACGGTGAAGCGTATGTTCAGACTACCGACGCAAAAGCCATATCGGGATCCATGGACATCAGAAAATGGCGTGTCATGCAGTTCGGTTCGCTGAAACGTGAAATGATGTCGCTCTTTAAAGTTGCTACAAAAATTGTGGCAACAGTCAGAACTTGGCCTAACTTGAACTGAACAATTTTCTAGCCATTTGTTTCCTAGTTATTTGCGCTAACATTAGTACCATGGGAAGAAATCTATTTTGGTTCCTTTCTTCGTTGCCCTTACTCTAGCAAAGCCTAGTCACCATTTTTCTGTGAGCTGTATTTGAATCTCTCATTAGTCACATCTACTGTGTCTTTTCACTGAAACTTGTCTCATACCCTTGTCTACACTTCTGTTTAAAGCTCTTGGTGAACTTGATTGGCACCATTCAGATTTCCAGACAAAACCTAAAAAAACTGCTTCCTTTGACACTGGCTAGAACTCGTCGATTCACAATGCAAGTTAGATCATGTATACGTTCTACATTACGAGCTAGCCGGCGTGTTGCCGCATTTCCGAAAGCGCAGGCGCAGAACCAACGTGTGCCTTCTGCACTGCGAACGCCGCCGTTTCGCACACGCATAAAGGCTGGGCGGGAGTCCCCGAGGCGAATTCGGATGGCGTGTGTGGACGGCGGCCACTACACGGCGGGCGGAGGTGAGAAGCGTCGAAATGGAACGAACGCCCGTATACGACGTCGTTGACACCGTTCATGCCCCTTCTGGCTTTCGCTAAGTATACACGGGCGCAGCGCACACTGCGCTTTCGTTTGCGTCGTCGCAAGGGTATGCCCGTATACCCCCACGAAGTCATTTCCAGAGACAGGCTCTTCCCCCCCAAGACAGCTCGAAACGATTGTTTGCCAGAGCGGGGCCGACGAGAGGCGATCACGCCAGCGCAAAATTTTTCGCTCTCCTCGAATGCGGTCGCGCCGCGAGGGAGAGTGACTTTTTGTACTCCCCGGTCGAAGAGAAAGGAGCGGTCATCACAGTCGCCCGCCGGCGTGGACGGTACAGCCGCTCAGAATTCGTACGCCACGTTTAACTCTCGGCTCGTGCATGGCTTCGTCCCCATATAGAGGCACGGCCTTCCCGGTCAAGCTGAGGGCGTGATTGTCTCCGTTCGAAATGGAAAAATGCGTCCGCGCAGTGTGAGTGCGCATGCGTTTGTCCATGCGGTGCGCAAGATGCCCGAACGTGCCAAATATAGTAGACGACGCAGGGGCGTCTCGAAGTGTTGCGAGCTGACTAGCGTCTAGCGTGTGCCGCGCTAAAAAATGCGTCCTAATAACGCCCGGCGGGCATGTGGCGAAGGCTTTGTGTGTGCACGTCGAAATATAACGCGATACGCGAGAGTAAGAGCGGTCCACTCTGTCCTCCTCTGATGGGTGTATCCGCATGTATAGCGTGATCGGTATGACACGAGCGATATCTTTCGTGCACGTAGTGTGTGCGTGCTGGTGTGATGTATACCTTTGTGTTCGCACTCAGCGCGGAAGAAGATGAATAGCGGCGGTTGTTTGACGTTGGTGCTTTCGCTCTCCAGACCCACTTCTCGAAAATAGAAATGATTCCCGTTATTCCATTCTTTTACTATGCACGACGCTCGTTACAAGGGTCCTTCAAGAACGAGCGAGGCGTTTTTGTTGGTTTGTCCGTATCCGATATCAGGGTTACCCTTTCTCAATTTGGGACTAAATCTCCACCCTGACAGACCTTCCATAATTAAACTTAGCGTCTGAATGCCACACACAAACTCCTTTTCTTTACCTTCTTTTTTCTATTCCCCTCTCTCCCACCGCCCTCTTTCATTCAAGGCCTTTACTCCCTCCTTCTCATACCCGTAGAGTAGTATGTACGCAACATGCCAGCAGACCTCTGTACTTCTGTCTAAAATCTCTCTCTCTCTCTCTCTCTCTCTCTCTCTCTCTCTCTCTCTCTCTCTCTCTCTCTCTCTCTCTCTCTCTCTCTCTCTCTCTCTCTCTCTCTCCTTCCACAATACTTCATCACGAAGCCTTATGGAGCCGACGCCAACCCCTCCCAAACTTTTAAAGACGATAGTCTTGATGGGCTACTTAAATGCAGAAGTTTTTGTCTGTCTGTCTGTCTGTCTGTCTGTCTGTCTGTCTGTCTGTCTGTCTGTCTGTCTGTCTCGATTCAGCCACCCGGACAAAATGAAACAGAAGCTGCGCAATAGTCTTATATTCCCGCAGCCAAATCTAAATGTCTAGGACCGGTGTTCAATGTTCATACTTGTCAACATTGTTGAACACGAACAAGACATTACGCAAGCATAAGGCAGGAAATCAATACATAAGTGATATTTGCAGTGTTCCATTATTAAAAAATTAATGGATGCTTGGTTTTTGCGATACAAAATGAAATAATATACATCAACTGCAGAAAACCGTCGCCGGCTTTTGCCCGCGCCACTATAGCTCTTGGCGGCATTTAAGAAATCAAACGGCCACAGCAACGAAAGGCTCCACTAGATAGGTTTCACGTTCCATTTAGAACGGTCGTGGAGTAGGGCAACGTCGTTCTATAAATGCTGTAGTAGGGTGCCTCGATTCATGCGCGTCTCCGACGCACGGCAGCGCTGTCATCGAGGCACCCGACTTGGCGCAGTGGAACGCGGTAAATTTAAATTGGCTTGAACAAACCTCCAGAGTGTTATCTTGAGAGGAACAAGACGGGAGAGGAACAGCATGAGAGGTGAGCGGGAAAGAGAAGGGTGACATTTACATGGCAGAGGCGCCAGTCGACTATGGTGTTTCGTCGACATTAGCAACGAAAGGAGCAGATACGCGGCCATTTCTTTTGCATGTGAGTGGATTAATTGTTTCATTGCAGATCTAACAATGAAATTCATCAGTTGTTCGTCCTAGTGCTCTAGCACTGGGTAACCACTAACCATAGCTATTTTCAACAGCGAAGCTGTTTAGCAAATCGTTTGTGTGTGGTGTCCGCAGTTGAAAATACCAAGGCCGAGCGCTCGTGCACGCGTGCCTCGAGCGCACGTTCGCCAAGCCAAGCATACCCTCTTAGGGAGATCCGACAACATTGGACAGAAAGAAAAAAAGAAAAAAAAACCTGTACCGTTCGCCGTATCGTGGCAACACTTGCTCGGAACAAGAAAGACACGTCGTAGCGTACGCCCCTCGTCCGTACGTCCTCGTGTCGTCGTGCGCATGCGCTCTGAACAGTAGAAGAGCCGCGACTTGAATGTCGAAGCTGTGATCACTGACTCCACATGACCCGGCCGCGGATAGTTCTCACGGCCGGGGAAGAGGCCGCGCTTCGAGAGGCTCGGCGTGCACAGCTAGAGAGACTGCTAGAGTCGTACGGCGTGCACAGCTTGAGTCGGGCTTTCACAGCTGCGTACGAAAACGTCGAAGAAAATGACCAGCTCACTCTGGCACGAGGACGCGGGTTCAATTCCCGGCCGCGGCGGCCGCTTTTCTGGTGGAGGCGAAAAGCAAAAAAAACCCTACAATCATCGAGCTCCCTCTGGCCTTGCTCAACATAAGTTCATTGAAATTCCATGCCGTCGACGTAAACCACGACGTCACAACGATACTAAAACTCGCATTTGTGTCCGTGGATGATCACCTACAACAGCTTCGCCATTCAAGTCTTGCGCGTGAGTGCAAGATTTCCTAATTTTTTTTTTTGCTCTTCTTTACATAAAAACAACAACTTTGGACGACTGCGGGTGTTTGTTTCACGTTTTATTAGACTTCGGTAGAACATAATTTGAAACATTAGCCCGTAATGGTTTGCAGATTCTGCCTCAAGAAGGTAAAAGAGTACTTTCCTGTTGATTAGAGAACCATTAGAGCCCTCCTTGCCGAATTTACTGGCGGCAAGGAGTGCTCTAGGTTTGTAGCGGCAGGATGAAGCCGCAATTGAGAGAAGAGAGCCACTGGCTGCACATACGGGGAAATACATCCGGGCACGAGATAATTGCTCTGTACGCGCATATACCCTCACCTCTAATAGCGTAAATGCCGAAGATTATCTCTTTGTTCGATTTAGGGAGAAAATCTGCGAGCCACGTGTTCGGAACGACGGCTGCACAAACGGTGTGTGGAGGGGCGTCAGCTCAATTAACTGGCCGGGCTTCCTGCTTCCATACCTCTCTTGACGCTCACTCTGCTTAGGCGCGATTAAGTTGTGTCTCCGGACGGGCGTTCACTTTTTTTGCCGCCTTTATGACTGATTGTGACTTGTTTGCTCAGTCTGCTTGCTGACCTGTCCTATGAACAGTATACAGTTTGAGATAATGTACAGTAGAGAACAGTATACAGCACAGATAGAGTAAAGTATACAATATACAGTTAAGAAAAATAATACAGTTGAGAAAAAAATGGGCATGATTGGCTCAGAAGTGTTGTTGCAAACCCGGAACTAAGCTGGTTCTATTTAAGTGTAGCTTTAAGGCGGGCGAGGAGGAATGCCTTTATTATCAGAGGGGGCATGTATGCCCTGTTGGGGAAGGAGAGGGATACGAAGGAAGGGTGGGAATAATCGAAAAACGAACACTGTCCAGGGTGCAATCCTTGAAAGTGGGAATGGCATTTTAAAGTCCGTAAACATATAGTTCGCAAGTTTCGTGAAGAGATAGGTGCGACGATTTTTGATGGGTATCGGTCCAGGTTATTACACCAACTTGTAGAGACCAAACATATTGTAACGAAATGGAAAGTTGGGCGAGTTGGTACGTATTCATGATGTAATGTCATCATCATCATCATCAAAAACAACAACAACGACAACAGAACCCATCATCATCATCATCATCATCATCACCAGACTATCTACTCCCACTGCAGGGCGCTGACTCGCAACTGGTAATTTTCTTGAAAGGAACACAAATTTATAGCCGACACGTACAATCTGTTGTGGTGAAAACAAACAAAATTTGAAACCTCTGATAAAACCGCGTAAAGGGCTGATAACCGCTCACAGAGTTAGGTGGCATCTAAAAAAGCTTTTTCCTCCTCCTACAGCGTCAGAGAAGGCTGCCTTACACAACAAGAGGCGAACCGGATGCGTGTGTTTCCCTTATATGACGCTGTAGGAGGAGGAAAAAAAGCTTTTTTAGATGCCACCTAACTCTGTGAGCGGTTATCAGCCCTTTACGTGGTTTTATCAGAGGTTTCAAATTTTGTTTGTTTTCACCACTCAGATTGTACGTGTCGGCTATAAATTTGTGTTCCTTTCAAACAAAATACCAGTTGAGAGTTAGCGCCCATCTTGTGAATTTCTCCTCTGTCCCTCGTCATTTATTGCGCTGTTACATTACATCTCGAAAAAATAGTTTCCTATAATACTCATTCCTTGTATTCAGTGAAAATAAACGCCACAACACCGGAACTTTGCGCATTAAAAATTAGGTTTCTAGGCGTCTATAATAGGCGCTTAAAAGTTCCGTTTAGGCATACGGAGGCGTCAAATACCCCTGTTCCGGCATATATATATAGGCTCAATTTTTATTTACTTTCTCAGCATATTTTAGAACAAACTTTTTACTTGCAATGAACACGGAGGGCAAATCTTGTGCTTGGACAAACTTAGACAAATCTTGGCGATACCTATGTGGCTTGGAAAATAAGCCAGATACGTACCGCCATTTCAAACAATTTCAGATAACTGTAGGTTGAATTGACAGTAAAAGAAAGACTATCAAAGCCATTGAAAGCCAGCATAAGGTCAAGCTTTTGCGTCTCGAAGTTGGGCCTCGTTTCAGTCGATATTTCTGGGCGAAAAAGGCTCAACGTGCCTGCGCTTCTAAATGCTCGATAATCTCATTCCATCTGGAATTTTATAGTGGTTTCCACTCAAAACGTCTGCCAGTTTTTTTTATTATTCCAGACAATCAGAGCATTTCGGAACAAGACAGATTTAAGCGTCAGAATGGTTCTGTCAGCAACTGGTCCGTCGGGGATGGCGGAGGACCTATCCTGGAACCTCCGTAATGAACTCAGCGTTTTTAAAGCGAAAGCTTTATGAGTGGTACCATGGCTTCCTGTAAAAAAAACTAATGCATTTCCCCATAGACCAGTTGGTTGACCAAAAATCTCTGATAATATCGCTGGACACAAGGCACGTGCGTGAAATCGTGCTTCTATAGTGTCAAAACGGTTACTTCGAAATCGCAAAGAAGGAATGGTCCTAGATGAGACGATCATGAAGAAGTTGTAAAAATAGTATACCGTTATTTTATAAACCACGCACCGGTATACATTTATATTGTTCGTAGATGAGTTTACGTAGTGCGGAAAAATTGTCGCATGGCTTCGTTTTTGGTCTTTGATGGTTTGACGATCGATTGGACGCACTTTCAGCGAAGGTTGTGGCTCACTTTTGACGTATTGTTGCCTTGATTTGAAAAAGCTTTCGCACTTCTCCCAGCTTTTTTCAGTAAGGGATAGTTTTAGTCAGCGTGGCGCCCAAGTTTAGAGTTGCTGAATGCTTTCTAATAAAAATGCGAAATAAGCACGCGAACATTCATTGTCACATTTAGTTGTAGCTACGTGTAATTAGTCTTGGCTGCGACGCGCTGGTCGGTGGAAAAGCTGTTAATACTAGCGAAGTGTTTGTTGTTGAAGCTTTCCCACCATTAACCGAGCTCCCAAGGAGGAATTATGCTAATGGTGTAAAAAACAAACTAGGTGTGGAGAGGCAAAATTGCTCACTGCTCTCTGAATACGCGAACGCGCCTCAAAGAACGATTTCTTGACGGCAGTGATTTATGCACTGAGGGAACATGCGCCCGACGACCTTCTCAGCTCTTCAAAGTGATGAATCCCATGGACAGTACAGTGAAGTGCAATATTTTGCAAGATTGTTTGCAAATTCATTTGCGACGACAGTCATCCTGTTCTGGAGGAGTGGATGACCAGTGAGGTTGCTCAGAATAACAGCATTTAGTCGCTATGCACTGAATACCGATTAACGACATTATATAGCACGAAATATTGTTTGCGAATTCCACAAACACCATTAAAGGTTACCCGGCCCGGCACGGCAGACGACTGCTATCGCGACCAGACTTCCTGAAAAGCGCCGAGATGAACTTCCGCGTCTCATTCGTTTTTCGGGCTACAGATTCTGTGTCTTGCCGGCCGACGGTGTTCCCGTGATCGGCGACGTTGGCTACGGGCTAGTTGCTAATTGTAACGTAAAGTCGAGGTGGCGGCGGCCCGAGCACAGGTTTCCCCTTCTCAACGTGTTTGGCATGACACGCGAATTCTGGTCGTACATGGCGGGCCACAAACTGCGATTATCACACCTCTGGGAACGGGAACAATATTAGCAGAACATGCACTCGAAAAGCCCAAGAGAAGCATAAGAAAGGCATTTTTAGGCGCTAAAAAGTCTGTAGGCACCAACTTCCAAATGGGCACTTATACTCGTAAGAAAGTATTGCTTAAAATGTTTCCATTTTTTTAGCTCATGCTCATACGTTAATTAGGCTGGATACTGACTCGAGGAAAGAATAGGCATTTTGGTTTAATTTCCGGCTGTGGCGTTCCTGCAGCATCGTCTGTTTAGGCCGTTTCTTCGTATAGGCAGCGCCAGTATGCCAAGATGCAGCTTTATAAACCTGACATTTACGTTAAAGTGGTGGCATGGCTTAACGTAAAATGTTGAAAACATAGCGCATGCTGAAGTGGCTGTTCTATTACACAGGGCGTAGGGAAATGGAGAGAGGCCATGGGGCACCAACGTTCAAGCGAGCTGCTCACTTGCACGGCTGAAAAGTGGTGACAAGGGTGAGAAAAGGGAAAAGGTGAGAACATGCTTACAGCTTAACATAAGCAGGCCAAAGTTGTCATTTTCATTTCATTTCATTTCTACAACAGCTTAACGTCAAGTCTGTTGAAGTTGGCTTCACTGCTGTACAGTATTGCAATGCGTGAAAGACATTCTTAGGGGCGGTACAGGCGATTTTATACATATAGAAATCTGCTGGCCCTACAGCCCTACAGGAAGGTCGTGTAGGAGTAAAAGGATAAGGAGGACTGGAAAGGTAAGAATGAGTGAAGGGCAACAAAAGTTGGAGGTGAGAGGGATGGAGCGGAAGTGAATCGGACAAGGGAGAGGAGTGAACGAGCGTGAGAGGTCGGTTCGAGAGGTGGTCTTAACGCTATCGTGTGATAATGTCATGTGCAGCGAAGCAATGCCATACGAGGACACCTTTTTTTTTCATTTTCTTTATTTTAGTTTTTCAACCATGCAAAAAACAAGGGTAAGAGACGATAATGTACAAAGGAGTGCTTGTCTAGGTCCCAAACCTTACACAAAGATCAGCAGCTCTACGTAGCAGTTTTACATAACAGTGCATGAAAATATCGCTGTAATATGCAAAAAAAATCATTAGAACGAGTATGATGATGAGGAAACCTGCTGATGAAACGTAAAATCATGATGATGATGAAACGTGCAATGGTTTAAAGACATGTGATATGGATGATGTAGAGGGCCAGGTTGTGATAATCTGTGATAACAAATGAGCCGTAAAGAATAATCTGCGTCAAATACTTAAAAGCACGCTTACTGAAAAACATGTGATCATGAGATAAAAAGTATTATGGATGTTGCGGAATATTGTATCTGCTCAGCTCCGGACAGTTTTCACATCGTGTTCTGTTGAGATGTGGATTACAGATAGGCACTCTCAGCATCTGCCACTCAGGGGCTTCAAAGATCCAATAAGCAGGCGTGAGTGTGTCGCATCGGTGTGTTCTATCCGCAACCTTGGTAAAGCGACTTCAATGAACCTGGTGTAGATGTGTCAGTAGTGGACGAATCTGTTTATGCTGTTTAAGTTGTGTGTATCGTCCCAAGTCTCTCTGTATTCCATTCTTCTTGCCATTTTTCCGAAAATGTTTTCATATGTATGTATAAAGACAGGGGTGAGCAACCTTTTGAGGTGGAGAGCCGAGTTGCAGGTTGTCGTAACGGCAAATCGGGGGGAGGGGGGCAAAGAGAAAAATGGCAGCACCTCCACTCCGTGGATGATGGCGAGGGTGCGGAGAATGGGGACTCGAAATAACATCCAAGTTGCGCCCCGAGTGACATCCGGTTTGTGCCCCGACCGTCATTCCATTTGAGCCGTGCGTTGCACCTTGATTATTCCCTAAATGAAACTGCAATTCACGGCTCAAATCGAATTTCGCTTGATTTTCGCTTGATGGTGGTGTGCGCACGGATGGACGCGGATGGACATTGGGAGGTTCTAAGGTACTCCGCACCGTTACAGGCGAGGGAGTAAGCCGTTTGACTCTCGGGTACTAACTCACGGTCGTAGCCCAATGGGGAAGACGACTGACACTAACTCTGCCTGGACTAGCAAAAACAGGCTCGAATCCTGTCGGTGCCTGTGTGAATTTTCGATTGTAAATGCTATGCGCGCGGACGCGGACGGACATTGTGCGGTCCTAAGGTACTCCGCACGTAAAAAATTATGCACACCTGTGTCTAACGACGGCGATGGTTGAGCGCGAACCTTTCTCGTGGTGGAATCATTGGTTGGCCAATCCCACACTGTGTATGTGCCGCTTTAAAATTCACCGCATTGTCAATAATATTTGAGGCGGTTTGTTTCGAAATGAGCCGCATCCAGAAACCGAAACTATAAGTCAGATGAAGCTGCAGTAACAGGAAAAACTCGGCAACTTTTCCCTAAAGAAGGGTGGCAAGAAAATAGTTGAGACAACCCCCGAAAACGTCTACGTATATCGTAGTTCGTATCGAAAATGAGCCAAATCCCGCGGTATCACGGAACAAAATGAGCCAAAATCCGTTTGCCCAATGGGGCTTTGCTTTTGGCTTTACTGTTCAGGCTGTTTCGTGGGTGTTTCCGGAAGGTTTCTTTTTTTTTCTGCTTTTTCAAGCTGGCTTATTATGAATCCAGACGGCAATCAGGAGATCGGCGAAATATTCGTCCCCACACGTCAATGACGAAGTGAGCGGAACAAAAAAGTGAACGAAATAGAACTGAGAGATGTCAAACAATGATTTTATTTCGTCTCATCCACCCCTACAAAATCACTCGGTTTACATTATTTTTTTAATCCCATATTTACCATTTTAGTACTTAACCAAATAGCCGCCGCCTACAAGCACTGGCAAATCTTCCCTACTCCATTTGAGGGTACCAACCAGTTTATTAAGGTGAAGAAGCAAACATGAGCAGCCCTCTTGCGAAGCGTTTTGGAAATTCATGACGACACAATGAAGAACTTGCTTACTTCATGAGTGTCTTCAGGCGTGTCAAAGAAAATTAACCAAGGGAAAAATTTGAAAATAGCTGCTAATGGTGCCAAGACGACTCACCGGCTCTCCTTGTGTAGTTCTACGGTTCTTGAAGCCCTGTTGCACATTTTTAATGCCTTTTCCACCAAGACTCAATCGCACCATGCTTGAAAATCAGTTTAAATAAAGTTTTCATAAGAATGACGCGTAAACTTGAGTGTTTCAATTCAATGCGAGCCAAATCCAAACTTATCATCCCAACATTGCTCGAAATCACGGCTTGAAGTCCCCCTAGTTGACGTATAAAATATAATATAATAGCTTTGACAGCATTGCATTTATGCCTCGTAACAAACTTTCGCTTGTCTCTCAAATTCGCGCTAGGTCCATCCGGCTCATTTCGATGAAAAAAACGCCTCATTTGACAATAATCTGGCAAAGTGTAATGACGGGACACAATGCCAACTGGAAGCGATCAATTCTCTGATCTTGTCTGCCGTGTAATTCCATTTGAGGTTAAAACTGAAACACGTGTACGCCTTCAGATAGGAAGTGACAGGGGGAGGAGGGGTGGCGGTTCTGACGACGTGCTGATCGGGCCGCCTAATACTTTCCCGCGGGCCGAATGCGGACCGGAGGCCGCAGGTTGACGACCCCTGCCTTAAGAAGTACACAATGCATGTCTGAGACATACATATTTGCGTCTAAGATGTATGTCTTAAGTTCAATGTGGGGTAGTATTGTTATGTCTCCTGTGCTCTGAAGTGCCGCAGTGGCGGCCTTTCATCCGCCACCCCGTTCCCGGCGGAGAAATACACCATAGGCTGGATAATTTTGCTAATTATCTGGTGATAAACAGAAGGCTGTCTCTGCCACTAAGAGCGCAATTATACAACAGATGCGTTATCCTCCTGGTGATTAAATATGGGGCAGAAATTTACGAGTTACTAAGCACTTTGAAAGGAAACTTAGGTCGACCCAACAAGCCGTGGAAGGAAAAAGGATGGGAGTAACGCTTATGGTTAGGAAACGGGTGTTTTGTATTGGGCAGGAAACTCAGGTGGAATACATTGCAGATCAAACTAAAATAGAAAAAATGGAGTTGGATCCGGCATTTAATGCAAAGGTGGTCTGCCGGGGTAACGGAGTCACTACAGAGAGAGAAGACTAAAAAATCATGCACCCCTCCGTCTAACGACGGCGATGGTAGAACGGAAGCTTTCTCGTGAGGGGTCACTTGGTTTTTGCCTGATTGTGAACTTTGACTCGCACAGATTTCGGATTTTGACTCGCAGGCAGGTTGCATAAAGAAAAAAATGGACTTGGGCTGGCCACGTAGTGAGAGCAAATGACAACCGAGTGGGTACCGCGGGAGGGGTCTGGAAGAAGGGAAAGGCCGATGAATCGATGGAGGGGCGAAATGAGGAACGTAGGAAGCAAAGTATGGACTTTCATCGCAGCGGCTTTGACTTTGACCTTCCGCCATTTGATTTCGCACAAAGAAGGCTTTTCGCGTTCAGCCACCATCCTCGTTAAACGGAGGGGTGTATGATTTTTCTGTCTACTTTTACACGTCTACGCACCCCCCTCCAGATCCAAACTGCTTCGACCGTGCCAGAATGGTGCAATTGGATAGACTTTGGCTTCGTTTGGCGGCGGCGATGTCCTCCTAACAGAGCCATGGAACGAGACACCGAAGGTGGAAAGACAACGGAGGAGGAGCATCTGGCCAAAGTACGAGGGGGAGGGCGCTCCGCGGCAGCGTCGCATGGAGAAAGTTTGAGGTGGAGGCAGTGAGACATGCCTGCCGGGCCGTCGCGACGAGCTGTGAGACAACGCCATAGCAGCGCGTCATCTCGACGATGATGCGTTCGACGATGACGCGTTCACTTCCTGAGACGCAGTTCGCGCCGCCGACGCATAGGCTTACCATCGCTGTCGCCGAGAGAACCAACGAGTGAGAGCTGCTGCAGCGCGCTGCAGTGAGTGCTGAACAACGAATTAGGCAACCGGTGGGTGTGCTTTGCGTCCTCATCGGTGCGTGGCTTATCGAAACCACGTGACGTTTGAGCGGGAGGTTCAAAGACGATTTGCAGCAACATGCTTGACGGTGGCGACGCCCTGATACATAACGGTGAAGTGGCGCGCGCCGCCGTGCGTTCGCTGATCACGCGATCACTTTCCGATACGCAGCAGCTATGCTCCGTGACGCGAAGAATGCAGTCCGCGCTGCGCACAAATTTCGCATTAGGGAGTATAGTGATCGTCAGAGGCTTTTTTCTTTCATTTCACCTACGATCATCATCATCGTCAGAGAAGGTTGGCGGTCCTGCAGTGCGTTTTGTGGGGCGCACGGAAGCCATCAGTGAGGCATAGAAAGGTTCGGTTTAAAAGTGTGACAACTCTCATAATTCCATAACATAACGGAGGCACTAATGTAGGTTGGCAGGCTCGCTCACGAGTGCACTCCTCCACTCACCCATCATGAGTGAGTGAGCCTCGCCATCGTTTTGGACGGGCAAGTGTTAGTGCGAGTGAGTGCGAGCGCCACTCGCGGCGAGTCCCACTCACCACTCGCGAGTGCGAGAGCAACTCACGGGGATCCCCGCTCGCCACTCGCTAGTGCACTCGCGCTATTCGGGCCATCTGAAGGGCTTACCGCGGTGAGTGCCACTACTACGCTTGTACTCGCTGTTGGCTATTCGTTGCAGGAGCCGTTCGCTGTGATGGTTGTTAATGGCGGAATTGCTTTTAACTTCGGAAATATGTCATCACTGAGCTTCTGCTATGGGGAACCCTAGAATTAATTGTCTGGTTGCGTGTTGATTTAGGAATATGATTTGGATGGCCTTCTGACGCCGTTGCACTAATACTGTTCGCTTTCATGACTCATAGAGGGTCTGCTGCACACACTCGCGTGCGAGGGGAGACGAAGAGCGGTGAGAGCGAGTGAGTGTGAGTGGTGGCGGTAAATGGTGAGCTCGAGTGAGTGCGAGTGGTGACGGCGAGAGGTGATCGTGAGCGCAAGTGAGTGCGAGTGGTCACGGCGAGTGGTGAGCCTAAGCGCGGGTGGGCGCGAGTGGTAGAGGGCGTGTAGTGAGCGTGAGTGCGAGCGGTGAGTGCGACTGGTGAGCGCGAGGGTGAGTGAGTGCGTGAGGAAAAATATATTTTTCTCCGTGAGTGTGAGTGAGTGGCGCCCAGTTTTGCCGAGGTATGGGAACTACATAGGAAAATTTGCCGGCAAATAACGGATTCGGGCAGCGCAGGATAGAAGCAGTTGGAAGGCAATGTGAGATGACTTTATCCGGCAATGGATATAAATAGGTTGATGACGATTATGACGATGACGGTGATTATGATGGGTGATTGGTGGGGATATGCACTTTCGAGATGATGCCCCACTGTAAAAAAATTTCACCATCTTCCCGTGGGGGGAACCCTGAGGAGGGTGCGAAGCAGCAGTGGGGGTTGGTTGGTTTGTAAGTAGAGTTGTAGTGTGAGTAGAGTTGGTGTGTGGTGTTAGAGTAAGGAGACGCGTGGGTAGGGTGAGGAGGAGAATGGAGGAGTGACGCGCATGCGCAGTGGAGTAGCGCGCAGTGCGTGTGCACACCTGGTTTATGCGGCTGTCAGGAGGAGAATGGAGGAGAGACGCGCATGCGCAGTGGAGGTGTGGACGGCGCAACAACAAGGGAGGGAACAGGCTCGACCATAAGCATCCTACGGGACGATGGTGTAATTTTATTGGAAGGGGGGGGGGGGTTAGAGTGGAAAAGGCATTAAAGGGAGAGAGAGAAAGAGAGACGTTGTACATGGTATGAGCTTGTCTTTATTTAGGCATTATCATCATCATGTTCAACGTAGATGACGTGGAGCTGGGGTTGGCGTTCCGCTTTGATTATGACCGCCTTGTGGTCTGTGAAATGTAAAGTCAAGGGATGTTGTAGTGGATGAACCCTAAAGTTGCTGAAGATGAGGTCGATGCACGTTCCCCGGATGGTTGTGGGCTGCTTGTAATCACGGCCCGCCGAGACTCGCCGACGCACGCCGCTGCCGACGACGATGAAACGTCAAAGGCGCGTGAAGCGTGCTCATCTCGAGCCGGTCCAGAAAGACACCGGCAACACTGTCGCTCCAGGAGCCCTTAAAGGGGAAGCGTGCTCGCCTCGTGCCGACCCAGGGAGACACCGGCAACACTGTCGCTCCAGGAGCCATTAAAGGGTAAGACACCACCGGGCGTTCAGCAAGCCGAGCATGCGCAGTGGGGGTGTGGACGGTGCAACAACAACAAGGGAGGGACATAGCCCCGACCATGAGATGCTTCTCATATAATGTGAACGGGTCAAAGTGGCGCTTTCTATTTTCTGACATATGCGCCTCCCTACGTCCGCTGCCCACGCGATAGACGCGTTCCGGGGGTCACCTCGGTTGCTCCTCTCAAGCACCAGCATCAATTTTCTCACGGATCGAACAATGATCCAGGAAGCTGAATCGGGCGGGCGCTGCGAGCTGCGTGGCCGCAGTTCGCGCTTGGGACGCACACGCACATGACAGGGGCCGATTGAATGAAGGCTGTGCGTGACAAAACGCGCATCGTGTACGTTTCACGCAAACTCGGCGCGTACTCAGTGTTGTACATACGCGTCGTACCCAGGTGCGCCGAAGGAAACGCGATAGCACGCAGCGGCGCCCATTTGCATCGAGCGCCCCGTGAACACCGGATCGGACACGCGACGGGCGCCGAATATGGGGCGCCGCCGGGCTCGAGTGAAGACACCGCCCGCGCACAAGCGAGGCCGTTCCTCGCTGAGCACAATACTTTCGCCTGCTGCCCGAATAACTAAGACGGGAGGATGGAGGGGCAGAAAACAATTGCTGTCGCAGAGCGAGCGTCTTCGTTCCAAATAACAGAGTGCGCGCACGGTCAGCCGACCTATGGGGTCGTTCTCTGCATGCTTTAAAGATAAACGTAGTGAACGTTTCTCTCCTCTCCTCTGTCTTTTTCTTTGCGTTATTTTGAGAGACGCGTCTTCTCTTTTCTCTACGGAGTAGTCTGGCAGCTTCACGGCAGTCGCCAGGCATAACTGTTTTCTTCTTTTTTGTTGCTTTGAAAGACGGTTCTCGTCATATTTGAACTCAACCTCTGGCTTAAAGGTTGAACGGCCGGGCTTCTTTTCTCTAAAACATGTATTGTTCCTGTGCGGAAGAAAACACTTTTAGTTTACTTAAATCAGCATTACATCAGACTTTGGTGGTTCTGCGCGCCAAAGATACACCATGGCTATGAGGCACGGCTTAGTGGAGGGCACCGGATCACTCTAGACCCCCTTGAGATGTTAACGAAACAAACGGGCGTTTTTTGCGTTTTACCTCCATCAGAAAAAAGGTCACCACGGCCAGGATTCAACGCGCGTCCTTCGACTCTCCGTACACCTCATATAAGCCACAGCGAAGGTAATCCACTTTAATTTTTTTTTTGAAGTTGGCTGGCGATTACAATACTCCCTAATGCGATATGTGGGCGCAGCTGTTTAGCTGTTTTGACTCTGGAAAAATATGTTGAGGAAAAGAATTTCAGACGGACAGATTTGTATGATTACAGAAAATTATATTTCCAGTGGCTGACGAAGCACATGCAGCGGTTGACTCGCTCATTATTCAGAAATCACTCGGGGCTCTGGCGTCGGCGGTGCTGGGCCTCCGCTCTGGCAGCTCGTTTAGCTGCAGCGGATCGTTTAGCTGCAGGGTACGCGACCGGTTGCCTAACTCGCAGTTCAGCACCCACTCCCGATGGCTGCTGTGCGCTGAAGCAGCACTCACTCGTGGGTTCTCTCGACGGCAGCTATGGTGAGCCTCTGCGTCTGGGGCACGAAGTGCGCCTCAGGAAGGGCCCGCAAACTGCGTCTTAAACGAACGCACATCATCGCCACGCGCGCGCCCCCCATCACGTTTTCGCCAAGCGTCGCGCAGTCGAGCGCCTCGTGCAGGCACACCATATTGCCCCGTCCCTCGCTCTCCCCTCCCAATTTCTGGGCAGTATCCTCCCCTGCTTTCTTTCTCTCTTCGGACTTGCCATCGTTCGGTCGATGACACCGCCAGCAACGCTCCTCAGCCCACAAAGGGGCGCCAAAGGGCTGCGCCCTAAAAAGTTGGGCTGTTTCGAGAAAATCGCCGTGTTTAGATTAAGAATGTGCCGCATGCTCAGGCAACAGCGCTTTTTTTCTGTTGGGAAAATCGCAGGGACCTAATCGATGTCTCCAACACCAGCGATTTTACATCTCGCAGTTTCTGGTGTCACAAATCGTGAAAGCCTAATAGCGCAGTCCAACACTTCTAAAGAGCTCCATTTAACTAAGAGGGCTTTGCTCCGCCTGTTGACGCCATAAAAATACGTTTCGCATACTCGTGCGGGTCCATGACACCCCGTTGTAAGAAATAGCAGCTCGCACTTTTCGATGAACGGACTTGTTGCTTGCTTGTTTTAAAGAAGTACTATGGGGTATTTCGATGTGCGCAGATCATATGTTGTAGATTATTATTTACTGTGCTGATCGAATATTTGCCATATTTCGAAAGCTTGCGTTTAGAATTTGTGCCTTTTCGTGTTTTTGTTTAGTACCTATTTCAGGGAATACCTTGTGATGAGGTGTCGCTGCTCCAAATCAAGGAGAGGCCAATCCACCGAATTTTACGGGTGTACCCTACGGAAGACGCAAGTCTGAAGAAGAGGAGGTGGAGGAAGCTGTTCGTTCTTGGAGGCAGCATACAAATTTACACCGTATGCAGAACAAAGTAAAAATAGCACTTCAATCTATTCCATCCGGTAACGAGGAACGCAGGGCAGTTCAAGTTACTTCGATCATTTCGGATGCTGTTAGGTCTTCTCAATTCATTATCTCTTCCCAAACCCGAAAAGATGGCAATAGCCCGTGGTGGAACGAAGATTGCGCTCAGGCGTATAATCAAAGGCAGGCGGCTTGGAAGGTAATGCTAAGAAACCAATGCCCGTCTAATTGGACCAATTATAAATTTGCAGCCGCCATATTCAAACGGACAGTGTCTAAAGCGAAAGAAGCTCATAACACCCACAAGTTTGCCGCTCTCTCAAAGCTAATAATAGGCGATTGCTATACCAGTTTCTTCGCTCGAGAAAGGTGGTACAAGAGCTCCACAATGAAAATTCAGTGCTTCATTCAACACAGGAATCTATTGAAGCTCTCGAACAAATTGCACAAGAACTTAAATCCCGCTTTTCTTCTGTGTTCTCCGCTCCTTTTGTCAGTCAACTTTCTAATGTTGGTTTCAAGCCAGTGAAAATGTCGGAATAGGCTGACGTTGTTTCACAGCTGTCTGAGGCTGCTCCGGGGCCAGATGACATTACTGTGCCAATGTAGCAGTTTTTATTTGAGGAAACCAAGTTTATTCAACATAGTAAACACGTCACTGGAACATAGCTGGATACCTCCAGAATGGAAACTCTCTAAGATAGTGCCATTGCTAAAAAACGAAGGATTAGGTTACGTCCCAGATAACATCAGGCCAATTTACTTAACTAGCAACTTGGTAAAGCTCGTCGAGAGGATATTGCATGGTCGCCTTATGCAATTTCTTGAAAGCAATAAGATTTTAAGCCCCACTCAAATTGGCTTCAGACCCGGCAATTCCATTTGGAAGGCTCATATTGACATTAGGAGCCGCGTTAAAATAGCCCGTAGCCTAAAACACGTAAGCGCACTTGTTACTGTTGATATAACAAAGGCCTATGACAGCGTAGAGTATACTACCGTAATGTCACATCTTGAGAGTAGCGAAATCCCTCTATACATTCAATCGTGGATTGGTGCGTTTTTAACTGGAAGGACATTCTTCTGTTCGAAAGATGGCATATCATCTTCGCAATATCAGCAGTTTCGAGGGGTTCCTCAGGGGTCAGTCCTTTTTTAACAATCTTCTCAGATCAGTTCCCATAATGGATGGCATATCAACTTACGTTTATGCCGATGATATTGCTTTTTACTCATCGGGCAGAGACATTCATGACTTGTGTCAAAGACTACAAAAATATCTGGCCGCCCTAGTTAATTGGCTTAGCAGGCTACATTTGTCACTTAATGTGGGAAAATGTGCGGTCTTGGTATTTCCGGTTACCATCCCCATATCTTTATGCCTATTGTACCGACAGCAATCCATCCGTCAAGTTACAGAATTAAAATATCTCGGTTTAATCTATGATGACAAGCTTACATGGCGTCCTCATATTAAACATATTGCTACTAAAGAAGAAAGAGCTGCAGGCGTGCTCCGCAGGCTATGTAGCCACAAATTCGGGTTGCGTAGAGATACACTGTTAATGATATATCGCAGTTATGTCCACCTGGTATTAGAGTTTGGCTGCGTCCTATTTTCTGGTTGTGCGGCGTACAAATTAAATCCCCTATTTATCGTCGAGAGAATGGCTTTGCGACTATGCTTGGGATTGCCAAAATATGTAGCTAACCCTATTTTACACCTTGAGGCACGATTTCCTCCACTGAAGTTTAGATTCCAATTATTGACCGTATTAACCTTTGTCAAATTGTTTGGGCCCCCACCGCGTGACGCACAGTTCATTTTCCGTCTGAGGCATCTTCTTTAAGGCATTCAGTGGACGCGGTTCCAGAGACCCCAGATGGATCTAGTACAGTCATGGCTTCAGCCACTTCTCGCAGACCTTTTCCGGCTCCGCTCTACTTGTATTAGTGTGTCATCTGTTGAAATAAACTTTGATAATATCTTCCTCCCGAATGCAAAGATGTTGCCAGCCCGAATTCTAAATGGATTGCTGGAGGATCATTTGTCAACCCTTCATTCCCATATCGTCATTGCTACCGATGCCTCACAAGTTGATGAGAAAGCTGGAGTCGGGATATTCTCGCAGTATCTCGATTGGTCCTTTTCGATCAGATTACTTGATTACACGCCTATTTTCCACGCGGAATTATTGGCAATAATTTTGGCTCTTCAAAAACTTCAGCATAGATTTTCCCATGTAGTTATACTTTCTGACTCTCTCTCTCTGTGTTCCGCATTAACATCCGAAAAAGATTCTCCAATTATCAGCACATTCCGATCATTTGTTCATCATCAGCTTTGTGAGGTTCGGCTAGTGTGGGTTCCAGGACATGCAGGAATCTCATACAATGAGGTGGCTGATCAATTAGCCAGCATGTCTCTTGGTAGCCCAGTGGTCGTGCAATGTCCAAATGACAGTTTTCTATTGGGGGCGAGATCTAAACGCCTACAGCTACTCCAGGCTTATAAGCAAGACGCCCTTCTATCTTCTAGAGATTATAGCCACCTTCGTCATGCATGGAAGCCGATGTTTTGTGAAACAAGGCTATGCCAGGTAGCAATCACTAAACTTCGGTGCAAAAATTCCCCCACTAAATTTTTATCTGTATAAATCTCGTTTGGCTCCACCTCCGCAATGCCCTTTCTGCGACGAACTGGAAAATATAGAACATTTCCTATGTAATTGCCGCAGCTTCTCCCCAATGCGACGCACGCATCTGGAGTCAACCTTTAGACGCCTTAATCTTCCGCTATCTAGTTCCGAGATCCTATCACTAGGCGCTACCGCCCTAGGAGTCTGCCACAGGGATGTTGTGTCTGCCCTCCATTCTTATGTTGCGGCGACAGGCCGGTTTTCCTGCTAGCCAGCTAAACGTTCACACTTAGCTCATTTTTCTTCCTGAATCTACTTTCATATTATACATATTTTAAAAATTCTGTTCGGTATCTCCTTTTCTAAATTTTGGGATCTAAAATAATATAGGTCACATCCTCATTAGGTACAAAACTTCTTGGCCAATCCCCCGCGTGGGTATGTACCATGGTGGGAGGCAACCAACCAACCAACCAGCAAGACGGCCACCCTCGCAGTGTAGGCCCGAGGACCATAGCCGGCTCACCCGTCCGAGCCACCACCCGGGCTGTCAGCGAGACGACGGCCGACAACGAGACAACACGCTGTTGCGCCCGTCGGAGTATGGCGATGTTCCGGTGGCGTGGAGCGCGGGCAGCGAGGCCGCGCCGTGGCGCCGGCCTAAGCCATTCGTCCCGCCGCTAGCCATCGGCCACCATCAAGTCCTTGTCCAGCGGGGCACCTCATCGACTACAGCAACCTGTTCCGTAGTCAGCCCCAGAAGTGCCTATCCGAGTCGTCTCATCCACACCGTCTCGTCTCTGCGATCGCCGTCTGTGAGCGTGACTTCATAACTTCGCCCGCAATCATCTGTCCCTGTGTGTTTCCGCGTGTAGTACGCTCGTGTGCTGTAGTGTCTATTCCCGCTTTGTATATCAGTCCAGTTATTATAGTTGGTGTGTGTTCGTTTGAAAGAACGTAGTCCAGGCTCATGACTTTCTACGCGGTCCGGCCCAGCATTCATTACAAAAGTGGCGAGCCTGCCAGGATCCGCATTTTACCATCTGTAGAGGGGAGCCTTACTACTATTATTCGCTTTCGCCATACACCAAAATGTACATAGCCGGACTGGGAAAAATAATGAAAGCCTGACAGGGGCTAGGCTTGACCGGCGAAGAGCTTCGGAACTACTTCGACACCGAGCGCGAGAAACTTAAAGCGGAGTTAGCTCTGAACAGAGAAGAGAGGCCAGGCGACTTGGTGTCGATGTCGCTGTATTAAGACAAAGTTGTTTGCTCAAAGAAGAGGTCGCTAGCAATATGAGCAAAAGAAGGATGAAGAGAAAAGGGACGCACTCAGGGAGTATGAGAAGGGGAAGGACGAAGATGAACGAAGGATAGCTGCCCTCAAGAAGCAGATCGCCGCTCTGGAACCGCGCAGATGTCTCGTTCGTCCTAACTGCCTACCTCTTCCCCCCGTACATGTGCCAGGCTCCCAACCTAGCCACCCAGTGCCTGTTCAAAGAGAGCTTGACTTACAGGCACCTAACACCAATGACATTAACGCAGAAGGTCCTGAGGAAGATGAGCCACAGGGTTCACTTAGTCTCGAAGCGTGTTCAAATAACGTCCGGGAAGTCATTATACGAAAAGAACGCCAAGGTGTCAGTGAGATGTTTTCGCACTTACAAAGGCTACCGCGGAAACGAAAGAGCCGCAAGAAGACTGCGATGAACTCGGCCACGAAAACATCGAAAACATCCGTCTGTACTCCGCATGGCCGCGTACCCCAAAAGCAAGATTGTCAAGGGCGTTTTAGCATTGCGAGACTCCACGTTTGCCAATGCTGAGTAGCAAAATAAAATGCCATGTGATGCGCCACGCTAAGAGATTTTCAATCGGCTCATTATTTCGTAGGAGTGTAAGGATGTGCAACCTTTACACAGGATCAACCACCGCTAGCAGGATACCCCCGCGAAGCCGTACGGAGGGTAAAACAACTCCGTACAAGCATTTGCGCAAACGGGTTAACCCCAGACGCAAATAGAGGAGAAAGACACAAAGGCGTAAACAACGGAATATGTTTCCAAGAGTTCAAGACACACCGTCTCCTACCGGATTGTCTGAACACGAACATCCTGGAACTGCCGCACAACTTAGTACTACGTGCGCAAAGGCAATAAAACTGACTAAAATCATAAAGTAGCTTTGCAAACAGGCACTGCTTAATATTTACAGCCGATTTCTGAGATTATTACTGTCATAGTGCAAACTTGATGACTGAAAAACGTTTGCTTGTTCACCTTTCATGCCCTGATAACAAAAAAACAAACATGGATGCAGAGTAATTACGAGTACCACGCATTCTTCTTTGGTAGCAGTGACGCGCGATGACCACGCCCATTTTACACACCCAGGTGCTTCAAACACGTGTCGAAAATGACGTTTTTGTTTCAAAAATGAAAACAAAAGAGATTTTGAAAGGCCATTTGCTCATTTAACTGCAAACAGCTTTACTTGTTCGAGCAACGCCTGGAACGCTATGAAAAGGCGCTCTCAAACTATCGTTCAAATTGAACGATTTTGAATAGGCGCGGTCACGAAAGAGTTAAAAAGGATCACTAGCTTTCAAACCAAACCATGTACCTCTTGAGCGAGTTGTTCAAGCAAGTGATAAGACGCACAAGAGATGTTCTACCTGCATTTCTCATGCTGGGCGTCACGCAAAGTTGCCTTGGCCTGGCTTCCCGTGCGTGAGTTGAACCAAGTAAATCTGCCTTCGTTGACCAGCACAGGGTGGCAGAATTACTGTAGAATGTTATAACTCCTCTTAATAAACTTAACAGTGGCAATGAATATGCTTCACACTGTGCTACGATAAAGAAGCGCACTCAAGTCCTGAGTGGGCTCGCATAGCCACTGTGCCAGTGTTGTTCATATGTTCCGAAAATTGCGCTGGGTGCTGCAGCTTCGTGCCGTGTCACTGTCCGGTTCCTACAGGGACCAACTAATTAACAGCCAGGCCTGGCTTGAACTACCTTCTTTCATCATGGTACCCTGTGGGGTTCGTATGTTAGTACTAGTACGAAACCTGGTACGGCCACAAAACTTAGTACAGGATTCGGACTCTACGTTTTAGAGTCAGCCCAGAGTTCCTCACAAAATATACTACAGGAAAACAAGCATTTGCAATCACATGCCAAGTTGGATTACGGGAAAAGAAAACATTTTTATAGGGTTCATGCTTTCCTTGAACGCTTTAGTGGTACAGTGCAGTCCACTAATAATATCGAAAAACCAGAAAAAAACGATGGTATAACCAATCAATGCAGTATATATGGGCTGCTATAAAAAGTATGTCCACCATCGTTGTTGCACGTGACTCATATTTTCCCCTTGCAGTGAAAAATATAAATTGCAGAGCATACGGTTTGAGAAACAATGCCTGCATTTATTACATTTAACAAGAGCCTCAATTTGTGCCAGTTTATTTTACGACTGCCCAGGGCTCCCGGCTTATTTATTTCACAACCGCCCGCTGCTCCACTTCACCGCCCACTCCCTTCGTTAGGCCACCCGTTTGAAATGCGCTCCTCAGGAACTAAACCTACCCCTACGCAAGAGCAATGCCAGCAGCAGTGGGCCGCCCGCCCCGCCCGCCATCTTGTTATGTGAAAAGGAGTTTTTACAGGTGGCTTGGAAATCGCAGATTGTCAGCTGCACGCCAATGTTTGGAGTCAATGTTTGCGCTTATAACTTTCTTATTCTGTTTAAGAGCTTTCACTGTTCACGTTGGTGGAAGCCCCACAATGTCTGGTATCCAACCAGAGCTGTTCCATTTTTGTGATTAAAATTTGAAATCACTAAACTTACATCCCACCCCCCGCCGTTCTCAAAATATTCACATCTCAAAAATTCCTCGGGAAAACCACTGCCATGTACATCGCGTCGCAGATTCTGTGCACGCACTGTTGACAAAGCACAACCGTGTTAATACTTTTTGCCCAGAATTCTGCTGCACCATACACGCAATACTCAGGAAAACACCGACTAGTTTTTTTATGTTTTTAGTGTTATTTTAAGAGAACACATTATCAGAACACGGTGTGAAAGTTGTACATGAGTGCATGAGAAAACATCTCCAGTTACGTTGTAGACCTAAGTGACCCAACACACATTATGCTCGCTGCAACTCTTCAGTAACAGGGGAACTGCATTATGTGAGCGCAACTTATTGCACATTCATCTCAAATGTCATGGCGACGAAATCAAAGTAGCTTAATAAGCAGGTGTTCTGTTCTGACACCCCAAAAAATTATGCACATACAAATGCTTACCTCTGAATGAATGCAAGCACTGCAGCCACCTCGTTGCACCATTTTATGTTAAGGCAACAGTAGGCAGGCGTGTAGGCAAGGGCGTAAGGGGCGGGCCCACCGGTCCCATGCTCCCGCCCCCTTTCCCGAAATGTTTCGTGCCAGGCTGGGGTGCGGCTCAAGTTGCCTGAAGAACCTCCTGAAGTCGCCTGCAGGCATGGAACCTGCAATTTTAAGGCCATTCTTGGTCATATAAAGCTGAGAACAAGGGCTACGTCAACATCTGGTCCCTGTGCCTGCTCTAGATGCTGTACATCTCAACATATACAGCCCGGCTGCATTTCGCGCCGGATACACTGAGCTGCGCCGGGAACCTGCCGCCAGCCGATCGAGGCAGTCCTGCGTTTTCGCTGGCGGAACAGAACGGCTGGGAAATGGCGGAACAGCATAAAACGCCTCATATAGGCATACATGTGGTCTAAACTTCAGCCTGTCATTCCTTGTCTTTACACTGGTACAATGTGTAATAACATAACGCGGTGGGCGCTTTTCTGATGGAGTCGAAAGCAAAAACGCCCGTGTATACGAGATTTCGGCGCACGTTAAAGATCCCCAGGTGCTCAAAATTAATCCGGAGCCCTCCACTACGGCTCGCCTCATCGGCTGCGTTGCGTCGGCGCGTTAAACCCTAAAACCAATCAATCAATAACATAACAGATCATGTCACTGTATTTTGTTCAGTCCGCTATCAATCCTTGATATGTTTATTTTTCTACCGACATATTGACTATTGCAGTTCCATAATTTCTGCTGTACGAAAAGCATTGCTCTGTCCATCTTATATTTCCTCCACATCAACAAAACTACAATTTTCTTCATTGCAGAGCTTTGTCTTTTTGGCTCTATTCCATTGTTTCCTTGACCTCCCTCTTGGTTAGAATCAGCATTCTGTATTTGCTTTACCAGAATTTCACTGAAGCCATGTCTGTTCGATTTCACGGCTAGAAATAGAATGAAATTTAAGAAACGTGCAACAAGCTCAACAGTCAACAGCAATGCAATAAGGTGTTCCGCTACGCGCAAGTTTATTATTCACGTTACTAGCACAAAAAATAACAAAACGCGATTACTTAAGGACGAAGAAGCAGGTTTGCTAGCTTCACCACCATAATATATGAACGTGCCGGACGCACAGTCCACTGCGATTCTAAGGTTATCGCGTTAAAGCTACTCTTTCAAGTGAAGCAGACAGAACACCAGTTTTAGCAACTATTCCATGCCAGTTTCGTTATCGTCGGCGTAGATAAAAGGCAACCAAGGCTGTGCTTGATAACAACGAATGTAAAGCTTGAAACCAAAAGGGCGGCAAGTCAGTCATGCGGGCCATTGTTGCAGCGTGGAATAGCCAACAAAGGAGAGAAGAGTATGAAATCTTGATTTTCTTGGTTCCGAAATGAAACCATAGGTGACCTACGGTTCCGTTTCGAAAAATCAGTCAAGATTTTGCATTCTTGCCACTCTTGCCCAAGCGTGCCACAGGCCTACGAGGTTGGTGACATGCTTGGCCTTTCGATGCTGGCACGATAGCCTTCAAATCGTGCTCGACTATACTTCGTACCTGATAAGTAAACTTATTAGTCCCTTTCCTAAAGGAAAATCTAAAACGCGAATCTTGATAGTAAACTCTAAGTGTTGGCCTCCACTTCCGCCCGACGAACTTCGGGGACTGCGAGCCACTCACGAGCACACTCATGATCACACTCACGAGCGCGTGCTTGCATAACCGCCTGCTGTACGGATCACCCGTGGCCTACCGATAGACCGGCGAACGGGAATTTAGGTCATCGTAATCATGTAAGTTCCTTAAGGTGGGCTTTACTGTTAGCATTCATCATATACAAATCGCATGTTGAAGTCAGTTATTTCAAGCTTTGTTTGAAAAACAACGCACAAGAAGCCTTGCCTACACATTTCCTCCTCTCATCTTTTGAGAGACCACACACCCCCCCTCGGAAAAAATTCCTGGCTACGCCCCTGATACTAGGCATCATAAAGCAACTCCGTGGCAGAAAGAATTGTCACGTCTTCGAAGAAATTTGCAACGCCAAGAATTGCTATTCATGAGCAACTAAAGATGCGTCCACCCGAAAAAAAAAAGAAAAAGAGAAAGGAGGAAACGAATTTAAAAAGAATGTTGAAGCTAACTGTGTACTCCTCATTTGTCAGCTATAGCACGTGTTACAAATCAAAATTTCTTGAAAACTCCCTGCGTCAAAACATATGGAAAGATTTTTTGTGGACCATGATTCCTGCGTAACCTATGAAGTTCTGATTTTCAAATAAAAGAAACCGAAATGAAGTCAAGTGCCTAAAGTTATGTCACTAGAGCAGCAAAGTGTTAACAAATAAAACTGGCAAAGCAAAGCTTGTGAAAGAAGGCAGAATTGAAAATCACAGTTGTAAATGAGAATCTCGCAGTCCACAAGCCCTTTTTAATCACTCAGAATCACTTGACAACTATAGTGTGCGTGAACACGTATCCAGAACTACAGCTCAGTAGTGGGAAACATTGGTGTCTGAAAAATGAAGCAGTGTTTATGCCATTACCCGATATGGGTGAACGACTTGACTCATTACCTTTGACATCACCTTAGACAAATTAGTTCTCTCAAGTAGCCTCGCAAGCTCACCTCAAGCTCACATTTACCTTGCCTCTATTTCTGGACCTTACCTGGCAACTTCAACAAGGTGGAAATTTGGGCTGGTTGGTACATTTTTTTGATGAGCGAAAAAACAGCGCGAAGAACGGGACAAGGAAGGACAAACGGATCAGCGCTTCGTCCGTTTGTCCTTCCTTGTCCCGTTCTTCGCGCTGTTTTTTCGCTCATCAAAAAAATTACCTGGCAAGCTCGCCTCGAGGTCAGTTGAGTACAACTGAGTTTGACCTCGCCTGAGCCGCAACCCACCCTCAGCCTCACTTCAATGTTGACCACGTGTCAACCTCAAGCTCATAAGCCAGCACTTTTATCTCAAGTTGATTCGAAACATTCTTTAAAGACCTTGCGGCCTTTATGCACCTGGAATGGATACTTTATATATACTAGGCAGACGTGCTAGCATTTAGGAGTATCAATCAGCACAAGACAATATTCCAGGCAAAACTTTTCATGCATCTATCTTGCAGAGCATTGTAGAGATTTATCAGCATTGTATAATTGAGGCAAAAAATTTGCCACGTGATAACAGCGGTCAGTAATGGGTCTAAAGAATAATAAGTATATGTTGTTTTGCAGCTCATTATTCTCGAACAAGCTAGATGATATTGCATTTCTTAGAAATGACACTGGGAATAAGCACTGTGCATGTGTCACATTTGCAGCCTCGAGTTATAAGCCCTATTAGCTGCCAACATTCTTAGAGAGGTTTAGAAGGTATTTTGTTTGAAAGTATAAGTAGGTTGGGTTTCAAGAGCGCAAAAAAATTGCAAGTACACTGCAAAGTGTCTGCACAGAAAAGAATGCACACTGATATTCAAACTCATTAAAACCTAAGCTAAACACTCCATCTTATTCAACACAGGGAAGTTATTCGGTGGGGGAGGGGGGATCACATAAAAACAAACGGCCCCGCATCCTACCACTAAACCAATTTCTCACATTTTCTATGACCATATGCCATGCATTTGGATTACCACTTTCTGGCTACTGACACTCAGCCAGCTGCTAACCCTTGCTTCAAGTTACATTTCATTAGGCATGTAAGCTGCGCAAACAAGAACAGCACAGCTTCGTTTGTGAACCCATCTGCATTTCCTCCCTTGACGAGTCATTACCAAAACCAGCGCGACTTTAGCACTCATAGAAGTGACTCAACTTGCACAAAAATTAGGGGGGATGCTTAGAACTCTTCAAGAATGTGAAGGCAACTAGCATAATAATCGAACTAGTTGGACCTTCTGGTTAGACCTTCTGTTGACCTGCTGTCGATCTCTCATGTTGCTGCCCCCTGCCGCAGCTGCACCAATGGCCACTTTCCTCATGATGGCAGTTACGACGAGCAGCATTTCAAGCGGCTCAAGTTCCTTCAATTGTGGTGTACTTCTCGGTCTTCCCCGCCCGTGACTAGGTCCTGGTGCGTAGTCACTAGTGGCAATGTGGAAGGAAGCTCTGAGCGCATGCGGCAACATATACTAGGTGCGTCTAGAACGTTCTAGGATCCTTCGCCCCATCTCAGAACGCCCCTCCAGCAGTGCTGCTTCTCCTTCCCAAAGTGCGTTCTCGGCTCTGACTCAAATTTTCTCTATTACCAATTTTGTGTTCCTCACAATGCATTCCATGAAACAGAGGTTCCAGAAATCAATTCCAGATATATTCTTTTCTCAAGGCATGCAGAACTCAACCAAACAAGTGCAAGGGGTGAGCGGTAGTTGGAAGACGGTGCAGTTGTGCCAGAGCACGGATTGTGTAGTTTCCCTGGAACCCTTATTTTTAAATAAGGGTTCCAGGTACAAAATGATAATATATTATGTACTAAATTACCAAGTACACGTACCACAGGCATAGAAGGGGCAGTTTCCATCCATTCATCGAGATTTGTGGATGCCTGCAGTAAAAAGTAAGCAAATGTATGAATACACGGTAACCCAATGGGTATTTGAGCTAGCTAGCTCAAACCATTTATCCCGGTAGACGTGGCTCGACTTTTTTGTCAAGCCTTTGCAGGATAAATGCGTGCGTCCCTAACATGGAAAAAAAAGTTTCACAATGACACCATTTTAGAAAAAAGATACTCAGTTTACCAGACCAATGGCACTAGGAAAAAAAAGCACAAGGGGTGCTCAGTGACAGAGATTAAATGAGAAACCCCTCAGCAAACTTACTTGCTGAGATTAGAAGTATTGCAGTAAGGAAGCAATTTCATTAATCAGAAGTCGCGAAGGTGAAATGTGCATCAGCAAAGTGCCTGCCACATTACAAGTCCGGAAACACATCCACCATGGAATCCCAGGTACCCGAGTTAGCAGACATTGGCTTTCATACAGAAGAGCAAAACGAACCACTGGGAATAATTCGCTGCGAAGCAAGCATCAACATAGGCAGCAGACTTTTGGTTGGAGGTTATATATACCACATGCTGAACATGTTAAATATATTAATCACGGTAACACTAAGCACCATGACAGAGAAAAGGCTACAAGGTACCATTGTGGGCATACAAGCAGTAATACCTAACCCCACTCAACTTAACGTAGTCTACCCAAACTAACAAATACAATCACTGAAACCTCCAACCTACAGAACCCCAGTGCTAACTCAAATGGCAGCCTGGAACAAAATACACGAAAAAAATGTAGCTGGAGTCAAACTTCCTGCATTGCACCAAAAACCTATACGCCATCGAAGCAGCCACGCTGGATTCGGGTATGCCCGACGTAAATTTAGACACTACGCTTTTTCAGTCTAAGTCCAATCTAACAAAATAAAAAAGAAATGCATCGCTAATTTTGTTAAGTGGCGATTTGACTTTGTAAAATTTTGTTAAGTGGCGATTGACTTTGTAATGTACCGCCTTCTCGCAGTGTACCAGAAAATATACTCGAAACGCGGGTTTGGCGACGGCTCAGGGTATATAGTGCTGCACTTCCAGGTTTCGCCATGGCGAGTCCATTCGCAAGGTAATTTTTTTTTTACTTCAAAGGGATACACGAGAACTGCTACTGGGTCACACTGCCAGTGGTGCCGATAGCCACCCCGCGAAACAATAGCATCAATTTCGGCAATGTCATCAGGAGTATCGATCTCGTATCACTAGCAGATCGCCTCCCCGCTCTCGAAAAACTTCCAGCGCCACGCCGCATTTACTGTGCAGCCCTGTCGCACTGCAACGCTAATAACAAAGGCCGAAAGAGCGAACGGGTATTTCTTAAATTTTCCTTATCAGCAGCACGCGCCTCCTTCCTCTCATTCAGATCACCTTGCACTAAGCGATTCTTTACACTATCTTTCCAACTAGTGCGACAAGTGGCAAATGTCGATTAACTCCCAAAAAACAGTGTGCATGACGATAACCCGAAAAAAACAAGCTCTCCAGTATGACTACAGTATTAGAGGCACCAGGCTTGAAAACGTGAATGAACACAAATATTTAGGCGTCACGATTACTTCAACCGTCAGGTGGGATGCGCACATCTCTAATATTACTTCGGTTGCTCTGCGCAAGTTCTTTTATCTTCGCAGATGCCTTCGGTTGGCCCCTCACGCAACCAAGCCTTTTGCGTATACTACTTACGTAAGACCGGTATTAGAATATGCTAACATATTATGGTTTCCTTATACAGTCACTAACATTCAAAAGCTTTGCGCTGCTGAGCACGAGGTCGCGGGTTCGATTCCCGGCCGCGGCGGCCGCTTTTCTGATGGAGGCGAAAAGCAAAAACGCCCGTGTGTGCGAGATTTCGGCGCACGTTAAAGATTCCAAAAATTAATCCGGAGCCCTCCACTACGGCGCGCCTCATCGCCTCCGTTGCGTCGGCGCGTTAAACCCTACAATCAAATCAATCAAACATTCAAAAGCTAGAAAATGTACAAAGGAAGGCAGCAAGATTCATCTGCAACAAATATAAGCGCACTGACTCTCCCACAAATATGTTAGCAAGCTCTGGCCTCCAAAAACTAGCGATTAGAGCAAAACAAGCCCGCCCTAAATTTCTTTTTCAGAACCATTATAAAATTGACGCATCATTGTACATCCGTCCATCAGATTCCCGCGTTACTAGGCACAAACATTCACACACACTGAAAGAGTACTCCTACCGCAATGACACGTTCAAACACTCCTTTTTTCCACTTGCCATAAGGGAATGGAACTGTGTAGATTCCTCCTTAAGTAATGCGAAATCGTTATCTGACTTTGCACCAAAATTAGAAAATATGTTCTCTTAATGCGGTAACACTTGCATCCCCAAAGGCATTGCGCAACCAGTGAAAGCGTATTAGCGGAGTATATAAGTGTTAACTGGAGGGTTTGCAGGTTTGCTATTATTTGCCTGTGTACCACTGCATTTCATGCACAATTTCTCTTCTTTATGCTGTTGGTTCCTTTGTCTTGTCAGAGGTTAAAAAGGGTGACTTGATTATGCTTTTTGTTATAAGTGTGTACAGAGGTCAAAACTATTAACAACAACGCGGGAACGCGTTGCTTTTCATACGTGCAGCGCAGCCACGTGATAGCCACCGGCGTGACCAGCGTGATTAGGGGACGGCGCTGCGGCAGCTAGGCATGCGAGAGCTATTGCCGATGCTTCCTTATTTTGGGGGGAAGAGGTTCGACGCCGAAAGGCTTTCACCACGACCGCCGTCATCTACTATATCCAACATTATCTGACACTGATAACCAGCGCAGTGTCGTTTTCGCCTTTGGTATGGTTCCGATGTAAAAAAAAAGTTGAATGTGGGCCGGTCATAGCCATTCTAACGTAGGATGTGCAGGGAAGGAGGAAGCAGAAGTTGATGCAGCCGGGGACTACTTTTATTAAAATAATATATCGAGCGCATATCTTTGTGCCACACTCGTGCTCAGACGTAGTACACAATGGATGGAAGAATGGAAGAAGTTGTTCAGAGGTGAGGGGAAATGCTTCGGCATTGAGCGCATATGTGAACGATTGTTTGTGTTCTAAAAGCAGTTTCATAAATCAATTGCATTTCTTGACTTTTTTTCTTCGAGGACAGCTTTTGTCATTGTCTTCTTTGCGGGTGTGAAAATAAAAGAAACTAACGCTTAAATAATGTTGCGGGTGATTCCGCTATTAAAAATGACGGTGAAAACGTGGAGCCATGCGAGAGTCCTCGCCTCGCTTTGTGTGCCTGCGCATGCATGCTCAAACTCCACCGCGCCAATAATAAACGTCTTGAGGCAATTTCTGAGCCAACGCTTTTGTTTCGTCCTTTCCTGCACAACTTACGTTAGAATGGCTGTGCCCGACCCATATTCAACTTTTCTTTACATCGGAACCATACCAAAGGCGAGAACTACACTGCGCTGGTTATCAGTGTCAGATAATGTTGCATATAGGCGTTGGCAGCGCTAGTGGTGAGAGAATTTCGGCGTCGAACCTCTTCACCCAAAAAAGGAAGCATCGGCAATAGCTCTCGCATGCCTATCTGCCGCAGCGCCGTCGCGCCGTCCCCTAATATCGCTGTTCACGCCGGAGGCTATCAGCAGGCTGCGCTGCACGTATCAAAAGCCACGCGTTTGCGCGTTGTTAACATTTTTGACCTCTGTACATGGTGTAAGGTTTACATGGTGCAAGTTTACTTTACATGGTGTACGTTTTCAAGTGTGTTGCTCACGAATCTCAGCTCCGTATTCTTCCTAACTGTATAATTAAAAGTAAACTGATTTGTACATTTTCAGCTCTTATACTTTGTGATGGCTGTCATTTCACTACATTCCTGTTTCTGTTTTCTGCGCTGATATTTATTTGTGTACCACCTGCATGTACAATCTTTATGCCCACCTGCTATGGTCTCGGAATGAGATTGGCAGTATTGAAAAAAAAAATTAGCACCGCCCTCTTGGGATCATTAGAATTTTGAAATGCTTTATACCCAGGGAGCTTAACCATCGTGCCGGCTTCCTGCAGGGCTATAACTTCCGGCAATGTATCCCGGGATTGAGTGAGCATCTGCAAGTTTCCACGTTTATGGCGGTAGCTCCTGCAGTTCCACTGCCAGATGCGAATGACCTCAGCATCTTTACTCGATGGGCGATTCATAGTGCGGATTCATGGCAGGGCCAAATGCAATGGGATTGGTTATATGGCGTACAATGTCTTGAATAGAGGAACGCATTTCAGAGCGAACAGCCTCAACCTCAGAGCGAACAGCCTGTAGGGCGGTTACGCTAGCATGCAGCATTTGATGTAAATTGGTGTATTCGGTTTTTTGCTCCAGCAGTTCTTTCTGGAAATTTATTTCGATGTGGGCTATGGCTGTTCGGCCTGTTCCTCCTGGCTACAGGGTGGCGCGCGGGGGTCGTCGGATGTGGCTTTACGCTTCGGCGGGGGAGGGTTTGCGGACGAGGGCTCGCCAGCGAGTGTAGCTCGTTGCCCTGGAGCAGCTGTTTCCGAGGCTTGTGTTTGGCACGGGTCTTCGCTGTTTCCCCTGCATCACGGGATGGCTTTCCTCGATCCTTGGCGCCCCGAGTCTGGCGCTCGGAGCTGGTCGGGGCTGGTTGCGTGATGGAATCCAGGAAAATCGGCGGGCCCATCGTCCGGAGCCTTTGGCAGTTTTCTTTCTTCTGAAACAACCTGAGCGTACGAGGGATGTCGTTTGCGGGGCTGGAAGCGTCGGGGGCAGTCGGCGGAGCCCGTGACATGTGGGCCCTCGCACACAATGCACCCGGGGGTGCACGGGTGGTTTTCAGCGGAATTCCTTGCGCCGCAGCTGGAGCACCGTGGAGGGGGTCCTGATGTTCGGGCATACATCTTGCCGCTGCCCGACTTGCCACCAGGCCGCGCATGCCTCCGTCTTGCGACAGAAAGGCTTGTACCGGGGCATGCAATTGCCTTCGTGCTATCCCCCTTCTCAACTAATTCTAAAATCAGATAATTGCACACCTCTGCATTGGTGGTACCCTGCCTCGGTGCCATTTTACCCGTAAGAACCCGCTCTGCTGAACGTAGCGATTGAAGCTCGTAAGAATTCAGGTTTACCGAAGAGCCGCGCGCAATTAGCTGCGTTTTCAAGAACACCACACCGGCGTGATACCATTTCGAAGTGAGATGCCGGGGAAAAAAATAAGTATTTACCGTTAATTATGCTGTAATAGTAATAGTACTATCATAATTATAATATTATAATTCTAATTACTTGCCGCTTCAAACTCTCGCCCGTGCAATACACCGTCGCTTGCAGCTCACTGACTCTTTGTACTCACTCGTACAACCTTTGCGTACAGCCCACAGAAAACTTTTGGAGCGCAGGCTCGGGCAACTGTGACTCACAGCTGACTGAAAAAATGTGTCCGTTATCTGTGAAAATTACCCAACTCGCGAGCGACGCATGCTAGGGTATGTAACGCTCCGTTGCCGTCCAGCCGAAATAGCTCAGTTGGGAGAGCGTTAGACTGAAGATCTAAAGGTCCCTGGTTCGATCCCGGGTTTCGGCAAGCTTTTTTTTATTTTTTGACAATACAGCTTTGTCTTCTACCGTGTCTTGTTTTGTTTCTCATGGCCCTATAAACATGACCAGAAACGCTGCACTTCTATTTGCCTTTAAAAGCCACGCAGTAACTTAACAACAATGAAACATATTTTTCTGTCAAAGGACTGTGAGAAAGCCGACAAACGTGCACCTGCGTTTAATACATTTGGCTCACACGTGTGGATGTCCCTCGCGTTCGAAATGTTGCAATCACATGCGCATGCAGCTGTGAAATCTTACAATGGCAGGTTTTTCTGCCATTGTGAGGGCGATGCGACGCCACGTGCTCTAATCTTCAGTTGCAAAGTGTCCCAGAAATGTCAACCAGGGTTGTTTGCAATTATTTTCCTGTATCTTCTTTAACTTTGGTCACCCACATATTACGTGAAATGGCAGGATAGACTAAAAGTTATTGAATAATTAGTTTATTGGGTTATACAAGCGTGCAAATTATTGCAATATTTTCAACACTGCAGCCACATTTTGATGTGCTGGCCTCAAGCGACCGGTACCGCACGCCATGTTGCCCTGGGTCGGGTAACGAAGCGCGACTTTACCATAGAGACAGAAATACTGGTAAGAGTGGACACTCCCATAGAGCCCTGCGGCCGAATGACTGTACTGTAATGTAGCGCACCGAGCGGCCGGGTAGCCAAACTACTAACCATACTTACGTTCACTTTCGGTTTCGCGGACACCGATTTTGGCGGGTAGGTTGAAGGACTGAAAGCGCTGCTCACGGTGACGGGCATCGGTACGGTATTCGGACGCTTTCATGCAATAATTAGTGTTTATTTGAACATATTTTCAGGCTTTGTGCCCGCACGCTTTTACAAAAAAAAAAACCTTTTTTCTGAAAATGTGAAATTGCAATTTACAGTACCATTCACACTTGGTTAAGAATTCTGTCGTGTGTTCACATGTTGCCAAGCCACATAAAAGAGAGACATCATAAATGAAGAAATATTTATTGCATGACACTAAACGGAACAACAGGTTCAAATTGTCATCATTCTTTGCAACACACATAATAATAAACAGTGAGTAATACACAACAGAGATAATACACAGTAAAAGGAAAATACGTTTCCAGGAATGAAAAAAAATGCACAAGTAAAGCTATCACAACCACACAAAGGATTTTTTCTCCACGGTAATTGAAAATGCAGAAAACCCAGAAGACTCAGCCATCCACAGGTTTACTTGTATCTACGACACCCTCAGACTCTGTGCTCTGTTGCAGTCATACAAAAATATCAACCATAACATAATCTAGAGACTGGGATATTTGCAACTGTTTACAACCACTATCTCCGCAGATAATGTTTTTAGTTTGGCAATTTCTCCATTTAGGATGTGAAAGAAGGGAAAAAATTAGGCTTTGATGGCCTCGCTTATTTGATGAACTCTAATGAGGTCTATTGCCTCGGGGCAACTTCAAATCAGTAGCAGTAATTGAACAGAAATCACATTTTTGTGAAGATGCACACGCAAAAGGTTAAGAGGAAAAAAATCAACTTCCTATTGGTTCCTTGCAAGGGTGCATTTTCCCAAGAAGCCGGGTTACCTTGCGAAAGCGTCGCCTTCCCAGTAAAGGCAAAGGGCCAGGCGGGGATATTTTAGGTACGTGCACGTAGTCAACCGACAGGTTCCAGGCTCGATTAAGGCACACAAATTCATGCCTTCCGCTGTCAATACGAACAGTCTAATATAAGAAACAGGGAAGCAGTATATGCTTCTCGTGTATGAGACAATGGTGGCACATTGCAGAATCCCATAAGCATTTGACAACGTAGGTACCAACATGGTTGTCTTCATCTAGGCCAGTCCGACTACAGGCAGCACGTACGGTGACAAACGACATTTGGCATGACCTCTTAGCCTGTCAGTCTTCATAATGTAAAAGGGTTTTTGTGGATGTACTGTTTTCACAATATTACAACTAGCAGCAACAATAATTTGCGAGTGGAGTTTGGAGACTGTATACGCTGTTGTTAATGGTTTTATGAGATGAGGCATGTCAGTGATAAAAAACAGTTTGTTCCTTAAGTCAACGATAGTCTTTTCAGTGGTCGCGTCTTATTGAGTGCCGAGACTTGCGTTAGACTTTAGGTGCTAATGTCAAGGTTCAATAGATGGAATACAGTTGCGGTATCCATCAGAAGCATAAGGCAGCAAGAAGCATTGCAGGCAGTCATCAATGCAACTGAATAACTCTGGGAGAACAGTTGGCACGGCCACTTTTGTGAGTCCTGTGAGGGCAGGATCCATGAAGTGCTTACACCATATTTGGTATGGCGAATGCAGCTGGCTGGTTGGCTCTGTCTTGAGGACACCTGTAGACCTGCACAGTTGATAGGTGATATAGTACACAAACTGCTTGCAATCACAGATGACCTGCGAATAGTCTGTAAATTTCACTGCAACTAGTACTCAAGTATTGCCTTCAGTGCATGCCACCTATTTAAAACACAAGTTATTTTATTCTATTCAGCAATCATGCGGTCAAGCTATTAGCAACACTAAAAATATGGGTCTTTGTAATTTCGCAACACTGGTTAGGCACATTCTTAATGCAATTCAGCTACTGTTTGGGTTAACAAAAATGATAACGCTGCTCACATAGCCTGAATCCCTTTGTCTTTTTTTGTAAAATCAGGACGAAGAGCGAGAGCGAGCTGAACATAATACAAAGCTTAAACAAACCTGTTGCCCCACGGGCTCGCGAAAGAAACGCATCCCGAGAACGGGCACCTGGCGAAAGTATATTTGGGAGCTGTGTGGGCACCATGGCAAGCAGCAGTGAACTTCTATGTTTCTTATTTATTTTCTCTCTTGCTGTCGATATTTTTAAATGTTGCATCATCTTCCTTGTATACTTTTGTGTATATTTATTGTACCCTTGCAATGTACTTCAATGCACCCTGAGGGTATTATCAATAAATAAATAAATAAAAAGAAGCCACAAAAATTTACATTCACAGCCATTCAACTTATTACACAAATAAAAATGTGTAGTCTAATGTGTAACAAAATTTTAAAAGTATAATATTGTGTGTTAGCTTAATTTTAAATATATAGTTTTTTACCACTTGCGCCCACTGCCGGATGGTGCGTGAGTCAGGCCACTCGGCCACGATAAGCCCGTGTGTCCACTCTTCCAATTTTTTATTTCTCTATGACTTTACCAAAGCATACTTACCTGGTGCCGGAGTATCCGTGATCATCGAGGCGGAGCTCCCAGGGCGAGATGCGGGCATTGCACTGCGCTCGTGTTGACCCCTGCCACTACCGCAAACTGGGGCAGATGGGGCATGCAATTTTTGGTAGTGGGGGACTGCGTTCGCGCTACCCCCTTCGCAATCAATCCCAAAATCAGGAAATTGCACACCTCTGCATCGGTGGCACCCTCCACGGTGCGATTTTACCTCTGAGAACCCGCTCCGTTGAACGTAGTGATTCAAGTCCGTACAAATCCAGGTTTACCGGAGGGTAGGTAATGAACAGCATTTCCGAGAACTCCACACCTGAGAGATACCACTTCGAAGTGAAATGTTAGTATGCCATATTGTTAAAATATTATTAGTAGTAATTATTAGTATATATTATTGTAGTAATTACATTGTCATAATTGCAATTTTGTATTTGTATTTACTTGCCACTTCAAACACTCGTCCGTGTAATACACCGTCGCCCGCAGCTCACCGAGTCTCTTTGTAGCCACTCGTACAGCATTAGCGTACAGCCCGCAGCAGAAATGTTGCAGAGCATGCAGGCTCAGGCGACTCTGACTCACAGGGTCTGGAAGAATGCGTTTGTTATCTGTGCAAATTACGTAACTCGCGAGCGACGCCTGGTAGGGCATGTAACGGCTCATTGCCATCCAGCCGAAATAGCTCAGTTGGGAGAGCGTTAGACTGAAGATCTAAAGGTCCCTGGTTCGATCCCGGGTTTCGGCACGTTGGTTTTTTTTCTTTTTTGGGACAATACAGCTTTCTCCTCTACCGTCTCTTGTTTTGTTTCTCATAACACCATAAATGTGGCCAGAAACGATGCCCGCAAAACCCGTAGTATCTGCAGAGTGGCACGTTCATCGCATACACCATCCGTCAGGCCTAACTTTTGCTTAATTAGCTTGCGCAATTTCTACGCTTTTCTCTGTTCTGTTGTCGAAGGAGTCGTCACAAAAATTGCGACAGCTGAGACAGCGCAAAGGTATGGTTTTTAAAGGAGCCATGAAGAGAAATCACAAGTTTGGTTCATTCAAAAGATTGTCTCGTTAGAATCATACTGACACCACTTTTAACGTAAACTTCGCCCAAATAAGCTACATAATTGGGAAAAACGGGAATGGTCATGCGACCCACCAGCTCATTTCCCGCAACAGAACCTATGATGTCACATGAGCTAAGCTCTGCGATTGGCGGAGGCTGGCAGAAGCAGACGCAAATTAGGTAGAGCTTACAAACTAGACGAACGAGCGATTTGCGCTTAAATTTAGGGCACATTCTTTACAAAGCAATAAGAATGATGGGACAGTGGAAGTTACGAAAGCACATGTAAACATAGAAGTACTGATGCGTTCTGCTGTTCGTACTGCGCACAGCATGCTTGGTTTAGCTGCACAGCACTACGGGGCTTGGGGTTGTCTCAGACGACACTGGCCGATTGACGCAAGCAACGGTGTCTTACGTGACCCCATTTGTCGAGCGAGCACTGTTTCAGGGAACGAATATTTTCTCCCAGAACAAAAACAAGCCAGGTTTAAATGCGGGCAAAAACAAACCAAACGCTTGCCACGGTATGGTGGCGCTATCTAGGTTACGGAACGTAAAGAAACGCGGGAACAAATCAACACCGCTGTACACGGTGGAGACAACCTTTGAACGGTCCCGTGCCGCCGCAATTGGGCCAACTGGCTCAACGCGTTATTCTTTTCGTTACCCACGAGACCTAGCAACGCGAAACAGACAATATGATTCAAACGTCTTCAGTAAACCGCGTTGCGGCGATAATTTTAGCGCGGTTTTGACACAATGACTTGCTTCGGCGGCGAGCGAGCAACCGAAAATGGCGGCGCCAGCGTATACCTGTCTCTGCCCTGTACGGCGAATGCGTGAATGAAGGTAGTCTAGGCTGCAGAGCGGTCGGTTCCTGTGATGTCATTTGGGACCACGAAAACGCACGATTGAGCGGGAAAATCAAAATTTTAACCTAAATTGTTTAATTTCTCAGTGAATAAAGCACCGTTTGTATCCGGACAAGCGCTGGGGGCACTATAAAACACGAAATCTTTCGAATAAAACCAACTTGCATTTTCTCTTCATGGCAGGTGCCAGCCGCGGTGGCCCAATGGCTAAGGCGTAGTGCTGCTGAGCCCAAGGACGCGGGTTCGACCCCTCCGCGCAGCTGGTTTACAGACGGAGGAGAAAAACGAAAACGCCCATGTGTAGAAAATTCCGCGCACGTTAAAGACCCCCATGTGGTCAAAATTAGGGAGTTTTAGAATAGGGGGCCCTTGCGTTTGGGGCCCCCAAGAAGTTAGGGGAACCCAAACGCAACACGCTTGCCCGCGACCAGTTTTAGTATAGCGTTTTCCCCGGCCGCTTTGCGTGTTTCACTCGCAGCGCTGTTGCGGCAAACGAGCAAAGCTTTCGGAAGGCGTAAATTACAAAATTTTCAAATACTTTAGTGGGTGTACTATATTTTGCCTTCAATGCAACTAATAATGCAGCAAGTATAGTTAAAATATTTTTTTTCTTTTCAAAATATTGGAGCGTCAGCATAATGAAGTCAATACAATCCAATGTCAGTACTGCGGCTAGTTACTTCGACTGGGCTACAGTGTACTCATTTCTGTGCGCCACTTCTCACAGTTGTCTTTTCTCTTGTGTTTTCTTTTCTTTTCTCTGTACATAACTTGCAACGGTGCGCATAATTTCACCGTTTGTTTTAGCTTTTTTTCTTATTCAGTGTTGTTTGTAGTGTTCCTGATCGTTGTAGTGTTGTGCTCCTGTAGTGCTCCTCATCGTTGAACGATGCCTAAGTTGAGGCCAACCCGTGCCAGCGTCCTTTGTGACCAGCTTTTGTATTTAGATTTGAGTTGGGCGGACTTGGAAGACCTTTTTCTCGGCTACCGGGAGCCAAAGCCACGCCAGTACAAATCGAGCGGCGGCCTGCTGGACGTCAACAGCTTCGATGAAGAGGAGTTCCGGAGGATGTTCCGCTTCGAGAAGCAGCACCTCGACTTGCTCAAGGGGGAACTGAGAGTGCCGGATGTAATCCGAAGCAGCCAAGGTGTGAAAGTTTCGGGCCAGGAGGCACTCCTGATGGGTCTGCGGCGACTGCCATACCCCAACAGGTGGTGGGACTTAGAGCCGATGTTCGGTCGTCATTCGTCGTGCATGTCCAGTGTGGTGAACCATCTGTTCAACCACGTCGAGACCACGTTCGGCCACCTGTTGGGAGACCTCAACTCCCATCAGTGGCTTACCGTGGACGACCTCCCGGAGTTGGCCGAGGTTAGTACATGCTTGCTTACGTTACTCTTCAGCGTGGTGTATTGCACTCGCCAAGTTATGAAATACAGAAGGTACTGACTACAGTGACGGGGCCCATCGCTTTAAAATCTGCACTACAGTGACGGGGCCCCGTCACTTTAAAAGAATCACTACAGTGACGGGGCCCTCTCAATATAACAAAATCAAAACCAGCCGATTAGCCGCCGCTTCTCGTTCTGTGATTTTGTGTTGTGGTTCTGCCGCTGACTACGGACGTTGTAGTCCGTGGTTCGATTCTCGCACCGTGGTATTTTTTGGGTGTGTGTGTGCGTGCGTGCGTGCGTGCGTGCGTGCGTGCGTGTGTGTGTGCGTGCGTGCGTGCGCGCGCGCGCGTGCGTGTGTGTGTGTGTGTGTGTGTGTGTGTGTGTGTGTGTGTGTGTGTGTGTGTGTGTGTGTGTGTGTGTGTGTGTGTGTGTGTGTGTGTGGCTGCGTGGTTAGCGTTTTGTAACAGCAAAACCATTCACACGGTTAGAGCAGTCGGTCTTGGTTTTTTACTGAAGCGGCGAACCACTCCCGCTCACTGGAGCCAAGGCCGACGTAGCCATCGCCAGTTACGCCCGATCTCCTGTAATTATTACCAGTGATTAATAATTAACAGTGACTCTGGCTAGTCAGTGAGCGGAAGCGGTTTGGCCGGTTAGGTAAAAATCAAGACCGACTGCTCTCGCTGAAATATTGTGAAGCGGGCGTCGGGTGGCGGCTTGGAGATCCGTTCGGATAGAGCTAGAGTTAGTCCGACCATGTGTAATTATTAATAATGATTTGTAATTATGAGTGATTCCGGCTAGTCAGTGAGCGGTAGCGGTTTGGCCGGTTGGGTAAAAATCAAGAGAGACTGCTCTCAAAGCGAGTTGTGTTTCCTCTGGACGGAAATTTAGTGACAGCTGCCGTTCCTTCTGGACGGAACGCTAGACACAGCCTTTCCATAAACAAGCGCCAGGCAGCGCATGCGCCAGGCAGCTCGTGCGAACGACTGACTGGCAAAACATGTGTAGTGCATGAACAGATGAGGGGGCCCGTTACTGTAGTGCAGATTTTAAAGCGACGGGCCCCGTCACTGTAGTCAGTACCAACACAGAAACCCGGGGTCCGTCCGGCATGACACTTCTTTAAATAAGGGAGCCGAGGATCACATTCCTGCAAATTACATTCCGTGCACTGCATTGTAGTCTATGCTATGACACTTCAAAAAGTTGGCTCATAGCAAGCAGCGATGCAGTGAGGTCCACCTTTTGAAAGCTTTCTTCAATTTCAGAACAATAAAGACTACATTAAGACAAGTCAAATAGGGAACATGTATGAACAGAGCAATTGCTCCTTTTTAGTGCTAAAGAACTACTATGAGATCCTCCTGTGTTAAGCAGCCGACCTGGCATTTTTTTTTCTTTTTGTGCGTGCTAGTACGGTTACAAGCTTTCCTCGCATTGCGTGTTTAATTAAGACTTTCTTCACTGCAGGCTGTGCACAACAGAGGAGCTGCTTTGACAAACTGCTGGGGCTTTGTGGATGGCACTGCAAGGCCCATCTGCTGGCCATCCGTGGAGCAGAGGATCTACTTCTCGGGGCACAAGAGGGTCCATGCAGTCAAGTACCAGGCCATCATGTGTGCTAATGGCATAGTGTGCGAACTGGATGGGCCTTACCCAGGGCACAGGCATGATGCTGGTGAGTGTAGCTATTGTCGTCGGGTGTAGACCACAATAGCTGCGAAGGCAAAGGACACTTGTAGTGCTTGGTAAAGGGCACTTGTGGTATCGGGGCATGAGCGCAAAGTTTAACCTTTGTAGACAATAATGGGATTTTCAGCTACTAAGAAATATGAACACATAGCCATGTTTTCGACCAGCTCATTCTACAGCCATCTTTGCGTAATCTGAAGCAGAGACCTTTAACCAGCCAGCAACCGAGCAAAGCTCCGAATTCAGTGTCTCGAGGACAGCACGCCCCGAAGGTGAGATGTGTAAAGTGACCGTATTGTCCAAGAATGAAAGTAACGAAGAGCACCTTACAAAAACAAATCTTTCATTTGTCCCAATTTATTATTTTAAATGAAAAAGACGCGAGTGGCGGCTTGCGGGCACGCTGGCTGCCAGTGACTGCGAACCAGCTGCCTATGGCTTGTTACAGGCCGTCCATACTTTCGGCCAAAAGCAGGACCAACCGCTTTCTCGAAGCAGGGGGCTGGGAGAGCACCCTACGTTGCTATTTTTCACGAGAATCTTCTACAGCTTTGAATTTGACGCCTTTGGCGCTGTTATGTCAATGGCAAGGTAAAGAAAATACTAATTAGCCAATGTTTCGACACGCACGGTTAAAAAAATTCAATGCCCTTCTACTATATGAAGGATGGCCAGTGGAGCTGTGGGGCATAATGTTAGTCATCTCGTGGCTCATTGTCATATAATTTATTTTGCGATAGTTCCGGTAAAGCAACATTTACAGCCATTTCCTGTAACCCAACTCCCTCCGTGGATGGCCATGTATTGCCAGCAGACGGCATTTACTTTTCGTTTTACAACTTCACTACTGACTCAATAACACCAAATTTGGAGCCGTTTTCTGTAATCATACTAACCTGAGGCGGGCAACAAAGCAGCACGAGAACATACTAGCCGTGCTGGGGTTGTTCCTGCTCCCCACCACGGTTCTCGGTCGGCCCGCAATAGACTTCTCTCACGTGAAGAAGTCACACAGCATCACTGTTTCTGCCGCCGTCGCTATCCACCTTGACCACACATCCCTCCCCAACGCTTAGGAGCGCCTATGGCGATCCCTCCAGACTAATTCCTGCACCAGTTGTACCTTCCCACACAGACCAATTCCTGCGCCAGTCGTACCTTCCCTCACAAGGTCCATTCCTCTCAGTTCCCTTCCCCTAACTTTCTCTGTGACTGCCTTGACGCCTTCTCTCACACCATGTGGCCTGTCCTCGCAAGTCTCACGCCGCCGCCCCCCCCCCTCCACCACCTAGCCATCTGCAGCAGTGAGCAGTGGTAGGACTTGTTGGGCCACTCGGAAGCGGGGGTGCAGCTACTTGTGGTTGACCGAGCCGCCGCCCTAGCCACCGCAGCCACAACGTGTTCCTAAGCCAACTTGCTCGTAAAATAAAGGGATTTCTCTCTCACCTTCACAAATAGGTAACCATGCTTCCCGGCGAAACACTCAGTTTGGGAAAGCTAGCCTACAAAAACCAAGATCACACCGATCTTTTGAAAGTCGGCTTCACCTCTACGTGAAAATGCACTGTTAGCAGACTCACTTTAGGGAAAACATAAGCCGTCTTCTGATGAAAAATATGAAGGCCGTTGGACCACTTTTATGATTTTGTTTTATCCTCACTGGGATGTTTTTTTTTTGTTTTTTTTTGGGGGGGGGGGTAGAAAAACTTGCCTCAGAAGGAGCATGATGCGATATTACACCCGACTGCCGTAAAGCCCAGACGTAAAGCAGCTCCGCTGTTAAAAACTCCTTGCCCGACTCTGTAGCAGAGCGATAGTTGTTTCAATTAGGGCAGTATTTCTGAGGGTGCGTGAACAGAAATGGACAACGTCCCAAGTCTTAATGGTTCTGGATAACTTTGCTTCGGATATTTAGGTACGGCCACATGATAAAGCTTAACACTGCGTTCTCATAACTAATCTTAGGGGCTTTATTTTCCTAATTTATTATGTGTAGTTTTAGGGGTACGGTATATATTTCTTTTGTTTTTGTCATTTTTGATGATTATTTTTTCACACCGCCACAAGTTCGTGACATCCCGATGAGGTTTATGAACACTCACATCACCTACAAGCAGAGGCCAGCTTTTGTAGGTGCCCTTGCTTGTCACCGTCCGCCTTCCTTGCGTATCGCAATCTTTGCCGCCTGTATGAGTCCCATCTCTATGACATCGTCTTGTGTGGGTGGTGCTTCAGCGGCTTAGCATGCGGTCTTATAAATGATTTACGACCCAATCATTCAATATAAAGGGACTTGAGCGCACCACTTTGAAGCCAGTTTTGGGTGATAGCTTCACATGCCTTGGCTGCAAATGTGGAGGAGGGTGTAGTGCAACTCCTTTATGCACGTGTGGTGCTGTTTTAGCTCCTTTCTCCTCCCAGAATCAGTTGGAAGCACACAATGCGCAAGTGTTCTCTGCCCTCTTGGGGGCCCGTTTGATATGTTTGCCCCTTCGAGTGGGTGTGGATGTGAATGACTGCGTACTGCCGTTCCATGTCCCTGGAACGTGCTAGCTTCTTGCGTAGCCGACAGTCGAGTAGCTGCTCTTATGAGGTCATGCAATAGGAGCTTCATCATGCAGCCAATAGATTTGCATTGAGGACCAAATTATTGTTTGGCGCTTTTTGCCCTTAGTTGGCCTTGCGCCATTAAACTCCAAACATCATCATCATTGAGGACCAAATTGCCACTCACAAAATTTAGACTATCCAATTTATAGACCACTGGCAGCATTCTTTCCCTCCAAATTGCAATGAGATTTCATCTTTTTTACAGCGAAGCTGAATATTTCTCGGATTCCCCATTTTAGGTGTGCGGAAAAATCGGCGGCAGAAATTTTCATGGAGGGAGTTTGGTTACTGAAAAGGGCTGTCATTTCTGTTTTATCAAAACTATACAAAAATGTATGAAAATCAGCTGCTCCGACAATTCTTAGATCGAGCATGTGTCCCAGGTTTTCAGCAGCAGTCGGTGTTCCGTGAATGTGTGGGGAACCGTAACGAGGAACTGCCTTGGCCCCCTAATTAGGCTTCCACGCCTTTTCAACCCACCCACATCCTGCCAAGTCATCGAGAATGAGCTCATCCCCAACGCCCTGAACGGGCCCTTCAAAGAGGGGTGCTACATCTCACAACAAGATCGAAGCCCCTTCCGCACTTTCAAAGCTGTTTAGCGGTTACTGGAAGAGCGCGATGTCCGGCTGTACGAGTAGCCTCTGAATGGGGCCGACTTGCACCCCATAGAGAGCATTTTTGGGGAAACGAAATAAATTTTCTACCTCACCACGACGACCGCCGACTATTTGTGGCTGGCTGTAAAGGCGGAATGGGAAGTCAGGGCATGGTGAGGTACGCCTCATAGGTACGCCTCATTTCCCCGCAGAATTCATGACACCATTAGGGTGGAAGGTGCTTTGTAGCATGTAAATTACTTTCACGTAAATTATTAAAGTAAACCATTTTCATGTGATTTTTGTTTCAAAACATGCAAATTATTTTCATGTATTGAAAATTTAAATTAATCGTTCAGTCAAGAACCTACAGTTTACTATAGTTGGGTGTGGTATCGCCTCACACTCCTTCCGGAGCAGGTTTTCCTGCCACGGAAAAAACCAGTTCCCAGTATAGACAAATAGATAAACCTTATAAAAATAAAAAAAGGTACTAGGACATCCATATTTTAGGGAGGCTTTTATTGCCCCTGCAGAAATGCCTTCTAGCAACGCATCTGTCCTAAAGGTGAAGCCAACTAACGAAAAATCAGTGTAAGCTTAGTTTTTGTAAGCTGGCTTTTCCACATTGCCTGTTCCGCAGTGAAGCATGGCCATTTACGGATATAGTATGATTACAGAATTTTCATTTTTAGCATAGCAATACCGTGTTTGCAAGGTGTGCCCCACTATAGCGCAGTGAGGCTTTTGGAAGACCGTTACGCCCAATATGGCATGCCAGCAAAGCGGTAATTAAACATATCAGATAGGGCGGCAAGTGCAGTGCGAACGCACTCTTAGACCGGTGCTCCTTGGTTCCCGTCGGCACCCATACGCGGTGCAGCAATGCAGTTTGGCCACTGCTTGCGTGCTCCGTTTACTTCTGAGCAATCCTGTACATGCATGGTTGTCTGAGCAGCCTTGCTTGTGCGACTCAACAAAGTTGTTTTCCAAAAGGGAGTTGAGTGCACTAACACGCTATCTCATTGTCTGTATTTTTCGCAGGTATGCTGAGGGAAAGTGGGCTGTACGAAAAGCTGCAACGGCTGGTGCAAGGGACAACATACACGATATATGGCGACCCTGCGTACCCGTTGCGGCCACTGCTGATGCGGCCATATGCAGGCTCATCCCTGAGCCCGCAGCAGCAGAACTTTAACAGCACCATGAGCACCGTGCACCAGGCAGTTGAATGGGGTTTTGGGAAGACAGTAAATCTGTTTGCCTTCCTTGACTTCAAAAAAAATCAAAAACTTCTGCTACAGAATGTGCCACAAATGTACAAGGTGGCTACAATTCTCACAAATTGCCACACGTGTGTCTATGGCAGCCAAGTAGGCATGTTTTTCGGCCTGCGGCCACCATCATTGCATGAATATTTGCACTAACCTACCGTGCTGCATGTTTAGACATCCAGAGTAGTATGAAACGGCACTCTAGCCATGCCTGCAGCGATCAGCTAGAGTGTCATTGGATGACACTCTAGACACTCCGTATATTTTTTCCGTGCAGGCTGTGAGTAGATGTGTACTCTTGAGCAGATGTGTGTTGTTGTATGCCCTTAGATAAGGTGGTGGTGCTGATTGCTATTTGATTTTTAATGTATAAATGCAATATTCATGCATGCGCGGCCTGCACTACAATTTGTATTTATAATTTTGCGTGACTTGTACATTAAGTGGCGCAGACCCCGTCAAGTTGCTTTTGTTGGCTTTTTGTCGCTGTAAACATCTGTCCATGAGCACCACAGCTTGGCCCCTGGCGTTGGGTGATTGTGTTTACCATGTCTCCCTATTCTAAGTAAGCATCGTTGGACACACATACACATTGTAGTGTGTGAGGTGAACCGAAAGACAGTCAGTTTCTTGGAGCAAAAGAACACGCAAAAGTGGCGAAAGTGTTTTGCGTTGTCTCAAATTACAGGGTGCAGACCAAGTTGATGCCTTATTTGTGGGCGATCCCTGGTTTGCAGCTACCTGAGCCCAGTTGCGCAGAGGTGGGGTTAGCAATGGGGCACAATGTATGCCAGAAGTATTGGTCATGTTGAAGGTGGGACGTTGTTTGTGCAGACACTCTTCTGGGGCCCAGCTTGAGGAGGAGGTGGTGGTTTGAGACACCACTTGGGAACCAGATTTAGGCGCCTTCTTTCTGTCTGTTTGCTGTTTACATCTGCTCCTTTTCGGTCGATGTGCGCGCTCCACGGTGCTTGAAGGTCCACCCCCCCCCCCCGAAGTAAAATGGTTGCGCCCACTTTTGGAATGCAAGGCTTTTTGTCCGTGCTCTTGACATCTGTATGTTTGTGTATGTCAAACAAACTTATTGATTGATTGAAGAGTGCAACAGATTGACAGATGCTATTGTCAAGGAACCCGTTTCCTTTAAATTAAACTGTTTGTTTTTTCTTGTTTCTTCTTTTTTTCATAGTTTGTTTACTGCCACCGATACGTTTTGGATATCAGATTAACTTTTAACCATTTTGTTTCACGTTCTCGATTCCTTTTGTTGTTTGCTGCTACCTGTATGTTTTCGTAATTAATAAACTGTTACCATGAATTGCATTTTCATTGCCATTAGTGCTTTTGATTGTCCCCACCCCCCTCCCCTCAAGGCCAGCAGCACTTAAAATCTGACCTCTTAAAAACCATAGACTGCAAGATACAGAAATGACAGCCACAGTATGGGTGTGCTGGTCCAATTGGCCATTATAAATTGGAAATTGTAAAACCGGAATTGAGAAGAGTGCAACCATTATGGCTAGTACGTGAGCAGTGGCTGGAGATGTTTTGAAGGCAACTACAATTCTCATAACAGGCATTGCCATGGATTGGCTGTTATACCCAACTTTTTCCATTTGCTGGGCTTGCAGTAGTGACAAAGCAGCTGACTGTACATTTACGTTTTTGCTGTTTGCATTGTCTTTTGAATTTTCCCTGGTTAATGCCTTGGCGCTGCAGGGTAAACTAAGAACACCTATTCAAGCGGCCTGTAAAATGGCTTTTAGAGGGTGCTGCAAGAGCCAGTGCAGGCTCAACGTTCACAATATACGAAAAGCGTGCATGCCCATTACGCCCCTTGCTCATGTGCCCATTGGCACGTGCATCTCCGAGCCCGCAGCAGCATCGGCACTGCATGCCAAAAAGTGAGGCCTCTTTTTAACAGCGAAGCTGTTTACCAAATCGTTTGACTTCCACATCCACAGTTAAAAGAATAAAAAAATGCCCAGCGCTCGTGTGTGTGCCACGCGGCAACTAACCAGCGTCCCCGGCACACATTTGTCAAGCCAAACATACGACATTGTTGACCAAGATTAGATGAAAAAAAAAAAAACAGTGTATGCACACACTGTCTAGTGATCATCACTTCCAAAAAAGTGAAGGGAGCTCATGCGTATAGTGATGATGGAGTAAAGACCGTTGCAGCAGCAGCGAAGAAGTAAATTGGCTACGATAGTGGACTTAAATTGTTGTTGTGGTCATGAAAGTTGCATACAGCTTTGCTACCTTCATGCCTTAAGCATAACTGTCCCCCCCCCCCCTTTTTTTTTTAAAGGCCGCAAACTTGTTTGCTTTCTAAAAGCTTGAGAATTAGGAACCATTCCACTCTGCGAAAGTGGTTGACCAGCAAAGCGGTTTAAAATACACATCACACACAAGTGGTTATAAAGCTTACATATATTTATTTCCCTCATCATTTGGTAGTGGCAGGTAAGGGTGAATCTCAAAAAGAAAGAAGGAAAATCTTGAAAAGTAATAAACCGAACATGCAATCACTCAGTGCCAGGACACACGAAACCTTTCAAACAAATTTGCACTTCTCAAAGAGGACAACAAGGATAGTGTAAGATAGGCTAAACGACAACCCAGAAATGACAATCACAGATTAAGCAGGTGTGGGGGAACAGCATGTAGGAAACAAACTAAAAAGCTAACTTGGAAAACGAAGGAACTACTTGTGAAACGTAAGATCATAAAGGTGTCAAGTACGGTGAATCAACTTCAATCAGCAGAGCTGACAAAGCTGATTACTACAAGTTTAGCAAATGACATTCGTGCGTACAACATGGCAGTGATCCAGGAAACACTGGAACTAGGAGGAAGTTTGAAAACAGCTAAGAGGAAGACAATGTATGCACTCAGAGACAAGAAGGGCAACATTACACACAACATAGACAAGGCAATAAAAGTAGCTGAACATTTCAACACCAGCCTGTATGCCAACGACGTTATACCAGGGGAAACTGAGGGAATGAGCTTAGCTTGTAATGTCCAACTACAGTCGAGCCCGCATATAACAGCCCCACTTAAAACGAACTTTCTCTCATAACGAACAAAACCTGTGTAACGGTCAAAATATACGTTATTTCAATGACATGAAATCCCATGTACATTGAACGACTTTGAGCCCTGCCGATCGGTTACAGCGAATGACCGCACCGCGATGTGGGTTGAAACGACGGCCTCTTCCCAGCTCTGCCGGCGACATGCTACTGAAGTGGTTCATCGACGCACGGGCTTGCGACATTCCATTAAGTGGCCCAATGATGCTACGCAAAGCCAGAGACTTCGAATTTTGCCCAGGCAATGGGTGGCTACATCGGTTCAATGTGCGGCACGGCATTGTTTTTAAGTCGATTGTCGGCGAGGCGGCGTCCGCAAGTGACCAAGATGCTGCAGCGTGGCTTGAAAAAAATGGAGAAGTTATTTCAAGCTATGCGAAGTGTGACGTATATAACGCAAATTGAACGGTGTTATTTTGCCAGATGTTTCCCGATAAAACGCATGCTATGAAAAGCGACACATGCACTGGCAGGAAGCATAGCAAAGTGCACGTCCCACTATTTCTGTGCACTAACATGGATGGCAGCGACCGGCGCATGCCCTTCATCATCCTAAAATCGAACGAGCCACATTGCTTTAGGAGCTATGTGCCTGTGCACTACAGGCCTAACGCTGAGGCGTAGATGACGTGCGATTTATTCGTGGAGTGGCTGAGTGAGTTCGACCGTGACATGCAGAAACAAGGCATGCACGTGCTGCTCGTAATTGATAACTGCTCTGCGCTCCACGTGCAAACTTCCCCGACGGCAGTGACCCTGCTTTTCCTGCCACCCACTACCACTTCGAAAGTGCAGCCGGGGCGGGGCAAGAGCGATGCGAAGGAATCTGACGTGGATGATGACGAAACTTCTGAGCCTGCGCCTAGAGTGCGCCGGTTGTATGGGCTACATAGAGGACCTTAAACAACTTGTTTACGCCAAGGGCCTCGGCGAAGATCACGCGGTTGCTCTAAATAAACTGGAGACCGCCCTCATCAAGTCTGCCCCGCAGAAACAAGCAGCCATCATGAACTTCTTTGCGAAAAAAATACATTCTCTTTTGACTTCTGATTTCTTTTTCTTTACTTTTTTTTACACGGGTCCATTTACTACAAACTTCGGGACATAACGAATGGAGGCCGCGTGACGCTCAGGTTCGTTATAAGCGGGCTCGACTGTAGCAACTAAACAAGTAGAAAAGGCTGTCAAGGGCATGAAAAGAGGAAAAGCAGAACGTGACAAGGACATAATCTTGCATTTCTGAGAGGAACCCGCCGCGGTGGCTCAGTGGCTAAGGCGTTGCGCTGCTGAGCACGAGGTCGCGGGTTCGATTCCCGGCCGCGGTGGCCGCTTTTCTGATGGAGGCGAAAAGCAAAAACGCTCGTGAACGAGATTTCGGTGCGCGGTAAAGATCCCCAGGTGGTCAAAATTAATCCGGAGCCCTCCACTACGGCGCGCCTCATCGCCTGCATTGCGTCGGCGCATTAAACCCTACAATCAAATCAAATCATTTCTGATAGGAGGGGGAGATGGGCTGGGGTGCACCCTGCACTCATTCACAAATAAAAGCAGCTACCTCTTTCACTTAAAAGAAGAATATACAATGAAAACATGCTGCTGGTGATGACATATGGAGAGGAAACTTACCACCTCACTAAACAACAGGAAAGCAAAATAAGGTTGGCCTAATGAGCCGTGAAGCGAAGAATTACAGGAGCAACACTTATGGACAGGAAACGACCTTCCTGGATCAGGGAACAAGCAGAAGTAGATATCATACATGAAAAAATAAGTAAGTAAAAGGAAATAAATTAACTGAGGCTGGCTGTGTAGTGAGATGAAAGGTAACAGTGGATAACAAAAGACGGGTCTAGAAGACGGAGAAGGCCAATAATATGATGGAGGGACTAACTTGGAAAATTTAGAGGTAAAGGATGGATTAGCCAGAGGCAATTACTTTTTTATGGCGAGTGCTCGAATGACATTTAAAAGTGCCTCCTGCTGAGCCATAAACATGCGGTGTTCCTCCGCCCGCTGCTGGAGGAGAGCTTCCTGCTGCGCCAGCAATAATCGCCGTTCTTCTGCCCTCTCCTCTTGCTCCTGCTTTCTCTCCCTCCGGAGCTCGGCCGCCTCCTCCATCCGTAGCCGCCGCTCCTCTTCTCGTTCTTCACATGCAGCCTTCCATTCCGCTTTTCGCTGCTCTAGTGAGGCCCACTCGAAATCCAGGCGCTTTTCTTCTAAGGCGAGGCGCCGAAGCTCCCTTGAGTTTTCTTGGTCGCGCCATCCATTCCCGTGGGTTAGTCTTCTTTGAAAGAATTGGAGATTGTTCTCCGGTTCTCTGGGCCTGCTAACGCCTACAAAGTACCAAAAAAAGAAACACAAGATCATTACACTTGTTCTCCAAACAATTCTTTGTAACAGCCTTTTATTGAAATTCAGAGTGGCACGTATTGAGGTTTAAAGTTGAGTTCATAAGTGCTGTGGCTGTATTTTAATGAAGGTAAAATGGGACCTCATTTAAGGTTATAGTGATGGGAGGAAAAAAATTTACGTGTTTGCAGTTAAGCTTAATATCCCACACACCTCACAGCAGTGTGTAGCTTGGTGGCATAACAACTAAAGTGAGGTGCCACCAACTTTGTTCCCTTCACAGTTTCCTTTGCTTTTCCACTTGGTTTTGTCAATTGACTTTGTGTGAGCACTTGTCCTTGTTACATGTCGAGGCAGGCTTTGGGCCTTGTCCATTCTCCCCCGTGGACTTGTTTTTATATATGTCTTATTTAGTCGACTTTTCATTTCACTGTACTGGCCTAGTTAGTGTACAGTCGAAAGCTTTACGACAATAAACACAGGAGATCGTGCCGCTCTGTGCCTGCAGAGCACTCTGGTGAAAGGCTGACACACTCTGAAATACATTTAGTGGACACACTCCCTAAAGAAAAGTGCTGGAGCGTGCCATTGTCTGCGGTAGTTCTGTCAAGGCACGTGGAAATATCAGCGCGTGAAGATACAGCCCTTTCTATCACCCTGTTGGAAAATGAGAAACAAACTTTTTTGTTGCTTGATTTAAAAATAACTGTCTTATTGCTAGATAAAATGCCCCAGATCTGCAAGGGCCTTCTCTGCAATCGCTTCCAGGTATTGTGACGTAACTACCACAGCAGAGAAGTGTGTGATCAAGCGATATCAGGGAGAGTGTCTGGTAAACGTGCAAACTGTGAAAGCATGACAGCCTGTCACCAGAATGCTGTGCATGTAGTCAGTGTACTTAGTGTACTTAGTCTAAGTTTACTTTTTCAACTTCCTTTGTTTCACCCAACCATTGTTACTGCCGCAGAATGAATGTGCATTACATTTTTAATGCAATCGCTAGTTCTGCAAGCCCTGCCGAATTTGCATTTTCAACGAGTAAGTGCGTACAAGTGTCCCGAAGCAGAAAAGAATTATCAACTTGCCCCGTCTTCCTTGTGGAGCGTCCCTGTTGGGGCCGGTGCTCTGGCTGGTCGGTTGCGGGGGGAAGCTTGAGGTTGCCCGCGCACTTGGGACTTGGCTGGCACTGGTGGGGCGGTCGGTGCTTTGGCTCGTTTGCTGCGGGGGGAAGCTTAACAGTTCCCGGACACTTAGCACTTGGCTGCCACTGGCACCTCGGCCATGACTGGAGCTGGGGCCTCGGATGGTGGTGCCTTGCAGGTCATCACTGGGGCCCTCCTCACCACTGCTCCGCGTGTCTTCCGGGATGTCGTCGTGGTATCTCGCATTGTCTTCATAAACATACTGAAGTACGTCTGCGACGCCAGGCGATATACCATGCAGCCCTGGAAAACATTTTGCGTAATGCAAAAAAGTTGCAAATATTTTAAACACAAAGTATAATAATATAGCAACGATTTAAATGGTAGAAAATCGGCAGTTTTTTACGTGCATCCGACAAAAATGTTTTTCAATGCAGCTTGTACGTTCTATCAACAATACCAAAAGCACAGTCAACCACATGACATGAAAAAAGAAACTGCTGGACTCATTGCGCCCCAGTAATAATTTAAGAGTACTTTTTTACCACAGTGTACGATGAGCAACAACTCTGCAAAATGTTACTGCACACTTTTGGGGGACCGCTCCGAGCAACGCTGTTACAGCTGGGCAAGTAGAGTCGAACCTCGTTAATTCAAACTCAAAGGGGCCCAAAAATTTGTTCAAATTAAAACAAGTTCGACTTAACGAAAGCAATTGAAATACACATAACTTTGGTAGGACCGCAGCATCAGTTCGAATAAGCCACAAGTTCAAAATAAGTGAGTTTGAATTAATGAGGTTCGACTGTATTTGAAAATATTGTTACACAGTGGCAATACTCGAACCATGAATGATTATGGATGATCTATTTACAATATTTACAAGCAGCCGTGACAGCCTATGCAGGCTGCTTGCCAGCCTTTTCCTCGTCTTCGATGCCTGGCCGTGGCACCATGGGGCATTGTCCACCCGTGACAATATATTTCACAGCAAATGTTATCTGTTGCAAAAGCCCAATTCACGACAAAACTATTGGGCCGTGCATATTGTGCGAAAGGAACTATTATGTGAAGCGTAATTTTCTCTGATCGAAGCCAACTATGAAGCCCAGCCAGCCTCGTTTGGCGGGGAAGGTGCTGGTAACTTCAACAATTGCACTAAGAAACATCTGTATATATATATATATATATATATATATATATATATATATCTGAGGTTTGCGGGTGACTGTCATTTGTGGGCGTAGTGTATATTTTACCGTTCATGACAAAAACGTAGTTCTTCTACAAAAAAATGTTATAGCATAGTAAGGAAATGTTGCAGTTGTTTGACAGGGTTGCTGAATGTTGTCAAGTAGGAACTAATGATAGGGCAACAAAACGAAAGTTTTTCACGAAAAACGGAGCCAAAAAAAAAATCGATGACGACAGGCAGATTTACCACCACAAAATAACCGCAGGGTAAAGGTTTGATGGTCTGTGTTTCTGTGGGCCAGACCACAAACAGGAGCGCATTACCCTGTGTTTTTTTTTCTTGGTCGGTCTTTTCAGCGCCAGTTCTCAAGATAAAACTTCCTTAAAAACCGGACCACTTTTTTTTTTTACCAAATGCTTCCGTATTTGTACCCGGCACAAAATTTTCTCGGCACCAGACACCACTTATTTTTTTCACTCGGCGCCCCCGTGATGACACGGGCATCGGCGCCTACACTTGCAATCAATGGGCACGCGGTTGTTTTCTTGATTTCAAAAATAGCATTCAAAAATCAAAGAAACATGCTCGTGGCGGTCACTTACACTCGGGATTTTCCGGCTGCGTGAGGCTGTCGGCGGAGCTCCTGCTCACAGCAGCGGCCGCCGCGGTGTCTCGTGCAGTAGATGCCGCGGTCCGCTCTGCCGCAGTGTCGGAGCGCTGGTGCGAGCGGGCGACGGTTATTTTTCGCACCGCCGACCGCTTAATCTGGTAGCCGAACTCCTTTGCCAGATCAAGCGTATCTTGCAGTAGGTGGTGCTTTTCGTCATACTGCTCTTCAGTACCGGACCTGTAACGTAGCGCACGAACTCCTGAACTTCTGTAGGCGGCAGGTGACAGGCAATGAAGCAAATGCCACGCTTTCTGTCAACAAACGCAAGTGGTAGAATTGGCAAACGAAAGCAGCACTTACTTTTTTAAGTTTGTGCGATCTTCATGCACGAGCTGTGCGAGCAGCAGGTCGCAACGATCGCGGATGGCCCGCACAGTGAAGATCCTTTTTGTGCCGACTTCGATGTTTTTGGTGATGACCAGCCACGCTTTTGAGTCCTTAAATGGATTTTCTGCGCAAATTTCCTTTAATAAATTTATGTCATCCTCGACGGTGAACCTCGCTCGGGTATCTTGCCCTTTGGGGTCGGCCATTTTTGTCGATCACGCGAAGTCTCGCTGCCTGCGAGAGCGACGCAAGCTCCTCTTGGGGCCAGCTTTGGGGCGCCCGCTATTTCAGCAAAATAGCGTGCGCGCTAAACGCAAACGCAAAACCCCAAGGGCGGCTTGGGTTCTGCGCATGCGCAGTACGAGGCCCCAAGACGCTTGGGGGCCCCAGAGCGTTGGGGCCCCCTATTCTAAAACTCCCTATTAATCCAGAGCCCCTCAATGACCAGGTGTAGCCTCGGCGCGTTAAAATCTCCAAATAATTAAGCTTTTTAAGCAAGGAGAATACCGTCCTTCTTCAGGCAAACGTCAACCAATGTTTCCAGTGTTCCAGGGCCGTAGTCAGGGGAGGTGCACAACGGGCCCCTGCACCCCCCCCCCCCCTCCACCCCCGAAATTTTTGACGCCAGGCTCACGTGCGGTTCAAGTCACCTGAAAAAATGCCTGAAGGTTCCACGCCGGCAGGCGCGGAACCTTCAGTTTTGAGGACATTTTTGTTCATGCAAAGCTAAACACAAGGAATAAGCTACCCACTGATCCCTTTTGCCGCTCCAGATGCTGTACATGTCAACACATACAGCCGGGGGGCGTGCCCAACTCCGAATTGCTCCCGCAGCATTTCGCGCCGAATACGCTGAGCTTCACCGGGAACCCGCAGCGAGGCGATTGAGGCAGTCCCGCTGGCGGAACTCCACAGACGGGAAACGGCGGAACACCAGGAAAAGCCTCCTATGGACATACATGTAATCTGAACTTTATAGCGTGTCATTCCTTGTCTCTACTATGGAACAAAGTGTAATAACATGACAGAGCATGCATGTCACTGTACTTTTAAGTCAACTATCAATCCTTAATCTGCTTGTTTTCCTACCGACATTGCCTTTCATTAACTACTGCAGTTCAATAATTTCTACTGTATGAAAATCATTCCTCTGCCCATCTTGTAGTGCCTCCACATCATCAAAACGGTATAATTCTTTTTAATGCGGAGGTTTGTCTTTTTTTCACTTTTGCATTACTTCCTTGGCCTCCATCTTGGTGAGAGTAACCATTATGTATTTATTTAACGTCAATTTTACTAAAACCTGGCCTGTTAGAATTAACAGCTAGAGGGAGAATAAAATTTAAGAAATGTGCAAGAAGCTCAACACTCAACAGAAGTGCAGTAAAGTGTTCCTCTGAGTGTAGGTTTACGAAGGACGTTACGAGCCCACAACAAAATAACAAGAAGGCGATTACTTAAGGACGAAGGCGCAGGTTTGCTTGCTTCGCCGCCAAGTTACACGAATGGGCTGCAAGTACAGTGGAGTGCGACTTGAAGGTTATTGCGGAAGCGCAACTCGTTCAAATTAGGAAGACAAAACACCAGCTTTCGCAGGTCTTCTCTGGCAATTTCGTTATCGTCGGCGTAGATAAACCAAGTCTGTGCGTGATCACAGCGAGTGTAAAAGGGTGACAAGATGGTCGTGGGCGCCATTTTTGTAGCACGGAACAGCCAACAAGGAACAGAAGAGTGATAAATTTGGTCGTGGCGAAATCTCGATTTTCATGGTTCCGAAACGAGCCGCTAGGCCCCTGGCACGCTTTACCGCTCGATGTTCTCGCGATAACCTTCAAATCGTGCTCGACTGTGCTTCATAGCTGATTAGAAAAATTATTCGTCCCTTTCCGGAAGGAAAATATAAAACACGCGAATCTTGGTAATGAACACCAAATGTTGGCCGCCTTTTTCCGGAAAAGCCTGGCGAACTTCGGGGTCCGCACGCCACTCACAAGCACGCTCACGATGCGCTCACCAACGCGTGCCCGCATACCAGTGTGCTCTTCGGCCGAACGAATCACCCGTGGCCAGCCCATAGATCGGCGAACGTGAATTTAGGTAATCGTCGTTGTAATCATCATCATCATCATCTAAGCTTCTTGATGTGGGCTTTACTGTTAGCGTTTAGCATACACATGTCGCACGTTTAAGTCAGTTATACCAAGCTTCGTTTGAAAAACAACACGCAGCAAGCGTTCCTACCTACCCCTTCCCACGTTTTGGTCTAGCGCGAGCTTCGTTTGAAAAACAACACGCAGCAAGCCTTTCTACCTCCCCCTTCCCATGTTTTGGTCGAGCGCGGGTCCACCGGAAAAAATTCCTGGCTATAGCCCCTCAATGTTTTCGTATACCAGAATTCAAATTACTTCGAGTTCCAGCTTTCTTTTTACGCTGTGGCTCCTTTCTGTAGCACCATCGATAATTAGATGGAACTACACTAACAAAACCCAGGAATGTTTTTACGAGAAGATTTGTTACAATTTTCACGTGCTCATGCACGTTAGCACTGCTCGCCCACGCACTCCTGGCGCCTGATGTATGTACGATTCATGACATACTGCCGCTCCAACCGACTTTCTGCAATGGTTAGGCTGGTGTAGGTTCCCAAATATATACCCACCTCTGGTTTCTTCCAGTTGTCTACACGACAAAATAGTAGAGTCATATGGGCGTCCTGTTCCTTTCTTCTTCGTTCGCAACAAAGCAAACAGAAAGATGAACTTATTTCGCCGTTAACTAACCTACCTAGGTGTGACCCACACTCGCCCCTCCCGCACGAAGCCCCGAGACTAGAGAATAAACGTAATCACAACTGGATTTACCATAATCCGCTGCGATGGCGTAAGCACGACGGCCGGACGCGGTATGAACCGCACTTACTGTGTTCCCTGATTAGGTCATTGACTAACTGAAGGCCGTTCGTTCGTGCTTAGCCTACATTTGAACGCCTGATTCCCAAGTAGCTCGAAGCTTGCCTTTGCCGTCTGACTTGTTTTAGTTTAGGTCTGCCAGCTGCGAAGGGGGCCCGCGTAAGTATATTGCTTTATTGTTTTCCTACAGGCCTTCCAAAACGGGCCCAAAGTCTTGTTCTTATTCCCGCAAAGCGTCCTTAACCGCGTAAGAAAACAGTCATTTCAAATCCTCCTTGATGATCCCCAAACGAACCAGTGCGCGCTCGACCGCACGACGGCACCGAACGCTTCGCTTTTTCTGTCTCCACGATGGGCTGGAAAAGAGGCGATATACGCCAGCTCGGATCCGCGCCGAGGCCACGGAGCAGCCGGGGGGAATTCCACTGGCGAGCACCCGCGGCGGAGCACCCCGCTCGGACAGTTCCTTTTTTGAGTTCCAAGGAGCCAGCCGCATGGCATTCCTTCCAAGATGTGGGCCACTGTCCGCAACCAGGCGGGAGGCCCGGAGCGCTCGTATCGACGCTCGATTGTCGGAACGACGTAACACTTTCACTCGGGGGCTGCGCTCAGCGAGTCTCGCATCGCTTGCTTCGTTGGCCGAGAGTTCCCGGCCACCTGTGCGACAGGCACGCGCGTGTTCACACACTCGCCTCCTTTCCATCTTTTTTTCTCCCCGTCGTTGGTGGGGAATGAAAAAAAGCGATTGTGTTTGCGTGTTGATGCGGACCCGCACTGGTAAATAGTTTTTTTTCTGCTCTCGCGACAACCGTTCTGGCATCTCTGCGTACAAATATTGTTTGGCCTGAATGTTCTCCTTCGAGACTTGCACAAACGCTCCCACATCCCGGGGAGCCGAGTAACAACATTTTTTGCGCTATCACGCTGTGTGTGTGCATCCTTGATCGTAGCTGTATGTCGGTGCCATTGCACTGCACAGGCTACGGCTCTTTGAAACTTACAAATTACACTTTAAGTAGCGCTCCTACATTTTGTTTAGGGGCCGTCGTTGCCCTTTTCTTTTCATCCGTTTATATTACAAATGCCAAATGAGATACCTCATCATTCTTTCCTCGCGCAATATACACCCTGCTGCTAGCACAGCAAACTCAGCACCCGAAAACGTCTTCTTGTTACATTCTTTTCCACCGTCAGCGCTATGGGGCCACGTAGCATTCTCCTTCATCTTGCTCTTAGCTCTATTTGTTTTGTTGCCCGTGGAGCGTTTTATTGTTCGCTTGGGCATTCCAAAATTTGGGTTTTGCGCACTGAAGGCTATGAGGCGCGCCGTAGCGGAGGGCCCCGGATTAATTTTGACCAGCTGGGGATCTTAAACTTGCGCCGAAATAGTGAACACACGGGCGTTTTAGGGGCGAAGCACCTTAAGGCCGAGGCTTGTCCGTCCGGCGCCGTGCTCATGGCACAGCACCGTGTAAATCGAAACATCTGTGAACGAAAGGTTCGCAAAAGGTTAACAAGAACAAAATAAAAGGTTCACAAAATGGTTGGAGAGAGAGAGAGAGAGAGAGAGAGAGAGACAGAGAGAGAGAGAGAGAGAGAGAGAGAGAGAGAGAGAGAGAGAGAGAGAGAGAGAGAGAGAGAGAGACGCACAGCACCGCGTAAATCGGAATATCTGTGAACAAAAGGTTGACAAAAGGTTCACAAGACCAAACATAAAAGGTTCACAAAAGGTTAGAGAGAGAGAGAGTGCTTCTGGAGAGCCGTGCTGCGCATGCGCGAGGAGCATTGGATTTGATTAGATAGGATTGGATTTGTAATGGATTAGATTGAACTGTATTGGATTGGATTGGATTTTATTGAATTGTTTGGATTGGATCGGAAACCGTTTTCGCAGCAGTAAGCACTCTCACGGGTGATTTACGGTAAGAACGATCCCCAGTGCTTCCCCCACTCGTCATGATTCACTTCGTGGAGATGCGTAAATTTTTTGCTTTTCGTCTCCATCGGAAGAGCAGCCACCGAGGCGGTCAGGATAGCAACCGCTTCCTTTGGCTCAGCAGCACGGTTCATTACGACACGTTGCTTTTATGTTGCGCTTTTCTGCTTTGAGCGTACAGTTTTTTTGTTTTGTTTTGTTTTGTTCAGACATATGACTGGCGAATCCTAAACAAGGCAGTCCGTGCACGTTAAAACGACGGTTTAAAACGACCTGCTTCATGGGCATAGTTGAGTTCATTGACTCAGTATGCTTTCCGAGGAAAAACTAAAGGCGATTTTTTTTTTTTAAAGACAAATTGACCGAAGGTTCGTCCGCCAGCGGTCAGCGCTGCGAGTCTACGTGGTCAAGAGCTTCTGGGTGAACGAAACGAACGCAGGGCAGCAGAGGCCACTGGTCAGTCAGTGCGGATAGTCCTGGGACAAAAGATTAACGACCGAACGGTTGGCGGACAGCATCCTGGCTCACAACGAGCCCCCGAGCGAGCGCTTATGCGATAGCAAATCTTAATGACTGCTCCTTTCTGGCCGCCGGGAAAGGAGCTGCTCCGTACAGCCAGCACAAGAGATTAACCTTGGCGCAGCGCGATGCGTCGCGTGCACAGTGGATGTGGGTCGACTGCGCCACACGGGAGCAGAGTCCTGGGGTAGACTGCTCCGCCACGGCCCTGCGGGGACACAAGAGGAAGAGGGAGTCCTTTGGAAGTTTGATGACAGCGGGAGAAAGCGAAAGCGCTCGTTTGTTTGTGTTGCTGAGGCTTTGATGTCGCGTCGCATGTGCGCTTAGGCGGACGACGGGCTAATGAATGCAGCCTGCGGAAGTGGCGCCATATCACGTGCTCGTATGTAGCGTTTACATAACGTGCATACAATACGATTTACACGCCGGTTTCATATCTGTGGACTCGGATTCACGTAGCAAAGTTACACCTGAGCAAAGTCATAAACAGGAAAAAAATCAAGCAGCAATGTATTTTATTTGAAAGAGCATTGGAAATACCAGTTGTGTATTGCTGTTTTGCCTCAGACACGCCTATTTTTTTAAAGACGATGGTCTTTTCTTGGGCTACTTAAATCCAGAAATTTTGGTCTGTCTGTATTTCTGTATGTCTATTTGTCTGTCTGTCTGTGACTCGATTCAGCCACCCGGCCAAAGTAAAACAATGCCTGCGCAATAGTCTTAAATAGTCACAGCTAAATGTGCCCGTCTAAGTGCGGTGTAATGTTCATACTTGTCAACATTGTAGACGAATAACAAGGCATTATGCAAATATGAGACAACAAATCAATACAGAAGAGATATTTGCAGTGTTCCTTTATGTAAAGTCATACATGCTTGACTTTTGCGAAATTAAATACTTCATCAACTGCAGAAAAAAATTCACTCCGCCGTCGCCTGCTGTCGCCCGCGCCACTATAGCTTCTGGCGCCATTTTAAGAAATCAACCGGCAATAGTTACGCAAGGTTCCACTAGATAGGTTCCACGTTCTGCTTGCAACGCACGTGGAGTAGGGAAACGCGGTTCTATAGACGTTGAAGTAGGGCGCCTTGATTCACGCGCGTCTTCGCCGTACGGCAGCGTTGGCATCGAGACACCCGGTTTGGAGCAGTGGAACGCGGGAAATTTAAAATGATTTAAGCAAACATTTGGCGTCTTTACCTTGGGCGGAGCGCGACGCAAGAGGAACAACATGAGAAAGCGAAGGGAGGCATTTACTTGGCAAATGTCGACAAAAGATATCGTCTTTTGACGACATTTGCAACGAAAGGAGCAGATACGCGGCCAATTTTTCTTTTTGCTGAACCATGTTGACAAGTGTGAAGTCTTTCCAAATTTAGTGGTTTGGAAATGTTTTGCCTATATAAACTTCTCGTTCAAGAATTCTTTTAAGTTTTGGCCGGGTAGCTGAATCGAGAAACAGCCAAGCAGACTAGAATTTTCGGGTTTAAGACGCCAAAGTAGTCTATCACTTTAAAATATACGCGGCAATTTTGTGCATGCCGCGAAATGTGTGCTCCTCGTCACCGTATAATTTTGAGTAACAATTTTTGTCTTGCGTAGGTTATTTTGCGGCTCCAAATTCTCACGGCGGGGAATAATGCACGGTTCTCTAAGTGCTACAGACTATAGCTTATCCCTGCACGATCTAAATAATGATTCCACCTTTGTAGAGGGGGCTAGTGTAGAGTGTCGCTTGCCGTATTAGGTGGGAATTTTTGCGTGAACCCAGCGAGCCATTCAAATAGTGAGAAGCAGAGGTGAAGTACCCGTTAGGAGATGTATTCATCCCATTCCCAAGGATAAAAAGAGCTCCCGCAGATATAAGGAGATTTATTTATTTATTTATTTATTTATTTATTTATTTATTTATTTATTTATTTATTTATTTATTTATTTATTTATTTTTCTTACAGGTTCCCATTGGAACATTGAGTAAGAGGTGCGAGAGCATCAATAACACAGATTGAACAGAAGCAACTTACTATAAACATTACAACGTGGTCGCGTAGTTTTAATAAACACAAGAGGTAAGATGAAAAAAAAAACACTACAGTTACAAACAGAGGTGTCTAGTATAATGGCAAATAAATTCAAGAATGTTATACAAAACAAACGGTTCAGGCAGCGTCTACGACATGCGCACAATACTGTACACGGCAAGACATTGTACAGCAAAACAAGTTATACAGAGGAACAATGCCCTACACAATGGGCCAGTTAGGTACTCGCAAATAAATAAATAAATATACTCTACGCGTGGTTAGAGGTCTCACGCGCTTCTTGAATGTTCGCCGAAATTTCGCACTGACGGACTCTTTTTTTATATGTGGCCTCCCACTGCCGAGAATTGAATCCAATGCGTCTGGCACGGAATTATAATACCTTAGGCAGCGCGTGACTCCTCGCAGGGTGACGGAAGCGGGATTCAGGTGCGGTAAGTTAACCCCGGGATACAACAAAACTTGTTTCTGAACTAGTTGGAACGTACTTAAAGAAAGAAGAAACTTGGCGCACACTAGACGGGGACGAAGAAGACAAGAAACTACGTCTGTATCTGTCGCCTACATGTACCTGTCTTTTGGCGCCTGTATCATTCGGTTCTGATCATCTTCGTCCTTGTCGAGTTTGCGCCACGTTTCTTCTTTCTCTATTCCCGGGATGTGTGCCCGTATGGGTACATTTTTTTAGATGCGACGCTGAGAGGAGCATCTCTTGCCGGCGGCCCTGTCCCGCGTGCGTCCGTCATCCGCGTCCGCACAGCTGCGTCTCTCCTCCGCTCGCCTCCTCTTCTCTCTCCGATAGCGAACACTCTCTCTCAACATCTGCGGTCACGCTGCGCGCAGCTGCGCACTGTACGCATGTGCAGTACTCTCTCTCTCTCCGCGGTCTCCTCTCCTTCGGGCGGGCTGCGCATAGAAGCGGAGTGCCGTGCTCCTTCCGGTATCTCAGTCGACGGTCGTCCGCGCTTGCGTTTGCGCTTGCTCTCTTGCCGTACCCGACGATTGCTTGATGCGACGCCAATGGAACCTCCTTCAGCGTCGCATCACAGCAGGGTTCCGGCGAGGGGAGGTGGGCGTAATTTTTTTGAAGTTTGACAGTAAAGAGCACAAGAACACACATTTCTATTCGGTGATCAACCTTGGTTAAGTGAGAAAAATTTTCAGACGTAGGACATAAACGATGATGGCACGAGGACAGCGCCGGTCTTCGTGTTTCACGACCTTCGGCTGAAAATCTTTCGCGTTTTACGGTACATTTAAAAGAAATGAATTCTAAAAAAATAATATAGGGAAGCTTGCACTGATATGGAATACTTGAATCGCGAAGCTGTTGTAGGTGACCAATGTCAGACGCATGGGTATTTTCAGTAGCACCCTCTGCCTTTCGGTCCGCGGCCACTTCCACAGCCTTGCGAAATATCCGCGGCCTGGCCATGCCCAGAACTGCGAGGACGTTGCACGCGAGGTCTCTTGTACTCAGTGTTGTACACGTTCCTCTAAAATAGGAACTAAAGCTCGTTCCTCGTTCCTCGCCAATTTGGAACGAGTTCCCGTAACAAGTTCCTATATTGAGAAATGAACGCGTTCCAGTTACACTTCGACCATTGTAACTTGTCGTTACATTAACGTTACATTTGATTTTTTAAAATTAAAATATAGTGTCGGATAATTCCTGAGGCAAATTAAAGTGAGCAATCCTACACACACATCGAACTACAATATTATACGAATATGAACACCACCGGCAACAGATTATCTGGAGATAAAAAGAATCCAACGGAACGCTCCTAGACTGTTTTTCTCGGGGAGCAGCGGACGTATTCCAGAAATGCCTAAGTACAATTGTGGTGCTCATCTATGACAAGTGCAACATATATGGCGCTTTCCAATTGAGTCTTCAAACGGGCATTCAAGATACTGCGTTTCAGATGTGCAAGAAGCAATTTACTCACGTGCATGAACATAAATATCTTGCACAAAAAACCGCATCGAAAGGAACAATACATATGCGTTTAATGAATGCTCATTCAATATTACAGTATGAGTGGGGGAAGAATGTCCGGAACACATTTTGTGAACTTAGAAGTGTCCTTTGTTTGAACTCAGCAAGAGTTGCATCTCCATGTTGGTGTAGGACCAACGAACCCGTTTCTTTCGTCAACACATCGTTGACGATGTTGAACAGCCGTTTCACCAAAGTTCCGTGTGGTAATTGAGGATAAGTTTTTTAAGTCCCTCAGGCTCAGGAGACCGCCACCGCATGTGCTCATAGGCGTGTGTTAGCATGAAACCCGCCTCTCCGCGGACAGTGGTTGTTTTGTGTATATTTTGTTTGACGGTCGTTAAAACACTTGTGGTGCCGTACGCCTAACTTTGACCGTTGTGGTTTGCTCCTTAAATTTTCCCAAGCGCGAGCGTCGGTGTGTCAAAAACGCAGCTTCGGAGTGTTACTCTGCCGAATCGGTAATTCGTGTTCACCTTTTTGTCCCAGACTTATCTGCTGTACATTTATGCTACAGTTTTTGGCCTCCGGCTTCTCGCTGTCAGAACAGAGTAACTCTGCGCATGGCAGCAGCCACCAGCGACGTTACCACGACTCGGCTCGCTATCGGCGCCCGGCTGAAGCCCTGGTCGGAACCAGTCCGTAACAAAACACCACAGCCGTCGCACTGCTATGATACTAAGGGAAGGCGGCACAAAAACTCCCACCAAAACTGGAAAACAAATCGTCAAAGTATAACTGCCACATCACGAAACCGTAAGTTCGCTCAGTGCGGGAGAAAGTTCACGGCGGCGCGTTCGAGCGCCATATCCGTGCCGTGGGGCGATGGAACGTCCGAGGTCAGATTCGGCTTGCAGCTCTCAGTGATGGTTGGTGTTGCGCATGAGATGTAGCTCTCTTCTCGCTTTGGGCGACAGCGGCAATATTTCAAGAATCCTAGGTTGGGAACTTGACGTATACACGCGGTAAGCGCAACGCTGGCGACCCAGCCGAGAAGTCTGGTACGGGCCCTTCGACTGGCTCGGCTGCCTGTACTGTAGAAAACACGCGTGCGATAGACACGGTGCAGACACGTATTCTCCTACTCAGCTTTCACGTTTCACTCTCATCTACAAAACAAGAAGCCACGGCAGAAGACGAATCAAAGGAGCACCGAAGCACCGGTCTCATGCGCATATGCAGATGACGTAGCGACATAGCCGTGCGCACCCGGTGCAGCCTGCCCGACAACCTGCAGCCTGCCGCGTGGTTATTCTTCTGCCTCTGACTTTCGAGGAAGGACGCTTTGCAGCAGGGCGGGCAAATTAAGCATCTTATAGGAAGAGAAATACAGTACTGGCCTGTGGCTCTTCGTACTAGCTTCAGCCCTGAAGCCTTGGCATCAAAAACAGTAAAACCATAGAGATGGAACGTTTACAGAAGGAACGACGCTCCCTCTGCCGTTCCTTCGTAAACGTAACGAGTTACCGTTACAGTTACACACACTCTTAATGGAACGGTGGCGTTGCTCCGTTCCTCCCAAAAGAAACTAGTTCCAGGAACGCCGTTCCGTACGACACTGCTTGTACTATACTGAGCACATGCGCACGACGATGCGACCTCTAGCGCGAAGGGCGCTCCTACGATACTGAGCGCACGCGCACGTCCCCTCTCGAGTGTTGTGCAGGGTTACCAGATGCTCCAACCAAAAACCGCCCAATCATCAAGTCAAACTCGCCCAAATCTCGCCCAACGCAAAAACAAATCCCGCCAAATTTGGCTTAAAGCCGCCCAAAGTTTTGCAAGACATTAAAAAGCACATTTAAGCTCACGAATGTTTAAAGATGAAGGAAAATAATCTTGTAGTTACGCAACAGGCAACTGTCCAGAAAACTAAAACAACTGCGCTATGTGGCGCGCCATTGTAAAGGGCTCGTACACACGGTCATTTTAATATTTCGGCTTCATCAAAAAAAAAAAAAAAGCGGCCGCAGCTGGGATCGGCAACTCCTTTACTATGAGTGTTCACAAAACACACTAGACAAAGACGGCAAAACCGGCGCAACGGCCAAGATCAAAAACAGCACCGATCAAAGTAAGTACATCACTCGGCGTCACCTCTCGGTCCATATCAAACACAAGATTGGAACCGGATCGAACACAAGATTTGAACCGGAAAAAAACGCTTCGCTTGGTTCGAAGCTTTTACAACAATATCCGCTCCTTGCCAAAGGAATCTTAACATGAAGAATACTTTCTAGTGTTTCGTTAGACATACGGTTTCTTGGTCACATTTTGTTAGATACCTGACTAAAACCACGTTCTACGGTAACGTTTGATATCTATAGAGCTCCGGGTTTTCAGATTATACCGAAAAAATCGGAAAAACACTCGCCGGCAAAATTTTCCGCAATTCGGATTTATCCAATAAACACCGATTATAGAGCATGCAGCGGTAAAAACTGACAAAGTTCGAACTTCAAGCTAGCTAGGCTTCAAGGTAGCCGATTTTCAAGTGAGTGTTTCTTGAAACTGTTGACATAAGCCAACTCTTGAAAGGTTTTTCGTACTTCCAGAGCTATTAAATAAGTAATATTGTTGTGCCCCTCTCGTTTTAGAGAGTTCACACTGAGCAGTGGCCAGTGCTTTCTCGCTTCGCGCTCAGGCTTCTCAGCGAAAACCTTGAAGGACCCGCCGCGGTGGCTCAGTGGCTAAAGCGTTGCGCTGCTGAGCACAAGGTCGCGGGTTCGATTCCCGGCCGTGGCGGCCGCTGTTCTGATGGAGGCGAAAAGCAAAAACGCCCGTGTGTACGAGATTTCCGCGCACGTGAAAGATCCCCAGGGGGTCAAAATTAATGCGGAGCCCTCCACTATTGCGCCCCTCATCGCCTGCGCTGCGTCGGCGCGTTAAACCCTACAATCAATCAATCAAAACCTTGAAAGGCCATTTCCTGTTCTGAAAATCCTAACTTGAAAGGAGCGCGCTAGCATCAGCGACAAAAATCTAGTGAAATATGCTGGCGTGTATCGCAACGAGATGTAAAGTTGTAATAGGAGAAACGGACATGTTTTGTCTTAACTATTTGTGCCTGTGTACAGTCATGAACAAAACAAATGCGAACACGATAATATCTACACAAATAGCGCGGGTTTTTTTCCATGCAGGTCAGATTGATGCACGGTTTTATTACTGTATCAAAGTTGGCAAATGAGGCTTTCAAAATATTCCGATAGCGCACCCTTTCGTTACCTCCACGAACTGTAGTTTTCGATTTGGCGTGTTCCGGTTCATATGTCTAAGTTCGCCTTTCATTTGACCAATGCTGTTTGTATATGCATGTGTCTGCCTGTGAACTTTTGAGGCAATAAAAATTTGCTCCGAGCGTTCGGAGGGGTTCGTGTTCAGACATCATTTCACTCATGATCTGGGGTGTTTAAAATACTCCAGATTTAAAATTCGAATTTCGGAGAGTTGGATATTTACAAGATATAAACTCCGAAAAACATCGAGATTTCGGTAAACAATAAACCTCGAAAAGCACCCTCCTAATTTTACCAAAAATAAACTCCGAAAACCCAGAGCCCTAGATATCGGCAAAGATAAAAGGAAGACGACAAGCTCAGAGAGGAAACATCAAATTTTCTGCGGTATTTCTGGCACTTTTTACGTTTTTCCAGAATTTCATCGCGCACGTGTCCGACAGGCCATCAACATTTGCTTGCAGAATGCGATATTCATACAGGGGAAGAAGTGATTCTATTTTCTCGTATTGCCAAATAATCAAACATGGTGTACAGGTTTTAAACCCCCTTGGTACCGACACAACCGAGTGGCTGTTTCGAAAAAATTATAATTCCCAGTTGCAATGATCAAAGATATCAATGCGCAATCGGTGCACCAAATACCAGCTATAGGGACGTTTCGAACTCCTGCAGATATTTCGCTTACGCTTGAAATATTGCCTCAATTTGGTGCACGTGCCCGTACCGAAAACTCGCCCAAAAGCCGCCCAACCGCCGAAAAAAAATTTTTCCAGCCGAACGAAAGCGAAATTCGCCCAATTTGGCGCTTTTTCGCCCAATCTGGTAACCCTGGTGTTGTGGCAGCCGCTATCACGTGTCTTTCCGTCGTAGAGCGGGTAATGCGGCAGCGGCGCGACGCCTACGTGATAACGGTCCTCGCGGGGAGTTTTCAGCGCGCACGAGCCCCGAACTTACGGCCAGTAACAACAGCTCCGCTGTTATAACTAAATTTGAATAGAACGTCACGCGTGTCGTGAGACCAGCGAACCACGACACCAGCCTCCTACCACGAGCGAGTGGCACGATCGAACAATTTCTGCCCGCCGTCGTCTCAGCACCCGCAGTGTCCTGCATGTCGGCTCGCCCTTGCGTAATGCGAGGCGTCGGGGGCATTGCCCTCTACAAGCTCTTGGCCGCTCACGGGGACAGCAGGAAGGGCATTACGAGCACGGAGTGAAGGACAAGAGCAACACGACGTGGGCGCGTATGTGCACTGCATCGGCTTCCTTCCGGCTTCCGTGTCCGAGGTCTTATTTCCGGAAAATATGTCACGCCGTCGTGCGACGATTCCGGGAGCCAAGCACCGCCCTCACGACGAGACGTTCTGGAGACGCGTGTCCTTGAACTGCTCTCGAGGTACGCAGAGGGAAAGAGGAAAAACAACGAAGGAGTGCGTAATAAGGTCCGCACGACTCGCGCGGAGCCCGGCTCTCCCGGCTGTATTCATGCAAGAGGGGACCCGTTGGTAAGTGATATCTCGTAGGCACAATGAGCACGGCACTTCACCCTTACTAGATACCGGTCATTGGACGTGCTGACAATACTAACCAAATGTTATCTAACTCGTAGGCGCCTACCTGAAGGGTGGGTGCACGAGTGCCCGCAACTGCAATTTTCCCTCGCCCCGGCCATGTAGAAAAGAGGTTGCCGTAAGAAGGCGTAACCGCCTGCCACCCTACCACCACTTTCCTAAATTTTGAAGAAAAAGATAAGTATCTTCCGGAAAAAAGAAACCCGCCCCGATAGTGGCGTAAAAGTCAGCGGAGTTCACTGGGTTCTTACCGTCATCATGCTCCACATTATCTGTCGTTTTCTTTTTGTATTCTGAGCAGTATGATCGACTTCCTCGTGGCTTTGAAGCAGCTATGTCCGTGATCGGTGGTCTCACGCAATAAATTAATGTTCCTACTCCCCTTATATTTGGTCACACAGATCTCGTCTCCCTAAGCGTAAGCGTTTCCAGGAGGCACATGTTGCGCCAAAACACATGTTTGTATTATGCGTACTGACTACAGGTCGCGTCTACACGCGTTATGTTTTTTTTTTTTATTTTCTTTGCAAGTGGGCCCTGTAAAAGGCCGTACTCACTTTTTTGTGCACAACGATAGAGCTGCCACACATACAAAGTATTAGAACGAACATCGTTTCTTCACAGAGACGAGGATCATTTCTGACGACAATGCGAGCAGCCACATCAGCGAGGAGACAACGGCGCTCGCTCGCAGACCTAAGCTGCTCGTCAAGTATGTCAGGCCCATCCAGCAATTAGGCCCCCGGATTGCGTTACCTCGGTTACAGCGGCACCTAAGCAGGCTCGTACACTTCGCGACGGAAGGGTGTACGAGAAGACGGCCTGCAGATCCGCCGAGGCAAGCTTCGCGAAATTACCCGCGAGAGAGCTGTCGTTACGCGCTTGGCGTAAGCAACGTCTTCTTCATTTCAGGGGCCTTGAGTCTCACTTTCCGACAGAGGGCGTGTCCGTAGCCGCCTCGACGTTTTCCCGGGCAGAGCTGAAATTCCTGACGCAATTTGCTCGCTGCGTACCCTGCGCGCAGTGTGCAAAAACAACAACTATGCCGTGTGGGAGCGACTCGCCCCGTTAAGACAGTCGGTAGCTGCGCTCCCGTTGTCTTCCCCGCCTAATTCTGTTTCATAATCTCGGCCCTCGCACCGACCCGGCGTGGTTCTCACGGTGTGCCGCTCAAAGCGCGTGGGTTTCTGTCTCACCGTGCGCGCCTCGTGTTCGCGCGAGCGACCTTTTCAAACCCACCGGGTTTACGCAGGCCTGAATAAATGTTGTTTCTCTCTCTCTCTCAAAACTTCGCAGCGCCGGCGCGAGCAAATTATGTCCGACACGTGGTCGCGTGCGTATCTCCGGCCGTCCGCGTTTAGTACGTCCTTTGTTCCGCAAGACACGCGAGCCGGGTTTGTCTCACGTCGAGGCGACCTCGGTCCACTCTCGGTGGTGTCGTGGTTAGTCCGCTCCGAAACCGTTCTTATCTCTCATAGCAAGCCGGTGTTTGACGCTGGCAGAGTAGTGTAAAATGCCCCGTGCGGCAGTGCTGATAAACGTTTGCATTCTTCCCTTCAGGACTGAAAGCACTGAGTGATTTGCTCTACTACACATCGCTACTAGTGTCTGCTTTCCTTTCGTAGCGATTTTTTTTAAATCGCTACCGAATGCGTTCGTTGCTGCAGCTGAAAGAAAGCTGGCCAATAGCCACATCAGTGTTGTACACGTTCCTCCAAAATAGGAACGAAAGCTCGTTGCTCGTTCCTTGCCAATTTTGAAACGAGTTCCCGTTACAAGTTCCTTTATTGCGAAAGGAACGCGTTCCAGTTCCACTTCGAAAATTGGAACGTGTCGTTACATTAACGTTACAATTAGGTTTTTAAATTAAAATGTAGTGTCGAATCATCCTGGGCCGAAATTAAGTGAGGCATTTAAAACTCACGTCGAACTACGTATATTATACGAATATTAACACCACCGGCAGCAGATTTTCTGGAGATAAGGATAATGAAAAGAAACGCTCCTAGGCGAATTTTTTCAGGGAGCACCGGACAAACTCCAGACGGCTCGAGGACATTTCGGTGCAGGATATTTCGGTGCGGAAATTTCGGTGTACGGACATATCGGTGTGCGGACATTTCGGCGACCAAATTATCCGGTGCTTGCCTGTTTGTGACAGCCGTTATATTTTTATTTCCGCTTAACGTGGGTTATGGACAATAATCTGGAGCAGTGAATTTATTTTTTTTTATTGATGCCATGTTCGATCTTTGCCAGGTACTTTTAGATTTTCTACATTTATATATTTCTGTTTAATACCTCTCCCAGGGGGACACCTGTTATGCAGCCGATTGAATTCTTGACACACGTTTTTTTTTTTTTCATTTATGCCAGGTTGTTAATTTATATTCGCTCTTTTTTAGCTAAGACAATTACCCGTGTTTACGATGGTATACCGCCTCTTTTGTATTTTTTTTTTAAATTACACACCCTCAAATTACATAAATTCCATGCACACTCTGAATATCAAAAAAGTAACAAACATTAGCTAGCCCCCCAGAATGAAGAAAACCTTATGAAGAGTATTTCGTAGGCTGGGCTGCCTTGCTAAAATGAATTCGCGAACAGTGGTCTAGGATATTGTCGGGGAGGAAAAACGGGCCTTTTGGAAAACAGCCACATGTTCTAATGTCCTAAATGCTCAATAAGCGCGTACCGGTTGTGCATACAAATTCCACCCATTGTGTTCGGGACAACCAAACTTCGTTTAATGGTTACAAGCCTACATTTACCAAATTTTAATTCTTTGTTCTAGCGCCCCCCCCCCCCTTCTCCCACCTCCCGCCTGTACGCTAGAATATCGACCAGATTTCTTTTTCAGCCATATTATTTTCTGTTTCCCCTGAAAATCCTACTGGCGTGGTGGAGTTCACGGTCTCCGAAGCGACACCGCAGTGATTTTTTATTTTTTATTTAAAACATACTGCTAGCCCTTTTGTGGAGGCTTTTGCAGGAATTGGGTGATACATTCAGAACAATGACATAGCACACTTCGCGTTTAAAACAGAGAAAAAGCTTTACATTCACCATGGGCGCACGAAACCTCTATAATGTGACACAAAACGCCACCCAAAAAGCCGCTGAGAACACAATGGCCACTGTCGTTTGCTGGCTACGCCCTTCCACGCGTCGCGGTCATATCGACGGCGCCCCCACTCCCGGAATCGCTCTTTCTGCGTCTTCAGTCTCCCCCTTGAGAATTAACTCAGCAAGTCGCGCAGATCATGCACACCCCAGGTATACATCGCTTCCTCCCATTATAAGGAGCAAAAAAAAAAAATGAATAGGCTAGTGTGACGAGAGCGGCAACAGTCGTCTTCAAGTTTTCGAAGTCCAGTAGAGGCAATGGTGAAGCACAAGTGACACCCCTCTCTCTCTACTTAGGGGATGATTGCCGGCGGGGCTCAGCTTTCCTCTCCCCTAAGTAACGCCACCGTAAGTGCGATCGTTGGTTTGTTAGTTTTAAGTAGAACTGACACCGAATGCAACGAAGGCGAGATTGATTGAGAGAATAATTAAAACGAAATGCACCCGCGCCTAATCGACCTCGTATTTCTGTTGTTTTTTCGCCGAAGTTTTGCGGGGGGGGGAGGGGGGGGGAGAATAGGCTAAAAGCAGCAGCGTCTTGCACCGTTGGGTGAAGTGAAAGCAAAGCGCTTTGGTAACACTTCAAGTATTGGGGTTGTTCACATGAATGTTAAAATACAAAACAAAATGGTTGAACGGATCCAATATAACAACGTTAATTTTTACCATCTGCTACAGAAATTGGGTTTCACGTGGCAATGCTACGCCAGGGTTTAGCGTTCCTTTCCACGAACGGCGGCGCAAGCACAAGTCTGGAACGTATAATCATATCAAGTCACAAAAAATTACAATATTAAGCTAAAATGTTCAAAGAATGCCTGGGACATCCCCTCACTCAAAATGTCTGGGCCAAGACGTCGTGCACCGAGTTCCGTGCACAGAAATGTCCACACCGAAACGTCTTGGACCGAAATGTCCGACACCGAATTCATGTCCGGATCCCGTTTAGCAGTCCGTCCGTTTTGTTGGCTACGTTGTTACCGGGTTTACCGGGACCGGTCTGCTCCTGAGCGCGCGGAAGGGGGAGTAGGAAGGGTGCGGAGGCACGGACATGGCGAAGGCAGGCCCGCGGAACTAATCCTCCTACCGCGACGAATGCCCAAGTGCCCAGCCGGGTCCCGGTCAACCCAGTAACAAGGCATATGACAGAACGGACGGACTGCTAAAACTCTCTATTCTTTCCCCGCCAGGGAACAATTCTATCGGCCAGACGCGCATTCTGGCCTCCCCAGACAAACGATGAAGGGTGAAAAGCATTCTCGCGGCTACGCTATTCACCCGTCGAATGCCGTGTAAGCAACCAGCATGAAAGCAAGCACAAGCTGCGGCCTGCTGCATGGTTATTCTTCTGGCTTTGACCTTCGAGGCAGCACGTACGGCTGAAGGGCGGGCAAACTGACCATCTTATAGGAAGAGAAACGCAGTAGCCCTTTGTGGATTTTTGTACTCGAGCCTTGACATCAAAAACAGCCAAATCCTAGCGATGTAACGGCAGGAACGCCGTTCCTGCCGTTCCTTCAAAAACGTAACGAGTTACCGTTACAGTTCCACCGACCCTTAATGGAACGGTGGCGTTCCTCCGTTCCTCCAAAAAGGAACTAGTTCCAGGAACGCCGTTCCTTGTAACGCCGTTCCGTACAACACTGAGCCACATTATGGCTCGAGTGACGTCATTCGAGTCTACAAAAAACGCCCTGAACGGACAGAAGAGAAAAATCTACTGACCGATAAATATAGAAACAACTGGAGCATGCGCAGCATGCGCCACAGTAGGTTATCACAAGTACGCATATGTGTCAGTCAACGGAAACGCTCGAAAAAAGATTTCTCCCAGTTAAAAAGGACCACCGACGTATCGATCATACAATTATCGCCTTTTTGCTTTTTCGAGCGTTTCGGTTGATTGACACACATGCGTACTTGTGATAACCTACTGTGACGCATGCTGCGCATGCTCCAGTTGTTTTTACCAACTCCGGCAGTGATTAAAGTTCGGTTGAACGTTAGCGCTTGTCCTGTCTCCTTTCTTGTGTACCGCCTTTGGATTTTGCGCTAAACATATCTAAGGATGAACCAACCAGCACCCCAACAAGTCTTGTTGATTTGATTGTAGGGTTTAACGCGCCAACGCAACTCAGGCGATGAGGCGCGCCGTAGTGGAGGGCTCCGGATTAATTTTGATCACCTGGGGATCTTTATCGTGCGCCGAAATCTCGTACACACGGGCGTTTTTGCTGTTCGCCTCCATCAGAAAAGCGGCCGCCGCGACCGGGAACCCAACAAGTCTTGCTAAATTATCTACTGACCGAGTTTCCGAGTTATTTGATGGGCGTATTAGTAACCGTTCAAAAAATCAGATTTGGGGGTTTTTCGGATTTTGGGACAGACAGCCGATTTTCGTCGAATATATTTTCTCAATCCCAAATGAAATGGCATCACTTAGAACACCTTATCCCGAAACGGATTTTCTGATGCGCCCTAGAACTTTTGAAATCGGAAATTTTAGATCTACCAACCATACGTGGCCCGCCAAAAGAATGCTGGCAGGCATGCGAGTGACCCTTGCGGCAACATACTTCAAACTGCAAGTAAAATGAAAAGAGGTACTTAAAAACTTTTCCCCGGCTAAAACACCAATAACCTTTCGTTTTCCTTTATGCGGTTTTTAAAGGATGCGTTGAAAACGACGGAGTTGGTTGGACACGTACTTCAGTGTCGCGTTCAGACACTACATCGTGCCAACTTTCAGACTTCATAAGTTGTAGTGCAAAATTAAAATTATTTCCACCTGTTTATTTACAAATTCCTTGTGGTTACCCGGATATACAGGGTGTCCCAGCTGTCATGCACCGAGACTTTAAAAAGAGCAATGGCGTTACTGGAACAAAAGCTAGCGCACAATCTTTCCAGTACAGTGGAGTATCGACCAGTACTTTTTTTGTTAATGAGGCTTAATTAGATATAATAATTGTCTAACTCTAGAAGTACTGCCCTAATCATTGAAGTGTCAATGAGGCACCCGCAGTTAGATTGCTCTCGTGGTTACTTGTAGGTACCCACGAGAGCAATCTAGCTGCGGTATTTTCAGCGACGCACTAATTGCGTACTCATTTGTTCTGACTGATAAAGAAACCCCGCGGAATATGAAAAATATCGCGTGATGGCGCTCAAGCGCGCATCATAAACCATCGCCCTCAAATAAGCTGATTGAAAGCAACTGCTTCGCCTGTCGCCCGCCCGAAGAGACACCGCATCACCTTGCGCATGCATGAAAGAAGCAGGAACGGCCAGTTTCGCGGGGCAGATGTGGCAGATAAGGCCCAAACTCGGTCGCGATTTCTTCTTTCTTTTGTTTATTTTATTCTGGTTAACTCAGACGCAGCCTGTTTGAGGGCATTACTTGACGATGCGCGCGGAGGCGCTTTCACGTGGTATTTTTCATATTTCGCGGGGTTTTTTTCAACCATCAGAATAAATGAGTACGCAATTAGTGCGTCGCTGCAAATACCGCAGTTAGATTCCTCTCGTGGGTACCTACAAGTGTCTCATTGACACTTCAATGATCAGGGCAGTACTTCTAGAGTTAGACAATTAATTATAACTAAATAAACCTCATTAACGAAAAAAATAGTGTCCGCTACTCCAGTACATTGGAAACATTATGCGCTATGTTTTGTTCGAGTAACGCCATTGCTCTTTTTTTTAAATATTGGTGCATGATAGCTGGAACACCCTGTATAAAAAGCGGTGGCTTTCAATTGAGTTAGAGGGCATGCACTCCACAAAAATAGGTTGTTTGCCGATTTAACGCGCGGAAGCTCCACCTGGGCGCGCTGTAGCGCAAGGCTCCGGATTAGTTTTTACCACCTAAGGGGTCCTCAACGTGCGCCGAAATCTCGGGCACACGGGCGTTTTCGCTTTCGCTTGCACCAGAAAAGCAGCCACCTAGGACGGGATCGAATCTTTTCCAGTTCTCCCATACTTCCCCAGAGGGACGTTGCCTTCTTTTAAACCTATCCCATAAAAGTTAAAAGTTAACCTATCCCATAAAAGTTTAAACCTATCCCATAAAAAGTAGCCAGGTGGGGCGCGAATTTCAACAATCACACGAGGCCCCCATTGTGTCCCTAAGTACTAAGAACAAAACAAAAATAAGAAAAGATCTTACGGCGAGTACTTGGTTTTTAGATAAACTCTCTGGATAACGATTGTTGGCAGGTCTATTGCGCATGAGTCGGTTTAGCTATAAATACACGATGCTATCTTCGCTAATAAACAGTTGGAAGTGTAGCAACTCTCTCGTGTCCTCTTTCTTGCGTGTTTCTTTGCGCTACTCAGTATGTTCTCAGACCTTTATTAAGAGACAGAAATCAATCGTCTCAATCTTGTGAAGTCGGTCTATTCGCCGTGAAGTATGGTTTATTATTTTTTCTTATTTATACTAGAGCCAGTCTTCGAACTTTAGAAGAAACCAGCTGAACGTGGAAACAAAGGACTAACTGTTAACAAAAACTGACAGGGACAATGCTGGACTAGCAACTCAACGTTTATTACAAAGGTAAAACACGTATACCGGTTGTGAATGCTTATCACATATGAAGATATACATAACTTGCTGCGTCAAACATGTCCCTTCAAGGCCGAAAAACGATATCGCGAAAATGGGTCCTTGTTGCCCGATGTACTAAGACTTGGCACATGCCTGCCTAAGGTACAGCTTTTTCTTTTCGGTCAGCTGTACTGACGTGCTGACGGGCTGCTCACTCACGTCAGTACAGCTGACCGAAAAGAAAAAGCTGTACCTTAGGCAGGCATGTGCCAAGTCTTAGTACATCGGGCAACAAGGACCCATTTTCGCGATATCGTTTTTCGGCCTTGAAGGGACATGTTTGACGCAGCAAGTTATGTATATCTTCATATGTGATAAGCATTCACAACCGGTATACGTGTTTTACCTTTGTAATAAACGTTGAGTTGCTAGTCCAGCATTGTCCCTGTCAGTTTTTGTTAACAGTTAGTCCTTTGTTTCCACGTTCAGCTGGTTTCTTCTAAACTTATGCACCAACTCGCCCAGCAATAAACTCTCCTGTATTACCAGTCTTCAAAGCATGGCTAGCCGTTGTCTGTTAACTTTCGAAACCCACTCTCTTCAGTACTCTCCAAAGGAGAATATGTACACCACCTAAGAGAAGCGACGATTAAAGGATTTTGTACTCCCACACCATCAGCAACCAATTTTCTGGTGGTTATGAATCACCTTAAATGTTCAACCGGTACGCAGCCTAATTCCGAGTGAGTGAAGCGGAGCGAAAATTGCGCCAATTTTCCGCCACCGTATACATTTCCCAATGTATCACAGAAACAAATGCAGCCGAAGTAGTAGAGCGTACAGGAGTGGCTTGAGAACCCGCAGTCGCGCTCGAAATCAATAGCGGGCGCTCATCCCCTGTCCATTCTTGGCTCGTCCTACATAAGGGCACTCCTTTTGGAGGACGGAATGCGTGTGGTCTAAAAGTTAAACCTAGCCCCTATAGGCGTGGCCCCACTTTCCAAGTTCGATATGCTCTTCGCTTTCCGATGGCGATGCGCTCTAATTACGGTTCCTGGTGGTCGTGTTGCGCTCTGAATCTGCAGTGCTGTAATCACCCTTCTGCGGAAGGATGATTTGCGACTAAAACTGTATAGAAACGCAAAAAAAAGAACGGGCAGGTTTTTGATGGGAGAAACACTTACCTCAACAGTTAACAAAATCGGAACAATAATATCGGGGGTTGTTGCGCGCCACTGCACACATAAGTCGAGTCGACTCCTGCCATTACGCCGAACACGCGCATAGGTTTACGTTCCAAAATTCGATGTAATTACGTTCACTGGTCTGTCTTTTGCTGTTCGCTGAGGTTACTTCTACCTTCCAGAAATATTCTCGCCATCAGCTTATACCCATGTCAAACGTGCCTATTTAGGTGCACTTACGCCAAGTGCACTCGGGGTTTCCGAATGACACTTTGGCTGCGCGCTGCTAAACGACGAAACAAAGTGCCCTTGGCCATGATGTCATTTACGATAGAAGGCGTAAATATTATGCAAAATGACTTGAAATTTTCGTTATTTATCACGCGAGCAACAATGTAAACATTACGTTGTGTTTGCATTGTTCAAAATCGCAATCGGCGCCTCGCACAAGTCCACAGAAAAATGGAGTCGAGGCGGCAACTGAACACCGGCGCTGATATCTTCACTGTTATTCACTGCGACGTTATTCGCAGCAGCATTATAATTTGGGGGAATTATCCGAAAGCGTGCAATATAACAGACAAGGCTGAAACGGGAACACCACCACAGGGCCACAACAAGCCCCATAAGAAAACGCCGCCGAGAACGGCCGCCATGGAGCAAAACCCCACCAGGCGGCGCTGGCCCGTCGTTGCGAGCGACGTTATTTTCTTGTCTTTCATCGCCGCTTCTCTTTTTGTAAAAATAATTGAACAACAAAAAAATAATTAACTTGTAACACAACTTATTAACATCTAAACGCTCGCTGTTTTATGTTATCTTTCCATATTTTTCACCCCCAAGGCCTAGACGACGCACTCTGCGAGCCGGCGAGGGTGAAGTGTCTTTCAAAAACACACTCAGCTTAAAGTGCATTTGGTGGTAAGTGTCATTCGGGTTTGCCGTTTAGCTGCGCCTGAATGACATTTTAGCCGAACGCACTTTGTGAATGTGCACCTAAATAGGCACGTTTGGCAGGAGTATTATTCGTCTTTCAATGTATGTAAATAAAATCATTTTGTCAGTCATGCATGCTTTGCCCCATAAAAACTTGCCCATGTGCTGTATACGCATCGTAATCAACAGCTTCCCACTAATTTGGGTATTGAAGTATGCGAGGCATGCGAGGTAATGCGAGGTAATACGCAATGCCGCTACTGATTGGAGGCAGGAAACGCTGGCCAAAATATTTAGCTGCGTTGAAATACGTTTCGGCTCCTACGCGAGAGCCTTGTTCGCAACGAAACCGTTGGTACATTGGGACACGTTCAAGCGAAGCCGAATATGGGGCGCTGGCGTTGCGAGTAAACTGGAGGCAAGTTTGCTCCAGTTTACTCCCTTCACCCCGTCCGATTCAAAGTTCGCTCCGTTGTTTGTATGACCGAAGATTTCATACGAAAATACTGCGTCAATTATTTCTATTTTAGCAGTATAGAGCTCGGTATTGGTTTTCGGAAACGTAAAACAAGCATCGAAACCATATGATGGATTATAAGGCACCTGGGAATCCCCTCCGCATGTTTTCGTGGCGAAGATTAGGTTTGTAACTGCTCTCGAAAACGGGGGTTGACGTCTTTCGATGGTGAGCGTATGCGCCAGTCTTTGCCGCCAGAGAAGCCGAGCACAATTAAGCGACAAGCGCCCTTATACCCTCCTCCATCAGCATGTGCAGTGGTCTAAAACAGCTTCGCTGGACATCCACTTTCGCATCGCGGGATGGCGGCCATTTTTATTTCACTCTTCTAGTGGTGGTGGTGGCAAAACGTTTAATGAGCCAAAGGAAATGGGTATAAGGGCGCGGTTAGCCTCCTAAGTCCAGGAGGCCTCTTGTCCGGGCTGCCTCCAGTGCGCGCCGCATCAGGGCGAAGTAAAAAAAACAATTAAAGCCGTTCTACTCAATGTGAAAGCTGTCTTAAGTGCAGAGCAGTGATTCGCCATAATGGACAGTACCGCCGTTATCCTCTTACTGCTACCACTCCATGCAATTCAAATTTCCCGCCTTCGCAGTGCTCGCGCGCCTCCTGCCTGAAACTGCGCCAGCAGGAGTTCTGTTCTCTTTGTGCTTTTCTCCCCGCACGTGCCGGCGTTGCACTGCCACATTTTGCGTTTACTGTCGTAGAAACCAACCTAAAGGGCGTCGTTAATTACAGGAACGCGGGCGCTGCCGGTTAACTACGTATATTTTTTCCTGAAATGTACCTATAGCTTTCTTTGCGATAATCAACGGGAAGATGTATGACAAGCGCCAGCGTTTCACGAGTTTCGAACGCTAATGATTATATAAACCGCTTGGCTTTCGAAGCCTTTGGGGTACGCCGCGAACAACAGCGTTATCCCGGGACGCCGCCATGGTGCTTTATATACTTGGGTCGAGCGAGCGAGCTAGGACGACAAGGCGAGCGCCTAAAGTGCTCTGCACTTAGAACAAAGAAATACTAATTTGCGGAAAAGTACTCGGCGCATGCTTTACCAACCCTGGCCTCTCACCTGATGGAACGAATAGATGATTTTGGCAATTGCATTGAGTGTCCCACTGACGTCGTATTCACAGGCTGCAATTTTTTTTTTATTTTTTACGCCCTTAACCATAAACGTGGCTGCCGCAGCCTGAGGAGCAGAACTCACAGCCACCGTGTCGCCTGGACACAGTGGGAAAAAATGCGATAGCATGAGTTCGGTGAATTGAAGCGATAAAAAATTGCGAAACGCTTCGTGCGAGAACTGATAACGTTTGTTAAACAGGCTGCACTAGTTTTTTACGCATTCGTGGGGGTCGCCGCAAGCGGAACCGCCGGCATAGCAATTACGTCCTTCGTCAAAGCGTGGGAATAAGCCAAGCGTAGCCCCCATCAGCCTTCGTGTGCAGCAACGCTGCGTGTCTTGTTTGCCAAGATTTTTAGATCAGTTTCTCTCAACGCCAATTTAATATTAAAGGCCACAAAGGAGAGAATGAGGCGAAGGGTTGCGGATAGGAAGTTTAAGTAAGAAGCAGATGCAACATTTCCGCGTTATGTCACAATGACAGCAAGGGAAGGGCTTTTACATACCTTACGGCTACAAAAGTACATCGTTGTGTGCACAAGCAGCGGTACGGGTGAACGCAGAAAGGTCGAGAAAGTTTTCAGCTGGAAACCTTGTGTTTTTCTTATGACAAGTTGAATTTCCTGAAAGGGCAGTTGTATTTCCTGCCACTCTTCATGGCACCAGGGCACCAGGGCTGTAATTCTGAGTTACGTCTCTTTCGAAAATGTGCATTTCGCGCCTATTCCAATCGTTACACAGTTGCACCAGCGAGGCCTCTGACCAATGATATGCACAGAAGCTTCACACGGAAGCCTTGCCTGTCCTGCGTCACATCCGGTCGTCTGTTTTCAGCCAGTGAGGACTCGCTCGAAATGAACGCCTTGAAACGGAGATGGAATGTACACAAGTGAGAATTCCGCCCCCGGTTCGGCGGCCCGAGGCGCGCGCTTGATTGGCCACACGCGGTACACCAATGCACGTGCCACTTGCACTGTTTCTGGGTGGTGGGTGCGGAAGCCTCAGCCTCGCGAAGAGAACCGGGCCTCGTGCAAGCGATTCGCAGCCGTCTACTATTAGGTCGCCTGACGACCGCTCGTATAGACAACCGTGCACGGGCGCCGTTAATCCTGCCACGCGCCTTGAGTAATCATCCTTCTTCGGAACACACATGTAGCTCGCAAAGCCGGGTAACCCATTCTTGGACCACTTCGGAAAGGTGCGGGGGAGAGGACAGGGCCTTGCGGAGTGCCATGTAAGAGACAAGCCGAGGCAAGGGTGGTGTTTACGGAGGAGGGCAATCTAGGTTAGCCCGTTCCTTTCCCCTTCACGCTTCCTCTTCCCTGCGTCAGTGTTACCTCTCGCGCTTTGTCTTGGCCGATTCCTCGTCCTCCCCCTTCCAGATCCTCCGGCGGCTTCTCTCTCCCTCCCCTGTCTCACTAGCGCGGTATCGCCGTCGAAGTGCCGTTAGTCGTTTGGGATACCCCCATGGCGACGGCGTGCATGGGATTCCTCGGCGTCTGGGTAAGTGTCTCTGTTTACGGCGTCCGCGTGTGTGAGCTCGCATTGAACGCCGGCCGGCCGCCCGGTCACGCGCCGTCGCCTCCTGTTATATTTGCGCTTTCCGCAACGCACATACGCGCCTCGTGCCGGGTGCTTGAAATCAATATGCATAACTTCACTCGGCAGTGTTCCGACCAAGGCCAGGTTGTTTTGTTGCACGTTTCGTTTGGCGCTGCTTCATCTGTGGGCTTTTACGTACCTGTGTATGTTTTGCGAATGATGATCAGGAAAAAAAACTATTTTACCGCGGTTCGTCTGTGCAGTGCTTGGTGACATTTTCCACCCATAAAATTTCTCTCAGATCATTAAGATGACCCAGGTAAATAGTCTAGAAACCTAGAAAAATTTGTCTAGAATCTAGATACGTGAAATTTCGGAACGCACAAAAAATGTTTCATAGAACGTCCAATAATTCTTGTGCAATTCATAATCACTGACCGTATATTTAAGCCGATAGCTTCGTTGTATCTTGAATATGGTAGAAGTGTTTCATGAACACGAAATTACTCACCTCCAATATCGAATATGTGAAAGCTTTTCGCTTAAAATTGAACAACTCTTTAAAATCGTCCCTGAAAGAACTGAAATGCGCTGCTAAGCTGCTCCAGCGTAGGCAAGTTTAAACAGAACCGGCTTCCCTAGTTCTCACAGATCTGCACATAAATCACGCCGGTAGGTATGTCTCGGCCCAAGGGATGCTACTCCACATGTTTTAACCCCGCGAATATGGACAGCGTGCTCAAGTGGAGGTATATGTGTGACTTTGTTCTATACGCGCACGGGGCAGTTCCTCGCCGAGTGTACACTCAAAAAATGGATAAAATGCGAATACGTTAACTTCAGATTAAACGAAGTTAAAACCTTTGAGGGCTCCGGATTCAGCAGCAGTCTGATGATGGGGCTAGTTAATGCGGCTGCCTAAAACTTGCCGCTGTTCTAAATGTCAGGTCCATGTGCGTTTTCGCGACAGTGGGGCTAAGGGAAAAGCCCGTTTGGTTTCGGGCGAAACGAGTGACGTCCACTGCTGTCAAGTACAGTGTTTTCTCGTTCACGTTTCTCACCTTAGTGAGCAGTAGCGAGGTCAAATATGTACGCTTACAATTAAATGCAGTGGCCTTCCATTACGCCCCTTCTTAACGTCGCATGGAAAGTGGGGCTATGCCGGCCCATCTCTTTGACGCAGGCGTGCGCCTAAAATATCTTGAGAGTATTAGACCAATGCTGTGAGCTAAAAAAAATCGTTGGTGGATGCCCAACACGAACTTAGAGCATGTATCAGGTGTGCGCAATCACGTAGATCATACTACTCGTACACGTGTGAAAGGGATGTTCAGAACTAATGTGCACGTTCCCAAAGTGAGAAACACGTGGACGTATAATAAGTAATGATGCTTCATAGCTCTTTCGCTCAGAGGAAAACGAGACAAGTTTCATCCACAAAGTTTTACAACAGGTAAGCAGTACAATAATCTCCACATTGGATAGGGTACGGAACGGTATTTAGAAATCATTTTAAACCTTTTCAATAGCTGGTTGCCTATACATATCGGTAGGTAGGTAAATAGGTAAAACGTTTACTGAGCGAAGAGGGAAAAAATTATTTCTGCATCGCCGTTTTTCGCAAGCTCATTCATTCAAAAGTGGCGCAGACTGTCGGTGCAAGCGACACAGCCCAAATGGACGCACAAACAGTTTTCCCGATGTGGCAGTTAAATGCGAGGCCGACTAGTTTAGGACCGGGTTCGGACCCATGGTCGGCATCAAGTCGGAACCGACTGCGGCATACCCGCAGCATTTCTATTCCAGCCCAGACATTAACGCGCTCAAATCAATGCAGCTACTCGCTTACATGTCTCAACCAAGAAATCTATATAACCTCACAGATATATACCCTGAAACATTGCAATTGCTTTTTATGGGGGAAGCATTTGTTGGCACCTCCATAAGCCACTCGTAATCGAATTCCTTCCTTCCGTCCTTGTGCCCGGTTTCGTTTGTGTACTTACAAGCCTTCGCGCTGTCCGCGGTCAACGCCCACAAGCCTTCAAGCAAGGCTGTCCGGAGCAGTGGGCCGTCTTCTGCGGCCTGTTGTTTGCTCACGCCCGAATGGCTTCATCCAAGGGCAGGCAAGAAAGCTAAACACAACGCGCAACGGCGTCCCTGCTTCGTTTAAGCAAACAGGGCGAACGACGACCTGGCAGAGAACTGCGTCGTCTACATTCTTCGCCGCACGGCTGCTACAATTTCCGTGCACGTCTTCGTAAAGACTTAGCCACGACCCCACCGTGCCTTCGTGTAGGACCACGGAAGAAAATATCGCACAACAGCTTCGTGGAATTCCTCTCTGCTGAAACGCTTCGCATTTAAAATGAGATGAAATAGAGCCTTCGTTCTCCACCGTGACATTTAAAGAGGCTTAAATAACACCAGCCGAGGAATTTTGTGGAGCCGCAGCTCGCCTGTTTTTGCGACCGTCTTCTTTGCGATTTGCCGTAGCTTTGTGAGCATTGTGGGGAGACGACAGTGAGGCTGGCAGTTTTTGTTCTCGTCTGCACCATACATTTACACACATGGGTTGCAAATATGCGCTAAAACGAATCCCTAATGTAACGCCTTCGGTATTTTAAGGCGACAACATATAAATTCATCTCACTTGTGGAACTTGTACAGCATCTGTGTTTAAACAGTCGGGCAGGGGCAGAAGCCTAACACATCATTTCCCCGTTTAAGGCTAAAGCCACAAGTGCCCCATACTGACAGAAAGCGCCGTACTTGGTGTTGTAGCCCCGTCTACGAAATGGCGGCCGCTGTATAAAAGAGTAAATGCGAAATACGAGGGAATAAGGTTCCAGTGTTTTCTTTCTCTCTACTTTACTTTGTGGGGAGGGATGGGGATGACACGCACAGAAGCTATAGACCCGGGCTATGAAGCGCGCTGTATTGGAGGGCTCCGGATTAATTTCAAACACCTGGGGATCTTTAAGGTGCGTCGAAGCCTCGACGCGCGAGCGTTTGTGCGTTTCGTCTCCATAAGAACAACGGGCGCAAGAGCAGCGACCATACATTAAGCTACCAGTGTTGGCAGATTCTCAGAAGGTAATAGCTTCTACCCCGGTATATGCTCGTTTGAATTCTAAATCCTCTAGTTCGAGCTTCTTCAACCGTGAGAGTGTCTTCTATACAAACCACTGCATGCCAAACACTATTAGTTGGTGACGGAGATCCCTCTGCCTTCGTAAATAAAGCAAGCAACCGGAGCCTGGCTACTGTTTAGTTTCCCACCCCCCTCCCCCTACCTTTAAGTTTAATTGCTATTGTTGTCACGGATATGAAGGGTGTCACCAGATTATATCCACTCGTTCGCAACCTTTCTGAGCGTGTGCGCGTGTGTATGTGAGCGCCCGCGTCCCAGTTTGTGTGTCTGTTACTCCTGGTAACCGCGAAAGCGCCCAGGAGTATTTCGCGTCGTACTTGTGTTGCTTGCTACTTTGCGTAATCTTTCTTAATAGACGGTAGCGCACTTCCGGGTTCGCACCAGTGGGGGTTTGGTTGATACCATTGTCTACGCACCTTCAGCAGTACGCAGCGGGCCGTACACAGTACGCGCCGTCTGCAGTACACAGCGTCACCGACCGAAGTACATGGTGTCCGCAAGCGACAAAGTGTAGATCGCGCCTTCTCGCAACGCACGTAGCCCCACCGACAGAGCGCATAACTAGCCCGCGCGCATGCATTGGTCGAGAAACGAATGCGGATATTTTCTTTCCTAGCCCGCGGCAGACGTGCAAACAGGCGTGGCGACCACGCTGCAGCAGTCATTACGCAGATCGCATCAAGCCGGCTACGGCTCGAGCTCATGGCACCTTTCGCGATGCCGCCCACTTAGATCGCGGTGAATGATAGTGCAGTGCAGATGGCTCCGTTCGGGCATGGGCATCTTGCAAAGATCGAGTACTCGTCGGTTGGCCTGGCTGTATTTTTTTTCTCTTTAGATCTCCGTAATTGCTTTTAGCACCACTGTTTAACCCTTGCGCTTTTTGTGCCTGTTGAGTTTGTTGTAGATGAGGCCTTTCCTGTTCCATGTATAATGCTTTCGAAAATGGCAGCCAGTTATTGAGGAGAAAGGGTGTCTCACCAAACGCGAAAAGTGACTGTAGTTGTAGTCGTCATTGTCACCGGTGTCGAAACAAATGGTACCAAGATGGCCACCGCTGTCGAGAGAAAAGCAGTTGGGCTCGCGTGGTGTTCGAACCCGGGGCGCCACCACAGCAGCAGCCAGGTGCGCTAACCGCAGCGCTAACCCCCAGAATGAAACCTAACTTGGCTCGATCGTGTGCCGTGGCGGGTGCACGTGGCGGCACTTGCGTAGAACGGGTGCACGTGCAGGAGAGCACCGACTGTGAGGAAGCTGCATCGTAGAGCGGCTAGCCTGCCCAATTTTCGTCCAAAGACGATTAAAAAGAAGACGGAGACGCAAACACCATGTAGGCGTTCTGAAGTCTTTGACAATCGCTAGGCTTTCGCCCCCAAACCACGTAAGCAGGCTTAAGTGTAATGAGGTAGCGAATTGGACGAGTTGGAGCGCGTACATAATGGTCAGCGCAGACAAAAACCAGACAATAAGAGTAAGGACGTACGACACAAGCGCTGTCTAGCAATTGAACTTTTATTCAAAAAAAAAACGCGTGTTATATGAGCAAAAAAGTGAGATTAAAAACCACAAACGGCTCACAAAAACTTATGTCCCGCCACCACTTAGACGCCCCACTTGTCTAGGCAGACAACCTCATCATCTGTAAGCTAAATCATCATCAACAACCTCATCATCTGTAAGGCATCTTGAGTGACCTCAAGTCGTTTGGTGTCTCCGGCAACATGCTGAACACCCTCGCTATCTACATGTCGGAAAGGACCTTTCGAGTGAGGGTTGGCAGTGCACTTTCCAATGTATATGTGCAGGAAAATGGCGTTCCTCAAGGCGGTGTCCTGAGCTGCACACTATTCATTGTTAAGATGAACTCGCTCCGGAAGGCATTGCCACCAACAATTTTCTGTTCTGTATATGTAGATGACGTCCCAATATCTTTTAAGTCGTGTAACTTCTCAATTTGTGAACACCAAGTCCAGCTTGGGGTGAACAAACTTGCTGGCTGGGCGGACACAAACGGTTTTAAACTGAACCCTGTAAAAAGTACTTGCGTTGTGTTCTCCCGGAAGCGCGGAATTCATGCGGACCCTGATATCTCTATTAATGGTGTCAGAGGGGAACAGAAGTTTTTGTTCTGTTCCCCTGTCAGAGGGGAACAGAAGTTTTTGGGATTAATATTCGACAGTAAACTCACATTTATCCCTCACTTGAAACACCTCAAACACAAATGCCTAAAAACAATGAGCATTCTTAAAGTCCTGTCACACCAATCTTATGGTGCTGACAAGCAGCTCCTCCTGCGGCTTTATACTGCAGTGGTAGGATCTCGCTTGGATTATGGCAGTGTTGTGTATGGGTCTGCGACGAAGACGGCGCTAAAAATGCTTGACCCGGTGCTTCATTTGGGGCTTCGTCTTGCCTGTGGCGCCTTTCGCACTAGCCCCGTTGAGAGCCTCTATGCAGAGTGTCACAAATGGTCCCTGTATTACCAGAGGGCATACACTAACTTGTTGTATGCCTCTAAAATCATGTGTATGACAAATCATCCTTTTAATTCAATCATTCATGATGCATCATCAGAGCAGCTCTTTGCAAATCGTCCATCCATTTCCATGCCGTTCCCTCTCAGAGTGAGAGCAGAAGCTTCTGAGCTGGCTGTGTCATTTTCACACATCCACAGCACACCCATTACTGATTTTATTGCGCCGTGGCAACTCCGGGCAGTTTGTTGTGACTTGTCCTTTCTGCAATTTGACAAAAAGAGGGCACCAAGGGTAGCCATTATTCAGCATTTCCTCTTCCTGAAGGAGAAGTATCAATGCGCAGAGTATTACTGCGACGCCTCAAAGACAGCTACGGCTGTGTCTTGTGCTGCGCATGGGCCGAACCTCAACGTGTGTAAAAGAATGAACTCCCACAACAGCATTTTTACGGCTGAAGCACACGGCATTTTACTTGTTTTACATCACATCGTTCAACATCAAATTTCAAAGTCCATAGTGTTTACAGATTCTCTTAGTGTTGTACGTGCACTTTTTATGTGCAGCTTTCCCGCTCATGGCAGTCCTTTCAAAAGTGATTGCTCTGCAATTTTTTAGCGAAATGAAAAGTTCTTTTGCAGAGGTAATATTTGGGGTGAATAGTTACTTTGTGCACAGTTTCAAGTCGCGCACTTTGCGCGACTGGGTTCCTGAGCCATGGGAACTATCCCATAGAAATGCATGGGGAGTTTGATTTGACAGCGAATTACACAAAAAATTATTCAGAAATCTGAAATATTCTTTTAGCGTTTTAATCTTCGAGTTCACTTCTAGCTTTATGCCAAATATCATTTCCTTAAAGTGGTTTTTCTAGGTTCCCGAGAGGTTGTAATTTTGAGCGAGAAAGCTGGGTATGGTCAAGAAAACGCTCAAAAAATTATGTAATCAATCTTGTTTTTAAGGCCCTTATGTCGGCATACGCCTCAAGTCTTGGAATAACAATATGTTGGGTTTCTGGCCACTGCGGAATAGCCGGGAATGAAACCACAGATCAAATGGCCACTGCTGGTACACTCTTAAATACAGTGGACATAGCAACAGTGCCGTACACAGACATGAAGCCACACATTGGACACCAACTTCGCAACGCATGGCAAACACACTGGAGTGAACAAACAGATAACAAGTTACACGTAATAAAACCACACTTTGGAGCATACACTACCGTGACTGACACAACAGACACATTGAAGTTACCTTAGCTAGGTTGCGGATAGGCCATACACATGTAACACACTCACACCTGCTCACTGGCTCTCCAAGACCCATGTGTAGCAGGTGTGGGGAGGGCCTATCTGTAGTCCACATCTTAATTACATGCAAGGCACTTGACACAACAAGACACAGACACTTCAAGGAACTATACAGACAACACATTCCGTTACACCCTTCCTTGTTTTTGGGTGACAATGCCATCGTCTCTGTGCAACGCGTTTTTAAATATTTGTCTAATGTTAACTTTTTAAACTTCATATCCTATCATGCGTAATCAACACTGGCCCTATACACCAGCCATCTCCATTGGTTTTATTTGATTTTACTGTTATTCTGGCTTACACATTTTAGTAACCACTGTTTTCTGTTGTATAATTTTGTTTGGCGCTCTTTGCCCCAGCTGGCCTTGCGCCAAAAAACCCCAACCATCATCATCATGTAAGCTAAATTAACGGATGGCTCACGCACGTGTCTCCGCTCTTTATAATCTTATAAGCTTCGGCTATTTCCCGCGTGCGCTGGGTTTTGCTTCTCATCATCACGACTGTCCAATTAAACTGAAGGGCGTACCATCCTCGCACTTGTCCCGCCACTGCAAAGAGTGCGGCTTTTTCTATTGGCGGTGAGCGCGACCACGGGCGGCGCTGCGAAGCGCGTCTCCGTGACGTCGGCTTAGGGATTCTCGCATTTGTCGTCTGCTTCACTCGGCCTCGCTCTCCCTGTTGTTTCTTGGCGCTCGGTTGACTTTTGGTGCTTGTCCGCCCCAGAATTTGCGTGTGCGTAACTTTTTAACATAATAAAAGACTTAAAATCGCATACACTAGCTCAAGGTGTGATTCAAAGCTTAGTTTTTGATAACGCTCTGGAAGAAACATTGCTGGCGTCGCCCAATTCCTATGAAGCCGGTCCTGTGCGGAGCGCGAAGAGTCGGAGCTAGGCAGCTCCTGTAGCCAGCAATCCTTCGAACGAAGCGAACAGCCAAAGTCAGCGAAAATGAAAGACGAATTCGGATCCAGGCTTTCGGGGCTCTCGGCTTTCGCAGGAGGCATTACGATTCCCGGTAATCGTATGTGGTAAAACAGTTTTTGCAACCTTGCCGAACGCTCGAAAGTATTGTATTATATCAATTTACGTTGTCATGGCGTGAAGGTATGCCGACATGCATTATGGGATGCAAAAAATGTACATCGGGTTCCAAATAACCTACTGTGTGCCTAGGCGCATGCTGGTTTTACAACAGGCTGCTAACCAGTATGGATGCTTGTTGAGAAAAACGAGTAACGTGTACGGTAAAAATACAGTAGCGCTATGTTTGTTCGGACCTCGAAGGATATGTCGGTACATTTTCCACAGCCATATCTTCCCAATATTAACATATGCGTTATATTAAAACTGCACTCCAGATGAGGAGTAGCAGGGGAGAAAACTTTATTTTGTTAAATAAAGTTTTCAAAATAATTTATTTATTTATTTAACAAAATAACAAAAGTTATTTTGTTAAATAAATAAATAAAACGAGCTCGATTTTACTGTTGTAAAATCGAGCTCGTTTGTGGGCGGGCTCCTCCATCCAGGACAAGACAGTTCATCCCGAGTAGGCCAGGAGCTGTTCTTTACGCCCGAAAGACTTGGAAAACAATAAAGAGCTGCTTGGACATATTCATCGGTTTCGATTCTTGTTATACTGAAAACCGTCACGTATACTATTTATTGCGTTCGTTAGCAAGTATATCAAGCCTTCAACACCTTATTAATGTCACAACTGTTCGGGTTGAGATTCAGTTCATAACGATAATAGGGAGTTTTAGTATAACGTTTTAGCTGTAGCGTTAACGTTTTGCGGGCCGCAATCGCGAACGGATAGCGCCTCGTTATGCTACGGTTAGCGTGCCCGCTAACGCTATGGGCACGCTAAAGTGGTGCTTTCCGCTATACTAAAACTCTCTAATGATGGTTACGATAGAAATTCGGGGCACAAAAGCCGCCTTCGAGTGCTCTGGACAGCGTTGCTTGCGCCGTTTCGCGGTGGCGTAGAACGCATCTTCCCATCACTTTTGCATGTAAATAAACAACGCGCGCTGAAAATATGCACCTTCTTGTACGCAGCCATAACCAAAGCCAATTTCTGAAGAAGGCACTGTATGCCTTACAGCGTGAAGAAAATATCCACACGAACTTTATGAGCCTCCCAAACATCCCCAAACCTCCTAATAAAACGTTTGTGACGGTGTAGAGAAATTAATGCGTTGGGCACAGAAAAAATAATCATCTGATATGTACAAGTAAACAACAACGAAAGAAATAGAAGATAGCCGTTTTATTTCCCGCTGTGCGATGCGCGTGTAGGAACCCGCTTTGGCGCGTAGCATATTAGACTGTTCAGTCTTGATAAGAGCATCTCAAAAATACTTTATGGAAGCCTACGTATTTTGAATACTTATCGATGAGCTCTGAGCACTGAAACTCGAAAATAAGGTAGAAAGGACGAGTTACACACGATCATCTGACCGATTCTCTGAAGAAAGTTGTTCTCTGTCTCCTCGTGTGTTGCAAACCTGCGCGGGATGCAGCTTGAAATTATTCAGAGGTGTCCGAGGCTGGCAAATGACTGAATTACTGGAAATACGCCTTTTAATTCACTAAAGCATCAAATCAGGCGATTTCTAGCACAGGCACTGCTGCACCTCACAAGCGGGCGACCGAGGCGCGACCGTATAGCAGCGGCGCGAGTGCAGCAGACGACAGCGGCGCGAGTCCCTAAGCTGACGTCAGAGCCAGGGGGCGCCACTCAAACATCTCACCGCCAATAGTAAATGCACAAGAGGGAATTTGAACCAATACTAAGTGAATGCAAGAGCCGAGAAGAGCTTCCATATAGCTTAAATTCTTGCCTACATGAAATTGCGTACATATTTGAGGGCGGATAAATTTCCATGCAACAGGGTATTGTGCCTAGAGCACTCGTTTGTCGACTGCGATAATGCAACCATTTTTAAGTGCCGTCTCGCGCAACAAGGGATACTGCAACTCATTCGCCAGTCACGTAACGACCGGCAGGCCAAGCAGCAGCAGGTCGGTGGACGTTATTGCCAAGCAAGTGATTTGCTGCCTGTCACTACGAAATAAGGACGTAACGTGTACGCGGAAAGACAGGCTGACCAAAAAAGTATAATTTTCCGTAAGGTTGTGCGTTTGAGCAAAGTAATTTTATAGTGTACATGAGACATTCTTCGTTTGCGCCTTACTTTTTACGCACACTTATACACCAGCTATTTACTTACACAGCCGCACACATAAAAACAACGCAGAACAATCATTCGTGTTCGACCTATACACATTGACACGAGGTAGACTAGACGGCTGTTATGGGGCCGCGGTTCATCCAGCTAATCACCTCTTTGTGGGCAACGACTCCTTCATTTTGTAGCGTGAGCTACACTGGCCGAGGTTGAGCAGTTTCGCGTGGCTCCTGAAGAGCCATGCTGCGCATGCGCAATGAGCAGTGACGTGACACGGCGCACAGAACGTTGCTCGCTGCCCGGCGTCTCTCACACACCCCACGCGCCCAGCGCCTTCGCCGACCTCCGTTCCGCACGTGGCGGCCCGGTCCACTTTATGATCATGCGAGGGGTGGCCGGGTGTGGAACCGATGGCTCGTGCGTCGCAGCAACACCGGCGTGCGTCTGTGGAACCAGCTTAGATCTGGGGCGATTGGTGACGCTGCGCCGGAGCCGTTTCATAAATATACACGTGTCACATGATGCGTATACCGCGTTTTTGTCATTGAAGTAGCAGTAAGTATGATTATCAAGCTAATCCTAGACAACCAGGAAAGCTAACAATAACCAGCAACGCTACGTGCATCCTGGCATAGCCGAGCTAAGCCACTGCTAATTTTTTTATTCTCATGTCACATTTCCTGCTCATACACTTTCTCACCTACAACGGCCTCGACCGGGACGCTATGTCACGAGGTGACGACGAGGGGGTCGTTGGGACATACCGATGCGGTGTTGAGGGAGAACTATTGACGAAGTCGGAGCTGTGGCCGGCACGCACGTAGCCTGCGCTGGTTCTGTCTCACGGCCGACATGGGGCAAATACCGTTAAATCGGGATACAAAGAAGTCGACTGAAATTCCCAATGTTTCGTTGCACCCAGGTTTTCGTTACATGCCGGTTTCGTGTTTAGGCTCGCGTGAATAAAGCAGAAACGAAACCAAAATGACAAAATGAAATGGTGACAAACCTAAAGTGAAATTCAGATCGGTGGTGGTAAACTCACTCTTCAAGGATTTATTTCACAGCGAAAACTGCGTGATTTGCGCCAGCTGCTTTCCCAGTAGCTGTCACTACACGGCCCTGCAAAGAAGCACTTAGGTGTCACTTTTGCCTTTTGAGACTTCTTGGTGCCCTAATTCGTTTCAAGGACCGAACTAGCGCTGGAAGGGCGCCTTTTCATGAACTTGATGAACTTTAGTCTCTTTTCTGCACTCAAAATTGGTGAGACGGTGCTAGCGGGGATACTGGAGACGTTCTTCTTTCTCGCTGGCGGAGACGGCATTTGAAATTGCGAGCTTGTCTTGGAAAGGCGAAACTTTTTGTTTCCTGGCAGCAGAATTCATCATCGGCGAAGGGACGCCACAGATAGCAGTGGAGACGCCCGAATACACGCCTAAAGGCGGGCCTGTAGTTTGCCATGTGGGCGAATGTATCTGAATTAGTGCAGTTCTCTGGCCGATAATTCGGAGAAAAAAGTGCAAATACAATGACTAATCAGCGTATTTTCAGCCGATTTCTCAAAAAAAAAGTGCGGAAAACAATGACTAATCAGCTTAGCGAGTTCGTTACATCAAGGTTACCCGTCGCAAGGCATTCGTTATATAGAAGTCCCAAATACATGGGCTTCAAAGGGGCCAGCAATGGGCAATTAAAAAAAAAACTCGCTAGATGCAGGAATTTGTTACATAAAAGTTCGTTACATCCAGGTTTAACTGTAGTGTTAATACATCGCTAATCATCTACCATGGTTCCTCTCATATTTGCCAGGGCACCACGTGATAATATTTTTGCCGCGGTACGAAATTAAAGATAAATTAAAGATACCTGGCATTGTAAACTGTTCCCAAGTTCGTCACAAGATAAACTTATAAACGTTTTCTATAGCTTGGAAGTCATAGCCACATTAGAGTGCTCACGGCGATAGGTGAAACATCTCCTGGCATTTGAGGAAGTCTTGCTTGTGCGCCCCCAAGCTGCAAAGACGGATGCGGAAGAGGTCGGTGGTTGCCCAAGCGGCGACAGCGTGGGAGAGTATGCGCCGATGGGTCTCCGGCGGGGATGGCGGCGGGGGCTTTGCGAGTAGGCTTTCCCGACAACATGGCTAAGCACTGGCTGTTTGTCGTCACGAAAACCAGCCGGGTAGCTATCGGACTGGGCCGACTGGGCCGGGTAGCTGTCGGACTGGGCCGAAAAAATCTCGGACTGGGCCGAGATATAGGAAAAAATCTCGGACTGGGCCGAGATTTTTTCATATTTTCTTTTTTGAGGTTGGACAAGAACATTTTCTTTCTCTTTTTTTTTGCGCTAGCAAGGAAAAATTAGCAGTGGCTTAGCTCGCGGCTATGCCAGGATATACGTAGCATGAGCTAAGGTTCAGCTGGTTATTCTTATCTTTCCTGGTTGTCCAGGATTAGCTGCATTATCATGTTTACTGCTGTTTCAATGACACACACACGGTATACGCATTATGTGACGCATGTATATTTATCAAGCGGCTCCGGCGCAGCGTCACCAATCGCCCCAGAGCGAAGCTGGTTCCACAGGCGCACGCCGGTGTTGCTGTGACTCACGAGCCATCGGTTCCACACCCGGCCACCCCTCGCATGATCATAAAGTGGACCGGGCCGCCACGTGCGGAACGGAGGTCGGCGAAGACGCTGGGTGCGTGGGGTGTGTGAGAGGCGCGCCGGGCAGCGAGCAACGGTCTGTGCGCCGTGTGACGTCGCTGCTCCACGCGCATGCGCAGCACGGCTCTCCAGGAGCCACGCGAAACTGCTCAACCTCGGCCAGTGTAGCTCACGCTACAAAAAACAAGATGTTGGAGCACGGAGGCTAGCTGGCCAGAAACTAGAAAATGTCTCTTAGTTTGACGACAAGGACAGAATGACGCATGCGCACACGTGCGCGCACGCACACAATCACATATACACGCACGCACGGGCGAATGGAATAAACCACCGTGAGGTTTACAACCGTTTACATACCATACTGTACTGTGTGACAGACCTTGATTTTACGCGCCGTACTTCTATACACGTTTGCAGACTAAGAACATAGTTCATTACGAGATCCAAGGGTTCCTACGCACAGTAGTGCTGCAGCCAGAAATATTTTTCGGGAACTGTTGTACGTGAGCTGTAGAAAAAATAAAGATGGCCTGCGCCCAGACATATTCTCAATCATTTTTTTCTTAATACAGCCAGAACATAAAGTACGAGACGAGCCCACCTAAGACTCTCAGGTGGTCTCGTATTTTAATTTTCGCACAAGAAACATTCGTAAGAAAAAGAACGCAAATGTACCAGAACATTTCTGAATAATCACTGAAATAAAAACAATAAGGCGCGCTGCTTGAAATTCAACACCAAACTGTCCGGCTAGGATCGAGAGCGCTATTCAAATGTGGCCGCGGCAATACATAAAACCCGTCTGAGTTATTTTGCAAGCTGAACATTACGTAGTATTGTCCCTTCATCCCCGAATCTTGATGTATAGGAAGTAGGAAATGAGCCTCTGTGCTCGCGTTCAGGCTTATAGCTAGGCGGCTGCGAGACCTATGGGGATGTTAAAGCAGGATAAAAGCATTTTGAAACAGCTGAGCTGCAGATCCGGAAGCATTGTAGCTAGCTGTCTACACGTCTCAACGCTTATGTACGCTAAATACAATCTTTTTGCGGGTATCGGAACTTTCACATATCGGAACTGTTACATCGGAACTTCAGTGCATGTAAACGGGGACGCAACGACAACTTTAGCTTGGGGACGCTTTCTTTGATTTTGCTTCTACATTTTAATATATCAAAGCACTTCGTAAATAGATTTTTAGTATATTGATGTGGCGTGTAAAAAGAATGGTCGAAAATTAGCCCGAAAGGGAGGCAGAGCTCAGAAAATTTCAGGGCGTGTTCTGACACCTAAACAACTCTCCTGGTTATTTCCCCGACGCGATGGTTCGATTGAACGCCTCGACGTCGCGAGCACAGCGCAGAGCAGGTGCTCCACATCCTCGCGAGCGAAAGTACCCTCGGGCACAGGGCTGTAACTGCCGCTGAATTATGCAAAGTGACTCCCGTTGTCGCTACTCATTCCAATGCGGAGCATAAGTGGCTTGGTCACGCCTGCACGCACCCTGGCGGCATAGGAAAGCTACAGCTACGTAGGAGGTGCTGTGGAGGAAAGCACTTTACGTCTGGAGCCAGGAAAATGTTCGGACGAAGGAAAAGTTTATATTTACTTCATTTAAGTGATCGGTTCTTTCTGCTTTTTTGTTATTAAAAAAAAACTAGCAGTGGCTTAGCTCGGCTATGCCAGGATATGCGCACCATGTGCTAAGGTTCAGCTGGTTATTCTTAGGTTTCCTGGTTGTCTAGAATTAGCTTATTACCCTGCTTACTGCTGCTAAAACGATTTCCAATCCAATTCAATCCAATCCAATCCAATCCAATGCAATGCAATCCAGTCGCGGCTGCGGAGGCTACGGCGCGCCAGCTGTGCGCCGTGTGATGCCACTGCTCATCGCGCACGCGCAGCACGGCTCTCCAGGAGCCACGTGAGACTGATCAACCTCGGCCAGTGTAGCTAAGGCTAAAAAAATAACTTGACGTGCAGTATATTTGAAGAAGGGGTCGACACAGGGTGGGGGGGCGGTGTTCTGGAATGCTTTCGGCACATGGGAGCCCGTAATGTCGACAGTATGCGGCCAGGTAGGTGGGCTTGGGTGAGCCTTTGCTTTATCACAGGATGTGTGTGGCGCTACGTGCCCCATGCCCAACAAATTTTACTTCTTGTTCCTCTCGACGTTGGTGATCGGGACGCGCCCTGGCGGCTCCTTCCCTTTGTTGGATGGTCGCACTACCCTGACTAAGGTCCTAGGCAAAACGGTGAATTTGAAAAGTATAACCGGTGCGCGTGCGGCACGGGAAACCGAGTAAGCAACACCCTGCCGCCACCTCCTACCCTTCTACCCCAAGAAAGAAAGATGACTAAGAGAACAGCAAACGGAAAGGCCGAGAGGTTATCCGGGCTTAGAGCTCGGATTGCTACTCGACACTGGGGAAGGGGTGTGCAGGGGATGAAAGAGAGGGTAGGCAAAAAAGAGGGAAAAGGAGCAGGGCCACGCACACACTTGAGTCCCTTTGCGGGCACTATAGTCTTTCGGCTAAGCCTGTTTCCTTCATAAAACGCAAAAGGGCTTTCGTTGCCTTCTGCGAAGTCGATCGTTGGGGTCGGTGTCCTGGAATAGTCTCTACTATGAACGGTTGACTGTTCAATCGGTCGAGCTCGGCGGCCAAAACACGTTTTTAAGATGCCTAAACTTACTAACTTAGGCAGGAGGAGCTTGATGGGAACAGTGCCAAGCTTAAACATGATAGCAAACTCAATTTCTTGCTTGATCATATCTAAATACCCATTTGCGTGAGCTTTTTGATGTCCTACAAATATAAAACCCCATTTTCGTACGCAGTTGCAGGAATTTCAATCCCAGTTTCGAAATATTGCCATTGTCACAGCTAAACATATCGAAAAACATGGTAAACAATCATTTGTGCTAGATTTACTAACTTTTTTTTTTTTTTTTTGCTGTGGGGAGGAATGACATCTACAACTCCTGGCATTACAAAATTTTCTCAACAATACGCGAGACAATGATCGTTGTAGTTGAGGATGGCGTTTTTTTGTTTTTCTTAGCACCGAACGCGAACGCCTAAGCGCTTCTTGTTACCTAAAATAGGCTATTAAATCAATGTTTAATTTGAAACACGTTACAAAGCTCGCTTTCGTCCGTACTCTTTCCCTTGGGGACTGGACACGATTTGATCATTTGGTAACCCATCCCGCCCAATTCTTGCAACGAAAGATTTTTGAAGACGATAGTCTTTCTTGGGCTACTAAAACGCAGACATTTTGGTCTGTCTGTCGTCTGTCACTCGATTCAGCCGCCCGGCCAAAGCGAAACGGAAGCTGCGCAATAGTCTTATATACTCACTGCCAAATCTAAACCTCTAAGCCCGGTGTCAGTGTTCATATATGCCAACATTGTTGAACAAGAACAAGAAATTATGCAATTATAAGGCAGAAAGATCAATACCTAAGTGTACTTGCAGTGTTCCTTTATTCAAAAATTCACGGATGCTTGGTTTTTGCGATAGCAAATAAAATACTACATCAACGGCAGAAAACCGCCGCCTGTTGTTCCCAGCGCTACCTCCTGGCGGCATTTAAGAAATAAAACGGTAATAGCTACGAAAGGTTCCACTAGATGTTATCCACGTTCCGTTTGGAACGCACGTGCAGTAGCGCATCATGGTTCTATAAATGTTGTGGTAGGGTGCCTCAATTCCCACGCGTCTCCGCCGTATCGCAGCGCTGGCATCGAGACACCCGGCCTGGAGCAGTGGAACGCGGTAAATTAAAATTAACTTGAGCAAACCTCTAGTATGTTATCTTGGGAGGAACGAAATGGAAACAGCATGAGAGGTGAGCTCGAAAGAGTCGGGAGGCCTTTACTTGGCACGGGCGTCAGTCGACTATCGTCTTTCGGGGACATTTGCAAGGCAAGGAGCAGATACGCGGACATTTTTTATAGCCTCCAACGGGCGAGTGCCATGAATTCAGCATCTGTTCACTAAAGATTTTATTCATGCATGCATTCAAATGAGAAAGTGCGAAATATTTAAAATTTTCAATTTTCACGTTACACGATGTCAGTAGTGAGGCAGAAGGAACAGCGCAAGCATAGGTATCTATTATTGACCCGTTAGCAATAAAGTGATACGATCAAACAGAATTAAAGATCCAATTACAATCACATCGTCATTTCTTGGTGGTGGCTTTGTTTGCTGGCCGTCAATCGTACAAACAATTAAACATCCAGTGTCGCTATGAAGACCCGGTGTCATAAAGACATTTTCTGGGTAGTACGAGTTACAGAACCAAGCATCCATTATTGGAAACAGTTTAAATATCCTCTCACCCAGTCGATTAAAATGCAACTAAATGATCGAAGTAAGAATAAATGGAATCAAACGTGGGATAAAGAGGGCAGGGAAACCGCAGCTTATCAGAGGGCAAAAAACATAAAAATTATGCAACCAAAGGTTCCTTCCAATTACTACACAACGCAAGCGTATCAGGCCTTGATAGCTTGCCATTTGATTACTAAAGTCAAGATTAGTGACAGTATTACCTACAGATGTGGTCTAGCATCTAAAAACTTAGACCATTGCCCCACAAAGTGCGAAATTACGCAAAAGGAACGCGACAAACTAAGCAAGTTATTTAAAACAAGCTTACCCCGATCCAAACAGGAAATTATCAAAAGCAAAGCATATATTCACATATCAGAAAAGCTGGTCAATACTATTAATGATAACATTGCCGAACAATGAAATCGCCAAATTACATTGGCGTTAAGTCTAAATTTTCTGAGGCTAAACGGGAAACAGGTCCGAAATGCAGGCTTTCATTATTCTATTGTTATTATCGAAGTCATTATCATTTGCCAGAGCCCAGTCGCGTAGTGCCGAATTTCAGTACCATGAAAAGGAGGCCTCACAGAGTTATCGCGGATACCGGGCCTCAGCTACCACTACCAACGTTAAATAGGCCACAAATTGGCAGCCGCACGTTCGAACCTATCCGCACACTCAGTTTCAAGCACAGCGAGCCGTCTAGCCGTCGAAATTCGCATACAGACATTCGTACGCTGGCGAGCCGGAAGGACTCCGACGTAGTTCCACCGATGTGCTGAACACGCATTGAAAGTCAATAGTCGACCCAAATTCCCCAGCTCATTGTTTGCTTATAGCCCAGGCGTATTAACTCGGTTTAAGCCACCTCCTCGGCGCATTCCACTGCGCGCTCTGTTTCCGCCTGCAACAAAGGCGAATCAATCGTCCGAGTCCCCGAGAGCGAGGAAGGTGGAGAGTACGGACTTCGAAAGCGAGTTCTGTCCCACGCCGCGGCGGCTGGCGGCCTAGGTCGATGCGTTCCCGGCGGCTCCGGCGGCGACTCGCTTACACCGCTTTTTGTGCACTTGTTTCACTCGCTGCCTCCGTTGTCTTCTCTTCTCCCACTCTTGGGCCGCCTACAACAGCGAGCCGTCGTTGTCATTTCTGCGGCATCGCGCTTCGTTTTCGCGAAGTACGCCGTCCTCGACAAGTCTCGGTACCATCCGCAGGCGGGGCGCCGCCGCGATGGCCGCGCGTTTTCGTGGCACGCGCGCGGAATTTTTGCTCAAAGAACAAAGTCGGCCGAGGTCACCGGGGGCCTCTTTTTCTTCCGTACCCGCATTCTCGCTCCAAGCCTTTTGAGCAGCACCGCTTTATTGGCTCTAGGAGGTATATATGTCGCGCGGGTCGTTGAACGAGAAAGCTGCAAATCATGCGCTCTTCGTTGGAGGAGCTAGTTCATCAAATTCTGCGAAGACTTCGCATACACAAGATTTTTGGAGTCGTACGTTGGGCATTCGGTGCGCGCGGGTTCCTGAAAACTCGGTTGCATCCTTTTACTTACCCTGGGACCCATACAACATTTGTTTCGGGTGTCATATTTTGCGTTTACTGAAGAGAATTACAAACGCAATAGTGTAACCGTTACAATTTCCTGAAAACTGGGTCCCAGGTGTCAAAGTTTGAGCCAACTGAAGAGAATTGCCAATACAACAGTGAAACAGTAACAAGAAAGAATACGCTGTTGACAACGCGTAAAGGCACGCAGAAAAAAAAAACATGATATGCCGTTTTAAGCGGAAAGTTAGAGCACGAAAAACCCCGCTAAACTTCGGTGCGAGGGCCCGATGCCGTCGAGCGAACACGTAACGGTCGGGGTGGGGACAACGAGAAACGTGACGAAAGATGGCGTCCGACTGCCGGACGCAAAGATGGCCATAAAAGGCTGTGTGAACCCTTATTCACACAGCCGTCACCCTTTCCGTCACGTCAAGAAACCGCGACGGAGACATAGCGGAGTAGCGTTTGTACTGGAGCTCTCCGTCAGATTACAGGGTCGTCTGCCTATAGTGATCAGTTTAGCCTAGAATTGAGCGTGCTTAATCTAAAAAGTAAAGAAAATGGCTTAGATTTTTACGTGTGCTCAGTTTTCGAAAAATTTAGCCGTAAAAATTTGCTCTCTGCTTGGCTGGTTTACTAGGGAGCGTGGTCCCGTCGCGTTGACGGAACGGAAACGTAGTGCTCGGGGTCCCGCAACCGTCGTACCGTTTTCGGCGAGAAATCGCCCGAGAAACCGTCGCCCAGACGGAAGAGGGTGACGTACGTGACTGTGACGTGACGGTGTGAAAAACGGCTATGTGAATGAGGGCACCGCACCGGCACCACGCCAAGGCAATACCCGTTAAACGAGAAACTGAGGAAAGCGAAGGAGTAAATTTAGCTGGGGGGTACAAGATGATCAAAAGGAAGGAGTGCGGTTATCGGGGTTCCTGACGTGCACGTCGGGTGCGTTGTGAAAGTGTGACGGTGGCTTCGAGTGAGGAAAGGGATTAGACAGCTGCTGTGGAGACACTCGTTTCTTGTGCAGCGCTGTTGGTTCTATGAGGCGGAGTTGCCGCTGCGTCGGAGTCGTTTTAGGGGCGAAACACCTTAGGACCTCACTTTGTGCGGGGCTTGGCGTCCGTGTACACAGTGTTGCGCATGCGCGAGGAGCATCGGATTTGGATTGGATTGGATTTGGATTGAATTGGATTGAAATGGATTGGATTGGATTAAATTGAATTGTATCGGATTGGATTGGATTGGAATTGTATATACTATACACACGCGTTGCCACTTATTTACATCCGCGAGTGGGCAATGCCACTGGTGATTTACGGTACGAACCATCCCCAGTGCTTCGCCCACTCGTCATGATCCACTTCGTGGAGATGTGTGAATTTTCATGCCGTCACGGAACTTAGAGATTTTTCCTGTGTTCCTCGTAAAAAAAACTTCTTAGCACACGTATTTAAGGGCCTACCACAAAAAATCGTATTTGATTCTGTCGAATGCCGCCTCGAATTGGTCGTGCGTCTACGGGTTGCCTGCCTTGTCTTAATGGGTTCCCTTTCTTCGTTTGTGTGTTCACTTGCTTTCTTGCTCGTTCGTTAAAGCGAAGCCCTCGATGTATCACTAATGGCGTATGTCAGGTCAACACACACTGCAGGAAATCCAACTTTCTCTGACGCTGATGATGATCCTGGAAGCACCTCAAGAAAAAAACTGTCCCTTTGGTAGGAATCGAACCTGCGTTCCTCGCGTTGTGAAGTCGACGTCTACCCGATTGCGGCATTCCGCAGGGCTGAAGCAGTTCCAACTCCGGAGGGGCGGTGCATGGATGTGCAAAATTATACAGAAAAATCATGCACCCCTCCGTCCAACGACGACGATGGTTGAACGCGAAGCTTTCGTTGTGAGAAATCGAATGCCGCCGGGTCAAAGTCAAAGCCGCTGCGATGAAAGATCCAAACTCCGTGCGAGCCAAAGTACAAATCGTCTGCGAGTCGAAGTCCAAACTCAGACTACAACCGAGGAATCCACGAGAAAGCTTCGCATTCACGATCGCCCTCGTTATACGGAGGGGTACTGTTTCCTACCTGCACGCGTGTACAGGGACGCGTGATCGTGCACATGTTCCCTGTGCTCTCGTCTGTGCTTGTGTAGCCTGTGTTTCATATCCTTCGTTGCCATGGGCTGCGAATGCATGGTTTTGGTCTGTCCCTGCCTTTCTTGTGTAGATGCACTGAAGTACGAACAACGGAGCGCCTGGCTTCCCAGTGCAAGCTACGTACTCTGGCGATCGGCGCAGCAGCAATAATTTACGAGAGTTCGCGCACAACCTGGACATGGAAGGAGCAATTGTTCAGCGCGTGAGACCATTGGTTTTGTCCAGCAGCGCTTTTCGCGCCGGTTCACGCTACCGTCATCATTGTAGTCTCTGCTTAGGATGAAAACGGCGCACGACGAAGCTGGCTTGTTCGGTTTTGAGGCTGATTTCCGCATTGAACGTACTCAATGGTCTTCTCGGGAATGCGGGAAATAACATTGTCATTATAAAACCTTTTCCTTTTGTTAGTGGATCTCGAGGCATAATAGCGCACAGCGCGACAAAACGAGGAGAGTGACAAGCGACGGGGTGCTGGCTATAAGCTACCTTTATTTTGACCTGCCCTCGGCACAAACATGCAGTAGACAAAGAAAGAAAACTGTACCCGTAATCCTACGCTCCAAGCAATCAATCAGATGCGATGCTGTAGCTGGAAATGTTGACTTTCTAGTACAACCGTATGGCGCAAGTTTTAAAACAATTAAGGAAGGCCAAATGTTAGTGTACTATCTTGATCACAATTAGGGTGAACACGGGGGCGCGCGTGTCATTCCGAGCGCGGGAGCCGCCTGTCGGTGTTCCGGGTAACTTCGCACGCGCATCACATAGCCTCGTTGCAGACGAACTGCGCATGCGTGCGAAGTTATCCGGAACGGCGACAGGCGGCTCCCGCGTCCGGAATGACAAGCGCTCCCGTGTTCACCCTAACTGCGATCAAGATAGTACGTTCCATACCAAATATGTCTCGAAGCTACCCATGCTCGTTTGTCTCGGCGCACTAAGGACCATCCGGGCCAAGTCCACGCCTGCGTGGAAAAGCGACCATAACGTGATGCCGCTGAATGGTACTCGGGCGACGTGCGGGCTGAATATAAGTAGGCTCGATCAGTATAGAACACAACGGCAAGTCGTCTCGCAAACGGCGCACGGGCGGACGGCAGCGCAGCCGGCTGACCGGACCACCGTGGTCGACTGATGGCAGAACGGCGTGCGTCCACGCATCCATCCAAACAACCGGCCGCACGAGTTGGCGTCGTTTGGCCGCGGAGGCGGCACTTAACGTCGTCCCCCTCGCACAACGCGTTCCCCGCTAAGTCAAGTTCACCGGGCGACGCTAAGCACGGCAGGCACGCGTGAGGCACGCGTGCTAGGAAAAACAGGTCCTTCACCCGAGAGGGCCTTCCCATGTGTGTGCTTACAAACGAGGGCCATTACCTTCCAGAGCAACACTTACGGAGGCAAAAAGCGGCACATTATACAGTGCACGACTGTAGCGTCAGCGACGTGGTTGTGTCATCGCATTGCCGATAAGTGTAGCGGGCTTTTGACGCGTTTTTTTTTTTTTATGCGCGTTTACTGCGTCTTCCCAGCCTTGTAGCTTGCTAGCGGCGCTCGATACCATCCCTTACGAAAATGCTATATATGGCCATATATAAAAATTGCCATATATGGCCACGTCAGGAATTGGGCATATGTGGCCATGTATGGGTGTGTCATATATGGCCATATATGCCAATTCCTGACATGGCCATATATGGGTGGGGCCTTATATGGATCTAGGCCATATATGGCCTTATAGGCCCAATTCCTGACGTGGCCATATATGGGCGAGGCCATACATGGGTAAACCATATATGGCGACCTAACATCATATATGGCTATATATGGATTGAGTTTATGACCACGTGGATAGCATATATAATGAACTTCAGTTAACAGCAGCAATTAATGCTGCACCCTAAATGCTGACAAACACTTCAGGACATACCTTCCACATTTTATTACAAAAATGATGCGCGTGCATGCGAATTAAGGTGGTTGCAGGTTGCTTTGTTGTGCCGATGGGTCAGTGGCTGCATTCTTCTTGGCCAGCTTGGCCCCTTTGATGGAAGCACAAGTTTCTCACTGCATTTATTTATTTTTACCTCTTGTATCTAGCTGTGGCTTTACTAATCTTGCAAATGAAATGAAACAAATAGAGTTATCATTAGTCAATGTACAAGTTCTTTTTTCATTAATCCTGAAAATAAATTTCTTAAATATACTGTCACGTCCTCAAATAATTAGAGGGCCTGAACCAATTCTCCCCCTTGCTAATACTTTTATTCTGCCTTACATTCTTCACAACAGGATACAGAACGCAATTGTTATTAGTGATGCTGAAAGGTAATTGCTTGCAATTTTGTCACCATAGTCCATGTTAAAACCTTTATGCAACTTTTAGAAAATAAATTTTATTTGTTTACATCGAGAACTCCTTATTTTGACAATTCAGCTTGAGGTTTAAACAAATGCACTTCAGCTATTCACTTCGTCAAATGTAAATGCACATTGCAGCCCACAGAACATTTTTTCTGCTTATGTTGATAAGAAAAAAAGCGGCCCAAAATGGCATCAAATCCTGCATGGAGAGGTGTCTGCTGGATGGCTGGAATGTGCAAACATTTGGCTTTTAAACCCTTTCTGGAGAATGCGACGAGGCAAAAAAGCACCTCATTATTCAACCCCACTGTAGTGCTAATACCGAAAACAACAAACAGAAATGAGCGAAAATTCATTAACCACATTCAGCAGGAGAGCATGCTCATGCAAGGGGCATATTTCTCGGGCAGATTTGACATGGCGATAGTGCTACTATGATTTTCATTGACATGCATTTATATTCACCGATTTTTCTTTTAAGTGTAAGTGAAAGCCCCATGGATATTATTTTGCTAAGATGCGTAAGCTATATTTAAATGCCCAGCGGAATACAGATGAACGACGCTATAACGAACGCTAATATAGCGAATTATCAGCTGCAGCGAACTTAATACGAACTCTGTTTGGTCACGCTCCAATTCAGTGGCACATTCTTTTTATAACAAAACTAAAACATTAAGCCGTGTGCTATATCGGCTGTAATAAAGCAATATTTGGCTAGCACGGATCAAAAAAATTTAAGATAAGACATTATTTTGAAGAAACTTGGAAAAAACGTCCGAAACAGCACAAGTAGAAAACGCCCTTTTGTGCGTGGACACCGTGAAAAACTTCATCCTAATCCGAGCTGTGAAAAGCCACGGGATAAAGACCGCATCCTTCAAATAAATGAGACCGCAAATCTGTTTTGCCAAACAAGCGATGCTGTTGTTCTTTCACGTGCTCATGTTGCGGTCAATTACCCAGCGAATGCATTAAAATGTTTACTTTCACTGCCCTACTGAGTGATAAAAAATGCGTTATCTTCCGCGACGTAACTAATGCAGCAGGCAGCCGCGCGATAAAGCGGTTTCAGGGAGTGCGCCCACTAAGTGCACAAACTGCGAGGGCGCGTCAGCCTCCCAACAAAGTCATGTGCATGTATTGAGTGGCACGCGCTCCCGTGTTTACTGACATAAAGCATTCGACTGTACAGGGGGGATTAAAAGAAATGCGAACAACGGAGCGCACAGCCTCCGACGCATGCCGCACCGTCTGGCTGCACCGTCACTAAACTGCGCGCATGCGTAGTTGTTTCGGAGCGTTTGAGAGTGTGGCCTACATTTATGGGGAATACTTGATCAAGAAGCGACGCCGGTCATTTATTTTGAGGGGCCTTTTCCCGCTGTGTCGCCACTGAGCAGGATGATCGTTGAATGGCATGTGCTATCTGCAACAGCTTGCTGCGGGCTTGGCTAGCGAATGTAGTAGATAACAGTATGCCCAGTGGCCACAGATCATAAAAAGATGCCTCAAATAAATGACCCGCGTCCCTTCTTGATCAAGCGTTTTCCCTAACAGTAGGCCACAGTCTCAAACGCTCCGAAAGAACTACGCATGCGCGCAGTTTACTGACAGTGCAGCCAGGCGGTGCGGCATGCTTCGGAGGCTGTGTGCTCCGTTGTTCGTATTTCTTTTAATCCCCCCTGTACCTACACCGAACTAGTGGCCCGCACTAAGTTTTTGAAAAATAGATGCAGGAAACGGCGGTAAAACAGGGAAATACAGTGTCCAGGTTAACAGCTCTGAAGAAAACTGAGCGCTACCACCCTTACAACTTTTGGAAACGCATTAGCTGCAACCTCAACACGTACGTACGCGCACGACAAATTTCCGAGAAGAAGCACTTACGTTAATACGATTTTCTTCAGCGGAGGAGGGGACGGAGAGGGTGAGCTGTAAAACAGCGCTTCTATTAAAAAAAGTAGGGTTGCCGCGGAAACTTTTCGAGAGAATTCGGAAGCGTAAAGCATCGCGTGTAAGAACGCATCAGACGCACCACCCAGGTTAAGCGATTCTCGAACCACACGCCGGTTCCACTGGTTCTAGCGTGTTTATACCGGTCGAGGCTCGGACAGCAGTTGTTGGAGTACACTTGTACCCGCGAGAGCGTAGGCCAGTGGCTTGATCTGTATGCGTGGCTACACGGATAATATCCGCATCCGCGAAGGGTAGCTCGCATACCTAGAAAAAATATTACCTCCAATAAGCAAAGCCTTCGGTGCTTGTCATACAAGAGTGCGGCTTGGGAACCAGTTACACGTGCACGTGTATCCTCTTGAAATGAAAGCGGAATTCTATACCAAAATGAAAAAAAAGCTTACCCTGGAATTCTCGGTGAGGCTTTCTCGCGGCACACGTGTATCCATGCATTTCTCAGTCTTTCTTCCCTCGGGAACGTGAACACGTGTACCTTCGTGTCCGCGGTGTAGTCGCCGCGGCATCGTTGTACACAGCACTTGCACGGCATCTAAGCGTACTTACTTTGACATTGCCAAAATTTGCAGACGCGGAAACACTCACAGAAACACACAGAAAACGAGCGACTGGACGGCGAAGACGCGCACGTGGAAAAAGACACGCTGGGGAATGCGGAATGTGCGGTGCAGCAAGGGCATCCTGCAGCCCAACGTGTGATTCCAAGAAGTCGGAGTGACAAGACAAGAGGGGTGATCGCCTCCGCGGGGCTGCTTAGGGCGAGTGGAAAGGGTGCACCTGCACAAAGCCTTTCTCCCTTTCCAATCGGTGTTCCTAGGACCCCTACGACCCCACCGCGAGCTGCCGAAAGAGAAAAAAGAAAAACGTGCAAGGCTGGACAGCATAGCCGCTCCCCAAGCGGAAAGCTGAGGAGTGACCTTTTGTTTACTTTGCGGGAGACGCCTTCCAAGAATGGCGGACCGGCAGCCCACATGCTCACATCGGTGCTGGAAAAGGTCCATTTTTTTTCAAGGTGCCATGCGCTGTAGGGCTGTTTGAATGATCTGAATCACGCGCCACGCACGTCATGCTGTAGGTAGCGACCGCGATATTGGGTAGGCGCAGCAGGCGGCGCCGCTTAGGCGCCGTGCTCTAGCTATCGCTAACCGATCGAGTTGCGTTACTGTGTAGCGTCCTCGATAAACATGCACCAGGCTTGCCCCCAAATCCGGCGCGTTGTACAGTGCCCCGCGGCGGTGCGCACCTGCCCAAAGCATTAATAGAGGACAAATTGAGCGGTTCTACCCAAATGCCATCTCGTTAGCTGTGAAAGCAACTCACAAATGCTTTCACAATGGCAATAAAGTAGTGCAATATGACACATCACTACTAAAAAGAGATATTTATTGGGAGGCAATGATTTTATGTGGAAGAACACCATATCTTTCTCAATTTGGAAAAAAAATCACAATAGCAGAAGAATTCTAGATTGATTGATTGTAGTGTTTAACGCGCCGACGCAATGCAGGCGATAATGCGCGCCGCAGTGGAGGGATCCGGGTTAATTTTGACCACCTGGGGATCTTTAACGTGCGCCGAAATCTCGTACACACGGGAAGAGTTCTAGGCCAGAGTGTGATTTGTGAACATTCTCTTTGTCTACTGAACGCAATTTTAAACCTACTCGCGAGAGCGCTCCGATTAATAAACAGGTTTCAAGCTTTCAAATGCCACCACTACTTATTTTTTATACTGAAAATATCTTTTTCTTGTAACTAATTAAGGCGGGAACTGCGAAATGTTTTTCACAGCAAGCATAACCAGCTATTGGACGATGCTGTACATAAATGCTGTGTTGAAAAAGAAGGAATGAAAACTGTTTGTGGTGCTGTTGCGTATATGACAAATAAAGAACTAAGGCAGCTGCAATAAATATAATTGCAGTTTTGAAGTATGCAAGGAAAGATCTCTGTATAGTAGAAAAACTATCAGCAACGTAACTGGGTAATTAAAGAGAAAGTGTTTTCGGAGAATTTATACTGACAGGCAATTCATATTCCTGTGATTGTTAATTAAATAGTTAGAGAATTTGCATATATATTACTTTGGAACTGCGTTAATCAATTGTATATATAAGTAACTGGCCGCATATCTGGCTGCATTTAGTGTAATACATGAATCTGATTGTGTCACATAGCTGTTGTTCAAGCCATACAGGGTGTCCCAGATATCATGCACCAAGATTAAAAAAAAGAGTAAAGGCGTAACTCGAAGGAAACCTAGTGCATAATGTTCGCAGTACTGTGAAGAAGTGGGCAGCATTTTTTGGTAACGAGACTTAACTAATTAATTGTAAATTATTTTCTAACTCGAGAAGTACTGTCCTAATCACTAAATTGTCAATAAGGCACTTGCAGGTACCCACGAGGGGCATCTAACTGCGGTATTTTCAGCGGCGAACCAGTTGCGTACTCATTTATTCTGACTGATAAAGAAAACCCGCGAAATACGAAACATACCACGTGACGGCGCCTCCGCGTGCATCGTGAAGCAACGCCCTCAAACAGGCGGCCTCTGAGTTAGCCAGAATTAAATAAACAAAAGAAAGAAAGAAGAAATCGCGACAGAGTTTGTGCCTTATCTGCACACGCGCACCGCAAATCTCGCTGTGGCTGCTCCTTCCATGCATTTCATTATCAAGGTGATGCGCTGTCTATTCGGGCAGGTGACAAGGGAAGCAGTTGCTTTCAATCAGCTTATATGGGGATGCTGCTTTAGAATGCGCGCGGAAGCTCCTTCACGTGGTATTTTTCATATTTCGCGGGTTTTCTTTGTCAGTCTTAATAAATAAGTAGACAATTAGTTCATCGGTTCAAATACCTTAGTTAGATGCCCCTCGTGGGTACCTACAAGTTCCTCATTGACACTTTAGTGATCAGGACAGTAATTCTCGAGTTAGGTAATTAATTACAATTAATTAGTTAAGTGTCATTAAAAAATTACTGTCTGCTTCTCCACAGTACTGCAAACATTGTGCACTAGGTATTCTTTGAGTAACGCCATTGCTCTTTTTTAAATCTTGGTGCACGATAGCTGGGACACCCTGTATAACAAACAACGTAGCGCCATATATGGATGTAGAAGGCGCCAGATATGGGTTGACCAGGCCATATACGGTTGTACTTGGCGCCATGTATGGGTTGGACGCGCCATATATGGCTCCACGTGGGGCCATATATGGCCATATTTGGCGCCATATATGGGCTGACCACGCCATATATGGCCCTATTTACCCCCATATATGGCAAGTTATAGCCTGATATGAACACACATATAGCTATATATGGCCACATATAATTTATATATGGGCCATATATGGCATTTTCGTAAGGGATCTAACGTCGTAAACCGACCAACCTATTGCAATCAACTGGGACGCCTGCTTAGATTTACTGGTCCGCCGGATTCCGATCTGTTCTTTCGGAATCTTAACAAACTTCTCAAAGCAACGCGTTCTTTTTTTTTTTTACGCGCTACTCTGACTTTAAATAAGCCTTTAACAGTTGTTGCGAGTAACATTCCCCTTACATTTGCCGTCTGATCCTTTCTCTTGGCAAAAAATACGGCAAAATAAAGTAAACACATGCTAGGGAGAACGTAAACATTGTACGCTGGACTGCCCGTTCAACATTTCCTTTCGGTAGTCTTTACAAAAATTAGCAGTGGCTTAGCTGGGATATACTATACGTAGCGTGAGCTAAGGTTCAGCTGGTTATTCTTAGGTTACCTGGTTGTCTAGGATTAGCTGATTATCATGCTTACTGCTGCTAAAACGATTTCCAATCCAATCCAATCTAATCCAGTCCAGTCCAGTTCAGGTTCGATTCCCGGCCGCGGCGGCCGCTTTTCTGATGGAGGCGAAAAGCAAAAACGCCCGTGTGTACGAGATTTCGGCGCACGATAAAGATCCCCAGGTGGTCAAAATTAATCCGGAGCCCTCCACTACGGCGCGCCTCATCGCCTGCGTTGCGTCGGCGCGTTAAACCCCACAATCAATCAATCAATCAGTCCTTGCTCCTCACGCATGCGCAGCACGGCTCCCCAGGAGCCACGCGAAGCGGCTATCAAGCGGCTCCGGCGCAGCGTCGCACTTGGCTACTGCGCAATGGAGGCGCGAAGCTTGGCACGCGCCGGCGCCAGTGCGTCTGCCGCGGCTATGACGTCACTCCTCTGGAATGCGCTGACCGGCGAATCTGTATACCCAATTCTCTACGCACCCGTACTCCAATTGAATTGGATTTCCAATCCAATCCAATCCAATTTAATCCAATCCAAATCCAATCCAATCTAAGCCAATCCAAGCCAAGCCAATCCAATGCTCCTCGCCCCTGCGCAGCACGGCCCTTCAAGGCACACGCTAAACTGCTCAACGTCGGCCAGTGTAGCTTACGCTACAAAAAAGCACGGCCTGCCATGCAGTCACTGTTCAGCAGCTGTTAATAAGTTCTCAGTGTGTTGCTAAACAGCTGTTCAGCTAGCCGTCACAGTGTAATAGCACTTAATGCAGCAGCGCTATATACAGTTTCACGGCTGGGAATGCTGAAATAAAAGAAATGATTTTGGAGGATGCTTGATGTGAGGCCGCTTGAATAACGGGGGAACCAACGACGTTGTGCCAGCCTTAAAAATAATGGCGGAGTTAACGCGCACCACTTACTTTGCATCAGTGGGATTTTTATCCCACCTCACAGGAAACAACATCTGTGATTTAAAAGCTGCTGTATTTTGCTTGCGCGTCGTTCGATGTTACTTTATGTTTGCAAAAGAAAAGAAGTTCGAATACTATCGGCAAATGGTAGTGACGGCAGTGCCACCCCTCGTCTTTGACGTCTCGCCATGAAGCAGGACTGTAAAGCACACTGTGTGAGTTGTTAGTAAGAGCATATCATGGACAAGTATCGCGTACCGCGTCAATCCAACCGTTTAAACGGACATACAGTAAAAGCTCGATATAACGAATCACTTGGGACCGCCGCAAATTGTTCGTTATTTTGAAATATCGTTGTAATGAAAATCTTGGGTTTTTAAGCCAGTGCTCAAACCTAGGAATAAAAACGCGGTACCTGGGCAGTAGGGGTTTGTGCAGACAAAAGCAAGCTCTCAAATAAAAATTTTGCGCTCACACCAAAACTGATTTATTTTAAGAAACCAGGTATTTTCTTCCAACTCGTGCAGCACACACGACGAATTAAGAGTACCTCTACATCTCCCACTTTTCGCAATGCCTCACTGGTACATCATGGCACCGAGCGATGAAAGGGCGGACTTGGTACATGTGCCCTAAAACACCAATGTTCGACACGATCTCATCTTCTGCTGTGTTCAGTGACCCACAGTCGTCTTCCTTCGCGTCGTCATCGTCACTCTGCTTTCGCGTCTTGGCTCCGCGCGCTAGCTGCATTCATGATTGGATCTCGCACAAACTGCGCAGCGAGATCACCCACAACAAAGAAATACCTTCCTGCACTCATGAATAGTGCCAAGAGCGACCAACCAGCCACCGACACCCAACACAACGAGAGAGAGAAGAGGCAAAGGCAGCTAGGACTGCTAGACTACTACGCACTAGACCCCAGCTTTGTGGTGGCGCTATTATTGGCATTCGACATGCTGATGATGATAGCTACCGCACTCGGTGAACACACACAGAAACGGCCGTTTCTGTACCACGCGATAGTTGCGGCGTAGTTACTTTTAGCCAAATTCATAATACTGATGTTCCTAGATTATAACGAAGAAAAAAAATTACGTGCGTTATTCTGAAATATGCGCTATATTGAAATTCGTAGTTCTGAACTATTTTTACATCGAAAGCCTAGGAAATGTGGCGGGGATTTTTAAAATATTCGTAAGTTTGAGGAGTTCGTTGATGAGGGGTTCGTGGTAGCGAGATTTGACTGCAGTACAAGTGGGAGAGCATTGTTTGTTGGCAAATATACCTCTCGGGCGGCTTTTTTCCGTTACTCCGTTACAAAACTCCTCTTTTTCTTGAGCAGGGTACTCCAGCGGGTTGACACGAAGAAGTATCAGCGGCGGGCTTTGTTTTTATCCTTAGTCTCTATACTGTTAGTTCCGTCATCTTGTGTTTCCGCTCTGTTTCATGCCAAATTATGTACCAAATGGCCGGCCTTCGATCCGTGTCGCAGTTCATTCTCCACTGGTGCATCAAAAAAAGCCTCCCCCGCCCCCCCTTAGCCTCCAGCCACTGCGAGGGACACAATAAAGTCATTTATTCATTTACTCACTTGGTACACTAAACAAACTACGAAAGACTAGTTAACTATAAAGCAGTGTTGTAGTATATCCCACCGCTTCCCCCATAAGTCCTCTGGTCAACTTGTCCCTTCTGAGATAGTCTTTATCTTGAGCATGTAAGTACGTACGTACGATGTTAGTGGCAGTGTGAAATCTCCCCCTAAAATATTAGGTTTTGAATTGACTGACACATTTTTGCTTCTTGGTTTTTATACTGTAATCAACACATCTTCGCCCACTTCTAATAAATGTATGTAAATGCAGTTACAATGCATATGCTTCCAGCTGTTTTGATTTCGGTCGCCGGCAGCACAGATGGCAGTTCTGAGCCATGCCAGACGGTATTACATCCCACTATTGTGACCGCAAAACCGGAAATTGTGGCGTCAATCAAAAACCCGTGACGTCACACGAGTTTTCCGCATCGCCTGCGGTGGTCTCACATGGTCTGCGTTGGCCCTCCTGATCTTGCGGCTGCAAACGGGTCGCGGGAATATTGAAAACTAATTTGTAAGTTCGTGTAGTTAGACGTTATTTACTGGGTTTCATTTTTAATTAGGACACATTTCAGTTTCATTTCTGTCCATGATGCCGGCCTTCTATTAGTTGTTTTGGAAACAGCGCTCATTTCTTACCACTTTGCCAAAGTTGACGATGCCGTTGAGACACACTTCTTGGTAAAACGAGACCGCCAAAAACAGTAGCGCAGGATAGTGTTTACAGTTCCGTACATCGCTACCCGACGTCACCCAGAACCGGCCGTCTCCCAGAACGAGGGCTGCATGCCTTTCTTCACGCTGATCGCGATTTCGCCGCCGCTTGCAATCCGATGTAGCTTGCGGCAGGGCCAATTAAAATTGATTTTCGGTCTGTTTCCCGATGCGGCTGGTTGCGAGAATTGCTATGCGACATCCTCACTAACTACTGAAGCCAATTACAATATTTTTTGAGGTTTCTGATTTTTTGTGTCAGTAATCCTTTAAAGATAGGCTAGAGGGAAGGCCTCGGGCATCGTAATAAAATAGACCCAGTAACTAACTGCATTACAATAATTTGGAAATGAACTCGGTACGAGGAGTTTTGATACGCAAACACAGGTTTATTGCGAAAGCGGTTCCGCGTGTGTGTGCCATCTGCTTCCAAAGCTTCTGCTGTTAGCTATAAGGTGCTGGAGTACGTAACTCCGCCTGCTTCGCGAGGAAGTTCTCCTTCCTGCACGTCTCAAAAAACACCCTCTCTAGGCTTATTTCGATGAAGATCACCAATTGGCAACCTCTTGCAGAACTAAGTCACGCGGCTTGTGTGTTGCTTTCTTAGAGCTGAGAGGGCCTTTGGGTCCTGTGCCATCGGGTTGCTGTGATGTAGCAGGGAGAGCTAAAACAGTTAAAACTTTCAGGTATTCATCGAAACATCTGCGATCGTATGGTTTGCAACATAACGTTCTTTGGGTGTGGAGAGTTTCATCGCATTGAAAGCGTTTGAAGCGTCAACCGAACGCTTAGCGCACCCGATTGTTTTAGTTGCGAAAAACAAAGGATGCCCTTCTACTGATTTCGTCAGCCACGCCATCCCATATTCATCCTGAGGCTATAGAATCTAGCCCCTCGGAAAACTTGAAAATGTCATATTGTTACGAGAACCAGAAGAAGCGGACACTCGAGAGTAACTGCAGGGTACCCAGACTTCAATGAAGCAGTGGAAGGCATGGACGCCACTACAGCTCCCATGGCCGCTTGTAAATAGATCGCATAGTTCTATGCCAACATGATATAAACACAGCGCTTTATCATCAACCATCGTTCGTGTCAGCTGTCCTTCCGCCGAGTAACAATATCATCCCCCCTGAGTAAAGGCTGCGAGGGCACGCGGTACGCACGAGAAAACAGTGACTGAAAGCGTCTCTAGGCACATAACGAATTCAGCGAGTCTTTGGACCAACGCTGGTGTATGAAATCCTTTTGTAGCGTGAGCTCCACTGGCCAAGGTTAAGTGGTTTCGCGTGGCTCCTGGACAGCCGAGCTCAGCCACTGCTAATTTTTTCAATCGAGGCAGTGAAGTCGGTCGCAAGCGCTCGTACACGCTCGTGCTCGATGAACTCGCGCACGGGAACTGCTGACAACCCGGCGTGCGCGCACGCGGAAGGGCAAGCCCTTCCTGCGCCGACGAAAAGTAATATCGACAAGTTACGAGCGTTTGTTTCCTCACGACCGAACGGCGTGCAAGCGGTGATACACGACGCCGGTGCGAGCATCGACATTTGCATTTGGGACGCCGCAGGCGCGAATAGCAAATTGTGTTTGGCCGAGCCCCTGTGCGTCTCCTGCAGCGTGTTCTGTCAGGCGCAGAAAGACCGAGGGACCTCCGCTACGAGAAACGGAACGCGTGGTGCCAAATAGGCCGCCGAAAGTAGAACTGCCTGCTTGGCGCAAGAAGTCACAGCCGTTTTCAGCGCGTCGAACTGTCGAACCTTCGAGATTCATGGCTATGACTGTCGTAACACCAATACAGCTTTGCGCTTCATGATTGAAACACCCACAAGGATAAATTCTGTCCCCTTGTTTCTCGCGTAACGTGTATGATGACAAGAGAGAACGACGAGGTAGCCTAGCCACCGGCCACCAGAACAGTTTTAAGAGTAGTCTTAACATCAAAGCTGTCCATGGGTAATGTAGAAACTTTCTACCTCAACAGCCCCTAGCTTACACTGAAGCGTGAATGCGTGCGCCTGCATCATTGGAGGCATAAATCCAGCTTGTCTTCAACCGCCACAAAATCCCACTCATCCTCCACTCACCCTCCTCCACTCCCACTATACAAAGAGGTCTAAAGCCTTCTCTTCTAATAAAAAATTAGCAGTGACTTAGCTCGGCTATGCCAGGATATACGCAGCGTGAGCTAAAGTTCAGCTGGTTATTCTTAGGTTTTCTGGTTGTCTACGATTAGCTGTTTATCATGCTTACTGCTGCTAAAACGATTTCCTATCCGAACCCAATACAATACAATACAATTTAACTCAATCCAATCCAATCCAATCCTATGCAATCCAATCCAATCTAATCCAGTCACGGCGGCGGCGGCTCCGGCGCGCCAGCTGTGTGTCGTGAGACGTCAGTGCTCTTCGCGCATGCGCAGCACGGCTTTCCAGGAGCCACGCGAAACTGCTCAACCTCGGCCAGTGCAGCTCATGCTACAAAAAAAAGTACCGCAGACGCCAGCAGGAGCAAAGACACCTTGGGCGTCATGAAACTCGCCGCAGGACTAAATAGTCCTTCCCTTTGGACAGAATAAAGTTTTATCCTCCTCACCCTCCTTCTCCCCCTGCTCTTCCTCCTTGTTCTCGTCCTGTGTTGTTGAGGAACAGCGTTGTTGGCCGTTGTTGAGGAACTGTGCCCCGGGCCATGGCACCGCTCAGAGCGCCTTTAAGATGCGGAGCATCTCTTGCTCGGATGGATGTCACTTGTCCGTTCCCCATCCGCAGCGCCTCTGATGATGATTGTGGCAGGGTGTCCCTAGGGATTGGCCGACGAAAAAATCCATCACGAGATAGCTTCACGTTCAACCACCGTCGCCATATTCCCGTAGAAGAACCGCTGAAGGAGAAGAAGGAGAAGAAGACACAGCTGCGAAGAGGAGGGCGTGTACGTTTCTCTCAGCCGGTGCACCAACGTCAACAACCTTTACCTCATCAACGCTTAGATGCGAAGCATCTCTAGCTCTGGGGCATGTCACTTGTCCGTTCCCCATCCGCAGCGCCTCTGATGATGATTGTGGCAGGATGGCCCAAGGGATTGGCCAACCATAGAATCCATCACGAGATAGGTTCGCGTTCAACCACCGTCGTCATCTTCCCGTAGGGGAACCGCCGAAGAAGAAGAAGAACGAGAAAAAAAATCTGCGAAGAGGAGGGCGTGTACGTTGATAATTCATCACGATATAGCTTCGTGTTCAACCACCATCGTCATCTTCCCGTAGGGGAACCGCTGAAGAAGAAGAAGGAGAAGAAGACAAAGCTGCGAAGATGAGGGCGTGTACGTTGCTCTAAGCCGGTGCACCAACATCAACAACCTTTACCTCACAGACGCTGACGGAGACTACCGATTCTACCACAGAGAGAACATCGACAAGAACATGACGGACGAGTTTCGGCGCCTCGAGAACCACCGCCTACGCACCGTCACACAACAGTACTTGCGTGCCTTTGCCACCGGTGTGGACCCGGGCGCGAAATTTCCTCTTGCGCTACTAAACTCCAGATCACTCAACATAACGGCAACACAATGGAACCACACGGAACCCCCATGATGCTTCGCATCCTCATAAGGGTTCCCCACGGGAAGATGGTGTAAGTTTGTTAGATGCGACGCATCTCTTTCCTTCCTTTCCTTCCTTTCCTTGCGCCATCCCGTGAAGCAGACTACGTCGCGCCTGTCTACTTACCGCCGATTTACGGTAACGTCGAAACGTCGTCACGTTTGTCTAGTTTCGCCTGGCCCATTTGGGACAGTGGTAGCCATTCGTGCGAATACAAAACCAGAAAGACAATACAGAAAAGGCAGCCTCTCCACTCCGTGGATGATGGCGAGGGTGCGGAGTATGAGGACTCGAAATGACGTCCAAGTGCACCCCGAGTGACATCCGATTTGCTCCCCGACCGTCATTCGATTTGAGCCATGAGTTGCACCTTGATTATTCCCTAAATGAAGCTGCAACTCACGGCACAAATCGAATTTCGGATTTTCGCTTGATGGTGGTGTGCGCACGGATGAACGCGGACGGACATTGGGAGGTCCTAAGGTACTCCGCGCCGTTACAGGCGAGGGACTAAGCCGTTTGTCTCTCGGTCGTTAACTCACGGTCGTAGCCCAATGGGTAAGATGACTGACACTAACTGTGCCTGGTCTACCAGACACAGGCTCGAATCCTGGCGGTCCCTGTGTGATTTTTTGCTATTGTAAATGCTATGCGCACGGACACGGACAGACATTGTGCGGTCCTAAGGTATTCCACACCTCATAAATGAGTGCACGTACCTCTCATGACGATGACCAGCGATCAACACAATGAATGAGTTTGCACCTTTGTTCAAAATTGTGTAGCTCTGTGTCAAAGAGCGACATCGGTCTGTGTCTGTGTCGCTCTGTGTCTGTCTATTATCTACTTTGTGTGGCCTTCATGGGCACGCCACTGACATCGTAACTGCTGAGCGCACCCAGAGACGAAGGGAAGAGCTGTGGGAGCAGGGGTAGGGCTCTAATGCATTCTCTGCACTCGAAACAGATTTGTCAGGGTATTTATTCAGATGAGCTTGGCGCCCATCGATGCAAAAGCCGCACCCTGCTCCACTTCTCACGCGGCGTGCCAATTTGAATTTGCCGCCGAATCACGTGTGGGTGCCGCAACGTAACAGCGGTGTGAAGGGCGTTGCGGGCTTACCCGTCCCGCGTCACACCTCCGTGCCTCGTGGCCAGGAGTCGATACAGTGGCGTGAGGCCATTATCATATAACCTATCTGTACCTAGTTTTTCTACTTCTTTGCTTTTCCGACAGCGCTGCCGGCTGGCCAGTTTTCTTCCCGGACACCGGCGGTCTCGGAGGGGCGGACGGGGCGCGGCCGCCATGCCCTCCTCTTTGCTGCTCCTGGTAGCAGCGTGCGCGCTGGCCGTGCGACAAGCCAGCTGCCACAGTCCGATGGGGCCCAAGTTGGTGGACCTGTCGTATGTCTTGGACAAGAACACCGTCTACCCGTCCCCGTCGGCCAACTTCTCGCTTGACGTCCACTACAGCAAGACCAAGCACGGAGTCCGGTAAGTATACCGCAGAGAGCGCACGTTTGGCAGATTTTGACCCGCTTCTGTGGGGACTGCGTATGCAGTGCATCGCATTATGGCCACTGCGGCTTTACTGCACGAAGACGTTGTTGTCATGCAATAGCCTTAGGGCACTACCCCCACTTCTTCCGGGATTTTTTTTCTGCGGGATGTAGATTTAACCTGAAATGTGAAATCCGTCACACGCACATGTACTTACGCATAGACACGCACGCATATCGTGAGCGTTTATTCGGGCAGGCAACATTATCGCTTGATTGCTCAATCACAGCGTTTCCTTAAACATTGCCCATTCACCATCCGTTGGTGGGATAAATATCTCATAGCATCATCATATTTGGATGGTCATCCTCATGGGCCGTTTATTCTGTTATATGACTGCCGGTGACTTGTCTGAAGTCTACTGTCTTCTAACCGCATATATTTATTTCCAGATGAAGGGTTTGTTGAAAAAATACGATAACGATAGCCGGAAGTCTAGCAGGCTAAGGAAAGCATACAGGAAGTGGTTTTACTGTTTTTCGAATGAGCATAACCATTTTTCGAACAATTCGAAAATAAAGTGGAGAAACGCACGCGCACGAGTTGGGGACCGAGCTCGCGACCTTAGAATTACACGTCCGATGTCTTACCGGTTCGGTTTATTGGGTAATTGACAATGCGGTTTAACGCGCCGACGCTACCCAGACGACAAGGCGCACCGAAGTGGAGGGCTAGGGATTAATTTTGACCGCCAAAAAATCTTGTACGTGCGGCCACATCTTTAACAACCGAGCGTTTCCGCTTTTCGCCTCCATCAGAAAAGCGTCCGCCGTGGTCATGAATTGAACCCGCGTCGTTACTTGCCAATGCGGTTTCCCGAACGCGTATATGCATTTCCTAGTCGGTACCGCCAGCCGACACCTGAGCTTGCTTAAAGGGGGTTATATCACAGCATAAACGTACCTAAAGCATACAAAATCACCCGAACTGAAATAAATAACAGCCAAAACGGAACGGCAATGGTTCAAAACCACGGTGTAAGAAAATATTCAACAGAAAGAGCCGAAACTGACCTAAAAGGGGGGAAACCCGCAAGAAGCAGTGGCTGAAACTGACCAAAAGGGAACGAAAATACCTGAAATCCCATTTATAATGCATAAAGATGTCATAAATAGATTATATGTGTGATAACAAATGTTAATATTCAAATATGACAAATATTTGAAATTAAAAAAAAAGCCGTAACGGGATTTGAAACCCGGTTAGGATATTCGCTTCGCGGAGCGGAACATCTATATTACGAGACCAAGCAGTTATGATAGATTAAATTGAGGGCCACATGCACGGGGACATGGCTTCAAACATGCCCCTAGATGGCGCCATGCGTCGCTTTGCTGCGCTGACTAGGAACGCCTATACGCTTCCCGGGCGGCTGTATTCTCAAAAGGGCAGCGAAGTAAGCGGGTTGGAAGATACTGATGATCCAGCGCTAACGAAAAAAACGGCACAAGAAGAGAGGATATAACGAAATTTTTATTAGAAAAAAGCAGCTTATTTAAGCGAAAACGAAGGATTTAGTGACTGGTCATCCCCAGGCTACACAACATTAACAGGGAAAAAATCAGTTAGACAGTGCCTGTGTCGTCCCCTCGCTTATTGTCCCGTGTTTTCGCTAGTGCTGGCCGTCATGACTGTATTCTCTTCCACTTTATGGAGAATTTATGTTTATGTAACTCGATCCTGCGCTTGGGGGTGGGCAGCCAGCGCCGCTCCACAGTTAACCTCATTACACGTTTCGAGTTCACTCGTCACCATAATCATCCTCATCAACATAACCATCACCCCCAGCAGTATCAGCACCCAGCCTGCAAGTTGATGCTCAGTGCTTAGCGAATCCCCGCGCACCTCACTGACTCCCAACCACATACTTCAATCTTACGACAGACGAATTAACCATCTGCCCCCTCCTCCCTTTATTATCCCATTTCCTGTGAAGTGAACACCCTGCGTGCTAAAATTTTCCGGACAGGCAACAAGTGCACTTGTGGAGCACATACTTTTTGGCTGCAAGATATGCCATGGGAATATCACGCATGTTTTACGGTGCGACTGACTCCAAGACTCAATGTGTTTCAGTTATAATTATGAGCCAGAAAAGGCAACTCTTCCACTCTTTCAGTTCTCACAGAACCCAATGCAAGTGGTTTCGCGTTCGACAAAGCACACCTACACTTTTACGAAGTGTTAAAAACCAACCGGCGAGTGGTGCTCCTTTCGTTCAGCGAAAACGCAGCGTGCGGATAAAGTTCGCCAGACTCGTACGTGCGGAAAGGCCGTACTTCTTGTTTCCTCGTGACCCCCACAGCCCCGCGTGCCAGACTTTCGCTTCTGCGATCTGGAAGCATCCTTCCACGGCTCAATTTCCTTGCCAGCCGAGGCTGGTTGACGTGTCTGTCGCAGCCGAAAGCGGTAACGTACGTGCCCATCGTGAGATAGTCGGCGTAGTTACTTGTATTCTTTTCCTTTCAAAGCGAGGAAAAATCTTGTACCGGAAGATCGCAATCTCGGGCAGCGAGGCGCGGCGAGCGCGTCTCCTCGACACGTCTTCGTTCGAGTTGCCTTGTTCTGGGATGCTGCGCGGATCTCGAGCGCTACAAGGTGCCTTTCGCCTTCCTGAAACGTCTGCTATTCCAGTGCGTAAAGGCTGCTTCCTAGATTTGGCTCCCGTGTATGACGTGTATATATAGATACTACTTTCTCGGCGGTTTAAAGGCCGGAGTAAACGGAGGTAAACGACTTCCTAACGCCTTACTTCCAGATTTATGCGATTTTCTTCTCGAGTAGAGCGACAGAACGATTGTGTTGCTGCGTTCTCAGAACGCACGCACGCGTTTCAAGGTGGCCCTATAGACACGCTGTAACCCATAGGTCATTAACGCTGTGAGCAGGTCATTTCGCGTCAGGGAACCGGCTCCCGAGCTGAAAATCCCGAAGAAGCCGGCATCGCAGTGTCTCTCGGGGGTTCAGTAGGTCATGCGGGAAGCCACTGTCTATCTACGGCGCCGTATAAAAATGCCCGGAGCCCATCCGCTTACGCTGGAGGCCCCACAGCCCACACTGCGCGATGGCGACTTTTTTTCTTAATATCCCGCATTTTATTTTAGTAGAGAAAACTTTCCTTCCAAAACGCTTCGTTTCGTGCAAATATAAGTGCCGGCTTCCTGGAGGCACCAGGTGGAACGACGGGCCAGATCTTCGACTTCTGGGCCGCCCACAGAGTGCATGCGCATTGAGTCGACGAGAAACAAAAGAGAGCGGCGTGCGAGCCTTGACGCGTGACCCTGATTCGCAAGAATGGAGACGAAGAATCTAGCGTAGGGGGAAGTAAAGAATGAATAGGACAAAGGAGATTGAAGCGGAGGGGTTCAAGGGAAAGGTTACGCGCAGCTCATTTCTCGTCCGATATGCCAGTCATTAAAACCTGGGGTGATGAAGCCAGCGGTACTCTTTCGGTTGCATAGTGGGAATGCATTCAATGCCTCCATAACCGATATGACGTGCAAGTAGCATACTAATACATTCGTGAGTCATTATCGGTTATAGCATATATTTTGTTATCTGCACTCACTGTCTGCTTTAGTTATCTATGCTACAATCCACGGTATATAACTTTTCAAATTTATAATCACGTTGTTACAAAATAGCCATCATGCCAATGCTTAATGACAACAATAAAATTCACGCATCTTCACGAGTGAATCATGACGAGTGGGCGAAGCACTGGTGATCGTTTTTACCGTAAATCACCCGTGGCATTGCCCACTCGCGCATGTAAATGAGTGACAACGCGTGTGTACAGTATATACGATTCGAATCCAATCAAATCCGACACAAATCAATTTAATGCAATCCAATCCATGTCAATCCAATCCAAATCCAATCCATGTCAATCCAATGCTCCTCGCGCATGCGCAACACTGTGTACACGGCTGCCAAGCCCCTAGCAAAGCGAGGTTGCTTCGCCCTAAAAAAAACATTTCGAGAGTAACGAAAATGGTTAAAACAGCGGTGACTGGACAGTCACTTTCTCGCACTGCCCCTCTGCGACATTGCAGTTTCCCCATAACGACACAAACTGTTACCAATAACAAACATGATTGTGCGACTGCATTGGTGGCTCTGGTACTATTTCGTCGCACTGCTTGAATGCTCTTATGGAGTTTTGTTTTTCGGTAACGCTCTGCTTGCGATACTTCGTCAATGTCGTCCCGTCTGTCTGTGTATAGCAAAAAATTTGAAAGTTTGTCTCTATTTCTAATCCTTGGCGTGTGTGTGTGTGCAAACAACATTCCTTCCAAATAAAACATGGAAGTACCACATGTTGTTTTTATGGTCCTGCAGACCATCTTTAAGTAAAGGAAGCAAGTAAAAGGCAGGAATGTTCATCGGATTGCAACTATAGTTTTCTATCCTGCACGTGAAAAATGGGTAAATGACCAGAAATGGGAAAACAGAAAAGTGATTTACGGTGAATGTCACTAATTGTAGGCGTTCCCAGCGTTAATACACCACGTTCGAGTTTAATGATTGCCTCTAGAATCGTCCGTACAGGTTCGCCATTCGCGGAAAGCGTAAGAGATCCTTTCTCACCTTTGTGTTTACATGAATGTTTCAGTACGACATCCGTGAGAAAAAAACACTTGACTTAGGTGTTTCATTCCACACGCACTTGAGCGATATTTCTTTTAATTAATTTTAGGGGCGGAGCACTTTAAGGGCAAGGCTTGTCCGACCGGCGTCCGTGCTCACGGCACAGCACCTTGTAAATCGAGACATCTGTGAACAAAAGGTTCACAAAAGGTTAACAAGAACAAAATAAAAGGGTCACATAAGGTTAGAGAGAGAGAGAGAGAGAGAGAGAGAGAGAGACGCACAACGCCGTGTAAATCGAAACATCTGTGAACAAAAGGTTCACAAAAGGTTAACAAAAACAAAATAAGTGGTTCACAAAAGGTTAGAGAGAGAGAGAGAGAGAGAGAGAGAGAGAGAGAGAGAGAGAGAGAGAGAGAGAGAGAGAGAGAGAGACGCACAACACCGTGTAAATCGAAACATCTGTGAACAAAAGGTTCACAAAAGCTTAACAAGAACAAAATAAAAGATTTACAAAAGGTTAGAGAGAGAGGGAGTGCTCCTAGACTGCCGTGCTGCGCATGTGCGAGGAGCATCGGCCTGGATTTGAATTGGATTGGATTGGACTGGAATGATTATATTGGATTGGATTAAATTGTATTGTATTGGATTGGATTGGAAATCGTTCTAGCAGCAGTAAGCCCTCTCAAGGTTAATTTACGGTAAGAACGATCCCCGGTGCTTCGCCAAATCGTCATGATTCACTTCGTGGAGATGCGTGAATTTTTTATTCTTTTTTTTCTGTTATTAAGGGACATTCTATGCGCTTGCAACAAGGCCAGCAACAGCTTAACGAGCACGCCCGAAATTGAAAGCGTGCGCGTAACAAACGGTCTCCTGCCCCGCCACAAAGTGGAGCACACCTGGCCAGGGACAAACGGGCCGTCTTTCAACGAGAGCGGGCGAGCAGAATTCCCTTTGCCCAAAGACACCGCGGGTTGCCCATTAGCAGCAGCGAGAGCGCCGCATTCCGAGAACGACGCAATTAACCGCGACCTCACTGTCGCTGCGAAACCTCCCGCGGGCGAACCATGCGCAAACGATTCGACGCCACGCAAGGCATTGTGGCTGGCGTCAACATTAGAGCCACGCACACAATGCTCGTCTTTTACGGGCTGCTTAAACAGATCAGAATTTTTTTCCAGTTGTATACTAAAAGCTGCAAATGAGCGCAAAGTGCTAAAATCGTCTCCGAAGCGAGAAGGGATCCTGAGCCTATGCCCCGGTGAGCTTGTCGCCACATCACTCACTAACGCACACCCCGTTTTAGATGCGACTGCATCTCATTCACTCGCCTTGTCCCTCCATACGGCGTTGTCCGTCCACACCCCTCCCCCTACACTTTAAAGAAAATGAATAGTTAGCGGCGCCCGGTTTCGATCCCACGACCCTGTGGGCGGAACGCGAGGTACATGGTGCTCTTCCCACTGCGCCACAGAACCGAGACAGAATCAAATGCTACGAACGCGACCTTATATCCTTGACTCATTCAAACAACGTCAAGATGCTACTGATACAACGCATGATGGGGCAATGATTAACGCTTGCAATAAAAGAAAAGAAGCTCCCACTTACAGCAACAATGATGGAGTAAAGGTCGTTGCGACAGCGAAGAACCCAAGCATACCACTTCGGGAGATTGACCGAAATTGGCCAATAAAACATAATAATAATCATAAAACATAATAATCATACGCGTTCCCGACACGTTTCACGCGATTTCAGAATCAATCCAACGGAAACACCAAGTGAACCCTCCGATGCGTCGCATCTACACAGGGTTGCCCTCGCGGTGAGGTGGGCGCAATTTTTATTCCACGGCCGTGTGAGACTCTCGCGTGCACGTCATTCCGGAGACACGGTGTCGTAACGTGTAACTTACTAAAGGTTTGGCTCCGTGCAGGCTACTTTGCATGAACTCAAGGAGGCTCACTATTTGATCGCGTTTAGATCAAATATTGAAGCGTTATGTGGGACCCGCAAGAGGCACAATGGCTACCTCGTTGAGAGCATTGCTAACCGAATTTACTGGCTCGACTCCAGAGACCGATGGCGTTCGGATGTAGGAAGAGTGGAGAAGCACCCGTGCATAAATGAGAGCGGCCAGTGCGTGCGTTTACGAACCACATGAGGTGCATAACGTGTTATGAATCCTTCTCGCGTACGACGCGCCGTGTGGCCTATATACATGTGAAGCCAATTATGTCAACACGTGGAAGCTGGTGGTTGCGCCCAACAGTCGATGTCACCGGAACGTTTTCCGGCTTTTCGTCGTTGTTGTTTTTAACGTGAAGCGTTATTCGGATAATCGCCCAGACAGAGGGTGAGACACAGAGGCATTGTTTTGTCGACACATAGGAGGTGGAGGGAGAGATTGTACAGAGCATTTCGACGTTCCGAGGAATCGGCCCTGGCTTCTGCTGACGAATGAAGTTCGTTGGGTCATGTTGCTCTTCTTCTCCTCTAGATGAGGTCAGACACGCACTACTTTCGTGGCACGTGGTGTGCGCGTGGCATCCTCCAACGACTGTGGAACAGGTGGTAAGATGTCGAGTGAAACTGTTAAAGCGGAGAAGTAAATAATGGTAAAATGTAGCGCAGAAAAAACACACGGGGCCGAAAATTTAAATAATGGTAACATCTAGCGCAGAAAAAACACACGGGGCCGAAAATTATACACGCGGACTAACGCTTGTCCGTATGTATACTTTTATTCTCGTGTGTTTTTCCTGCGTTACATTTCACCACATGAATTACCAGCTAGCCCAGTCAACAGCTTTACTAAAGAAATAACGCTGTGTTAGGGAAAAAGACGCATAGCTAGTGTGGCGTGATTCACTTCGGTAAACGTCTGGAACATTCTGAAGCAACCGATTAGAACCCTTGCAACCGTGTTATCGCTGTGGACGACACTGTTGCTAGGGCGCACTGCATCCTGGGTATGAGCGCGTAATTTGAAATCACCCCAACGAAATCGACGAGGCGCTGTTGCGGACACTGTCATGGCTGGGTGGTGCCTGTGCATCGTGCGTGGCTGTAGATGCCGCTTTTTTAGCGTGAGCTACACTGGCCGAGGTTGAGCAGTTTCGCGTGGTTCCCGGAGAGCCGTGCTGCGCATGCGCGAGGAGCAGTGGCGCCTCACGGCGCACAGCTGGCGCGCCGGAGCCGCCGCCGCCGCGACTGGATTGGATTGGATTGCATTGGATTGGACTGGACTGCATTGAATTGGGTGGGAATGATTTGGATTCGATTGTATGGTATTGGATTGGAAATCCTTTTAGCAACAGTAAGCATGATTATCAGCTAATCTTAGACAACCAGGAAACCTAAGAATAACCAGCTGAACCTTAGCTCACGCTACGTATATCTTGTCATAGCCGAGCTAAGCCACTGCTAATTTTTGATAGGACGCAGTGCCTGGGGCAGGGGGGGGGGGTACGAGCGCATAATTTGCTTGAGAATTATTGGCTGGGCTGATTGGATTGGATTGGAAGTGCTATGTATGACCTTAAAGGCTGTAAGTTATCAATCAATGGTTTAAGTTAACAATGGTAAGTTATCAATGGTTTAAGTTAATAATGGTAAGGTATCAATGGTTTAATGCACCATTGCTATCTCGTGATTAGTCTCTGTTGCCCACATTTCGTGTGCCCCCCACGATTGCCTAGCGGCTGTCTGCCCGGGTGTTTCCCTTCTTCCTTCGTCAAAGGCCGAATACCTGCCACCATTTCTTCCTAAAGATTCAGAGGTCCGCAATGGCACCGTGGTTGTTTCACACGGTGTAGACAGGAAATAAACGCCTTGTTTCTTCTTTCACGCTTCTTCAATTTCACCAGTCGTCAAAATAAACCCTATGCTTACATCATTCGGTTTCTCACAGAAACCCTACGATGCCCTGGACGCTGCGCCAGACATTTCTGTTCCGTACATTCGTACGAAGAAAAGTCAGCCTCTCTTTGGAACAGGGATGCATGTACGCGAAAAATATTTCACTTTTCAGTGTTTACACCATACTCGCTCTCTTTCAGTAATATACGTGCAATGCAAGAATTACCAGTCTGCCCAGTGTTCTCCTTACCTCTGCAACACGTCTTTGACGACGTTTTTTTTTTTTTTTTTAACACAAAATATTTTATGCCCGGGTGCACCAAGATCTTTCCAGCGTCATATCCGTCACGGAAATGACGTCGCCGGAAAAAGTTCCATTGACGCGGCTGCGCCCGGAATTGAGCCAAGAACTCTCTCGCCGCAACGCGAGGTACACAGCTGTCTGCCCACTGCGCTAGGAATTCAAGCGCAGGTAGGTCTCCGAACGCGCCTTATATCTTTCCCACTACTTTCTTCATTCAGATGCCGTCTAGGAGATGCTGCCGTCTAGGAGAAGTGAAGCGAAGTAGTTCCATACCCAGCTTTCTCGCTCAAAATTACAACCTCTCGGGAACCTAGCAAAACGATTGTAGGAAAATGATATTTGGCATAAAGCTAGAAGCCAACGTGAAGATTAAAACGCTAAAGGAACATTTGAGGTTTCTGACTATTTGTTTGTGTAATTCGCTGTCTAAATCTAACTCCCCATGCATTTCTATGGGATAGTTCCCATGGCTCAGGAACCCAGTCGCGCAACGTGCGCGACTTGAAACCGTGCACAAAGCAAGTATGCACCCCAAATATTAGCTGTGCAAAATAAGTTTTCATTTCGCTAAAAAACTTGCAGAATAATCACTGTTGAAAGGACTGCCATGAGCGTGAAACCTGCACACGATCATGACACTAATGAGCACCGACAGTTGGCGCCTCGATGCCAGCGTTTTTGTGTACGCGGGACGCGGAGGCACCCTTTGCTAGAGCTGCGCACAGGCCGAAAATTTGGGCCCGAACCCAGCCCGGGCCCGGTGCTTATCGCAGTAGGTCTGGCCCGACCCGACTAAGAAGGCCAACGGGCCGGCCCTGGCCGGCTGCATGTTTCCAACCCAAATACCGTAGGGGCCCGTGCCTGATCGGGGCACGTTTGGAAGCGAAAACTACCTAAAGGCGGAAAAATTCACCTTAAGGGAAATGATAACAGGCAAAACCAACATTAAACGGGCAAAACAACCCCAATTAAACATAACAATCATGCACATATCCCTACCGCAGCTGTCCTTCGCTCAGCTACAGACAGACAGACAATGAACTTTATTGAATGTCCTGAGGAGCACTGCTGCCGTTCAGGGCGGCAGCGCTGCGGGCCGCTCCCACGTGGGGACGGGGAGGCCGAGCCTCACCGCCGCGTCGTGGGCCCTCTGGACGGCCCTTAGCTGGTGCATTAGATCAGGGCTCTCCAAGTCGGAGCGCCATTCTTCCTCGGTTTTGCGTTGAGGGCCCCGAAGTGAGGGACACCGCCAGAGCATATGATCTAGATTGCTACGTTCGCCACAATCCGGGCAGTCCGGTTCAAAAGTGTCCGTGTAGCAGCTGAGAGTGGATAGACTAGGATAAGACCTGGTCTGCAACATTCTGAGTGTGGCTGCCTGCGGCCTGGAGAGTTTCTCGTGCGGAAGAGGAAACGTTCGCCTGCCCAGCTTATAGTGCTGAATAATCTCGTTGAACGTGAATAAAGTGTCTCTGAAGACCTCCCAACCAATCCCCGAGGAATCGCCTCCGTCCGACCCGGCGCGGTGTGTTATCTCGCGCGCGCGGGTGTGGGCGACCTCATTGAGATTAGTTAATGACAAGTGCGACCCTAGGTGAGCGGGAAACCAGATGATAGTGTGTGAGGAAATGACCTTATTACCTAGGATGTGAGCTACCTCGGCCGAAACGGAACCTGACGCAAAGGCCCTAACGGCTGCGCGGGAATCGGTGTAAATTCGATGCCGGCTGTCGTCAAGTAAAGCAAGAGCCACCGCGGCCTGCTCGGCTCTAGCCGGGGTGGTGTTCCTGAAGGACGCAGAATTGAAAACTTTGCCACTGTGATCTACCATAACTGCCGAGAAGTTTGCCGATCGTCCGTACTGCGCGGCGTTGAAGTCTCCAGCAACTACAAGCGGAGATCCTGCCGCCTTTCTAACCGCCTTGGAAATGAGAGAAGTAAAACGCTGCCTCATGTCTCGAGGAGAGCTGTAAATGTTAAGTATGAAAAGGCTATCCCTCAGCTGGCCACTCGGAATGATCTCGATTAGCGAGTGCTCCGTTTTACTGTGATCCATGAAGAGATTGTGAACGGTGAAAGTGAACTTTTTCGAGACGAGAGTACTAATGCCTCTCTTGCCGTCTCCGTATACCGTATAAGATTCAAATCCAGAAAGTGAGACCGACTGAGCCAATGTCTCTTGGAGTAAAATGACGTGCGGTTTGTTAGGATGGGATCTGACGAACTGCTGTAGGACTGCCTTTTTAGCTACATACGAAAAAATTGAAACCGACATAAAGGTGACCGAACCATCCAACCTAAAAAAAAAATGAATAAAAAACCCCCCAACCACGGACATATTCATGGTGATATTGAAAAATATTCAAGAAAAGTAGACAAAACCGAAATGGCCCAACCCACTGAATAGTAAAAAAAAAAAGAGCTGCAGCTCACCTAACCGGAACAAAACCACCCGAAATTTTGTGTAGAATTTCATAATGTTCCATAAATGAATTAAAACAAGCAATTAAAAATAGAATGGCACCTTGCGCATTTGAACCTGATTCTTGCTATTGCTATCCGAACCTGTATGCCAGGGGACCAGCCGGTTCGTGTTTGTTTAAACAGGGTGTGTACTTGCTTTGTTGTTTTGTCAGTATACGTTTCCTTTTCTCAAGAGTATATAGGGCTGTTGGACTCGGTCCCTTCTATTTATCAGGACGCAAAGTACACGCGTGCATTTATGCACATTTTATCGTTGCCGCTTCACTACGTTCTATACCGATCCATATCGCTTATCTATACAGTTTCAATTATATTAAGTGTTACTGTTTAGGCGGCTGTTGGCGCATTTAAACCACCCTACTCCACTGTTGCGCTTTTCTTTTCGTCTTCGTCTGCCGGCCACGACGCCCGAGGGCACAGGCCACATCCTACCACCAGCTACGCTCGCAACGATTTTTTCCCACCGAAACAAAGAGCAAAAGTAAAGTTGAATTGGCACCTTGGCAGCTACGCTTTTGTTGGCTCAGAGAAGGAAACGCAATTCTGAATAGGGCACTCCTACAGAAAACAGATGGAGACGCAGGTTTCTCTGGCAGTGTTTGCAGTTCAAAGTGTTCCACCTTGAAAATTTGTTTTCGCCCGAAGTTAGAGGTGGAAACTAGTCACGCTGAATTGTCATCGTTGTACTTCCCTACGCGGTGTGTCGCCGAGCCGCATGTGTTGCTCAGTTCATCGCAAGACATGCAGTTGCAGATCTCTCACACTTACCGGCTTGCCATACGCCCACATGTGCCTCAGGGCCTAACGATACGTCCCGTGGAATATAAAAAGAAACCTGACCCGTGCTTTTACCGCGTCAGCAACATGTAGTTTCTGTGATATCATAGAAAACCTAAGTATTGCTTCACTGTGCCGGGCCAGCCCGGGCCGTCAGGACGGCCCGGCCCGTCCGAAGCATTTACATTTCGGCCCGAGTCCGCCCCGGGCCCGGGTGATAAGTAAGTCGGGTGGCCCGAGCCCGTGCACACCTCTACCCTCCGCCACCTACTGCTTTCGGTTTCGGTTCCGTTTCGTTCGCACGGTTTTCAAGGGGCTGTGGTTTCCATGCCCAGCTTTCTCGCTCAAAATTCCGACCTCTCAGGAACCTAGCAAAACCACTTCACGAAAGTGATATTCGGAATAACGCAAGAAGTCAACGTGAACATCAAAATACTAAAAGAACATTCCAGGATTCTGAATATTTTGTGTGTAATTCTATGTCAAATCTTACTCCCCATGCATTCCTATGGGACAGTTTCCATGGCTCAGGAACCTAGTCGCGCAATGTGCGAGACTTCAAACTGCGCACAAAGCAAGTTTTCTCCCCCAATGTTGGCTGCGGAAAATAAATTTACATTTCGCTGAAGAAGTACGGAGTAATCGCTGTTGAAAGGACTGCCATGAGCGGGAAAGCTGCACATGGGTAGGATTTGCGCAATGTTCCGGCGCGTGCAATCCAGCGTCTAACGTTGATGCGTCTAGCGATGCCATAGCGACGTAATATAAATAACGATGTGCAAGTTCGTATGGATGCCCAATAAATGCTCCTGTGAAGTTACATTTCCCTTTCGTGTTTTACCGATTCCTATGAAAGAGGCATCAACCACATTTTTTTCGAAACATTTCTGCACTTACGTGTCGTAAATATCTCCGCCGGATGTGTTTGTCATCGACGAGCTTGCCAGCTGGACTAGTTCATGCGCACTTAAAGCAAAGTCGTGTTGAAAGGGGCTCGAACAAAGAGTAACTGACAGAATCACATTGGACGTCAATCTCATTTCATTAAGACCTAGTTTTATGGTTCTAATTTTACGCTTGCAATCCAGTCGTACATTTTCACTGGCTTATCGGCCTGGCCACACATGCATGTCACTGCTGTTCGGTTCATGGCTCTACGGCCAGAGCTTACACGCTCAAACTCCACTCACGTATTCCGCCACACCTTGCTTTCATCTACATCAGCGGCTGCAATTAAGGACGGAGGGTTTACCTTGCTTACACGGGCCACAGTTCAGCCTTCTAGACCCATCCGCATTCACCAGAGAGGGCGAAAAATTTTCCGAGTCGTCTGCTGATACGTAAGCATGTTTCACAGCCGCTCCGCTATGCATCAACCAACTCCAAAATCGGTTTAGCGCAAGAACACATTGCTGGGAAGACATTTTAGAGGGAGCATTGTAAGCAGCCGCATATCAAAGCACTACACGTCACGTTTCTTTCAAGTTGGCTTCACTGCCTGAACACAAATGCACTGCTAGTGCACTGTGTCACACGCTTATGTTTTTTGTTGTTGTTGTTCAGTTCTTTCTTATTATTTCAGAAGATAAACATGTTATCTAGAAGAATTACGGATTCATTTTGTCGATATGAACCACCCCGCTTTTTCGATGGGGTACTCGCCAAGGAAAGCTCATGCATTATAAGTGGTGGCCTGGCACGTGTCTTGCGAACACGCCGGTATTCCACCTAATTCATTAGCAGAGGTTGTAACGCAGCCTGCAGGTCACGTGACCCGAGGCGCCACCCTACGCAATACACGGAAGCCGGCACAAGCGGGCGTTGTGCGAACTATACAGGCTGCCCGAGAATGCATTCATTCATGCGACCGCTAAACTCCGGTGGTTCCCCGCGAGGCAAATACATATCACCGTTGATTGCGGAACCCGCACTACGAATGCTAGAAGTGACGCCAGTGAAAGTTGTCCTCTATGGAAGGCGAGGAGGCGGGAGAAATGAAAACGACTTAATGAAGAAAGATTGACTCGCGCTAAAGCCTCGGGGTGCCATAACTACGCGCAGGCCTTATTCGTAGGTCAACATGCGTACAGAGGCGCACATTTGCCTGGGAGCACTTGGCAGGGGCCGAAAGTCGAAGCGCACCACGTTTTCCAGGACCAAAGGCTCCCGAGAACTTGCTATACCGCCTGCGTGTCGGAAGAGGCAATAGAGCACGTTCGGTGTCGCTGCCCTAAATATTTATCGGAAAGTAGTTGCCACCTAGCTAAGCCGATTGGACAATCCACCGTTCACAGCAGAGAGTGTACCCTAGGTCATTGGTCCCTACCATCAACTTCGCAGAAGAGCGCTTATACCTTTTTTGAAAGGTACGAGTTTACACGAAGGAATGTAGTGCCAAAAACGGGACTTTAGTGTGCGCGTGCATTTCCGCTCCTTTCTCCTCCTCTTTTCCCGCCCTCTCTTTTATCCCCTGAACCCCATTCTCCCAGTGTAGGCTAGCAAACCGGGCTCTACACCTGGTTAATCTCCCGGCCTTTCCGTCCGTTTTCCCCCTCTTCCCTCTGATTGTGAGTGCAGTTTTACGTCCCAGTAACTTGTGACGGCTCAAAAACGCTTCAATGAGAGACTTCGCTGTAAACTGAAGAAAATTTGCAAGTTATTTTCGACCTTTCGTATAGGGCTCCTTTGCACGGGGGTGTTTTGCCGCGGTGAGTCACCAACTCATTGGGAAACTGGGGTCGTGAGAAAAGCACCTCGTTACATTGTCGCCCCTGTTGCGTACAAATGGCGCATGAACTGCAAAAAAAAAACACTGGTTCTTGGCATTTTCCTCCAGTGGAGATTTTACTGGGGTTCTTTGAAGGATTGTAGTGCAGTTAACAGTAAATTCTCGCTCTGGCATGCCTTCGTTGTGTTGAGAATCGTGCGTTTATTGGTGTCGCCATGGAAGTATTCCGGAAAACTATGTCAAGTCTACATATGCGCTAAGGAAGCACGATGAAGGCAGGGAGGGAGGGAGGGAGATAAACTTTTGAGCATTTTAACACGGGAGTGTTTTATTCCGGACTGCACAAAAATTTTCATGACGTCATATCCGTCACGGAAGGGACGCCAGTGCAACGAAGCAAGCGGCCTGTAAAGGGTGCACCCCTTCACACAGGGTCTTCTTGCGGGGAAGCAACCTTTAGTACTTAAGAGTACCTTGTACTTAGGGTTGTTCATTTTCGGGTTGTATATTTTAATACGAAATTGTTTTTATGCCGGGATACACCAAGATCTCACTGACGTCGTATTCGTCACAGAAATTACGCCAGTACACCTTTGCCAAAGCGACCCGCCAGCAGGACGTCGCTCGCCAAGCACACCCGCAAAACATCCGCCGATCGCAAACAATGCTCAGCTGCAGATTACGCTGCACATTTCACTTTCATTTTTTACCGATTCCTATGGCAGAGGAATCAACCACAGTTTTTTTTTTGCGTGTGAGGTGTTTTCTAGTGCTATAGTCGAAGTGTCTTCGCACGTTCTGCCCTCTCCGTCAGCATGAGCTGATTGTCGTACAGCTGGACAGCGCTGGACAGCGCTGGACAGCGATGTCTCCCACTGCTTTAGGTTGGGGTTAGGGAAATGGGGTGGCAAGTCCGGGTTAGGCTACATTCCCAGTATCTGAGGTACAGGGAGCCCGAATGTCTCCAGAACTATCATCGAGGTAAATACTGATTGGAGAACTGCATATGAAGACGGACTGAGGGAACGTGTTTGTTTGAAGAAAGCGAAGTGTAGATTCCTGTTTTTTTTGCTTAATTGAGGGTGTAGAGGGGGGCAGATTCTACGTTATAGCCTTTAATTCTAGGTTGTATTGTGGTAACCCACAAGGTGGCGTGAGGTTCTCCTTTCGAGGTATGACTGGCGGGTGAACAGACTGCCAGTGGAAGCGTGGGTGATCTAGGTTGTTGCAGGTATACTGATTGAACATCGACACAGCGCTAGCGTGCTCTCTGACGACATGGAGTATTTTTCTGTGCCGCACGCTACGCTCGACGCACTTGTTTGGAGCGGGAAGCTTTCGCGGTGAACAGTCCAAGGAAATCCAGGACTATTGTTGAGTCCGTAAGCTTTCAGGCCGTTGAACGGTAACAATTGATAGAGCGGCGCTAAGGCATCACCCGATGTGTGGGATCACCCGATCCCCGTCGAGTCGCGAATTCAGTCGCTCGAATGAAACTGCAACACCGTAGCACGCAAAGTACAGCTGATAAAGGTCCATGTGCTCAGACTAAAACAGCCCTGCCCTGCATGCCAGCTTCACGTCTTAGACAGTGCTTACAGCTGACCCAATGAGCCTATATTTTAGCGCCTTTTGGAGGTTTCTCTAGTCCATATGATGGCGTGAACGACTTCTAATGGATAAAAATAGTCTAAAAAATCGCTTTGCAACATAAAATACAATGGATCGACTGCCACGCAGGGCATAAATTTGCGCATCTTATTTTTTGTTATGGTTGTTGTCTAATGCGTAAGCGACATATGGGTTGGCGCCAGCGAATTTTCCATTAACATAACCAATTAATAAATAGCGGTTAGAAAAAACATAACACGAACTCTTATTTAGAGGCACAAGTTTGCGCACGATCGAAACCTCATATTTTATTCCTTCAGGCTTCGTAAAGAAAGTGCATGCCGAGCTTTCTCCCTCAGCACCCGCCGCGGTGGCTCAGTGGCTAAGGCGTTGCTCTGCTGAGCACGAGGTCGCGGGTTCGATTCTCGGCCGCGGCGGCCGCTTTTCTGATGGAGGCGAAAAGCAAAAATGCCCGTGTGTACGAGATTTCGGGGCTCGTTAAAGATCCCCAGGTGGTCAAAATTAATCCGGAGCCCTCCACTACGGCGCGCCTCATCGCCATCGTTGCGTCGGCGCGTTAAACCCTACAATCAATCAATCAAATTTCTCCCTCAGCATTTGTGTTAGAACACATGATCTTGTAATGACCGTTAGTAAATAAAATGAATTACTGCGCCCCTCTAACACCTGTCGGTTATACCTCACTTCGGTTGTACCTCACTGAATAGTTTAGTTACCTAACCCCGCAACACCGACACTTAGAATGATCCATCACGCCCTGAATACCGTACCCCTATCATAGCTTCCGTTTTTTGTGTGTGCCTGCATTTATGCTTTTTCTTTTTTCGTCCGCCAGTGGGTCCTTCTTTCGCTCAGTGGCTTTAGTGCGTATGTGGCCAGTAATTTTACAATCGCCACAATAAATCTGGTGTGTTGAAACCTGCGTTCCTGGGTTCCCACAATCTCAAAGACTGTTCGTGTGCTTCACTAGCACGAAATGCTAGTGTGACGTATCTGGGATTAGAATTGGATAAGACGCTGCCGGGTTGCACTCACGTCGAGAGGATATGCAACAAGTTACGTTGTGTTGCCGCGCAGCTGTATCAGTTAAAAGCATTATGAATGTTCAGTTAAAAAATATGGTGTATCGCGCACTGCGGGAGTCGATTTTCAGATACGGACTTTCGCTTTATGCTTTTTGTTCTGACACACTGAAAAACACATAAATAAAATAATCCTAAAGTGGGCAAAGAGTTTTATTAAGTTAACAATCCAGATAACCTGGATAAATAAAAGCCTATTCAAAGGGGTAGGTCTTGAAAGGAGCCATGCAGACAAAATACAAGTTTGTTTTATTCGAAAGATTTCGTGTTTTATAGCGCCCCCAGCGCTTGTCCGTCAGAAAACGATGCTTTAGTCACTAAGAAATTAATCAATTTAAGTTAAAATTTTGATTCCCCGCCAAATACTGTGTTTTCATGACGTCTGCAATGACATCACAAGAACAGGTCTTCAAGCTTCTGCGGAGCCTTGTTTACCGTTAGTCAACCTAGATGGCGCCACCATACCGCGGCGGGCCGTTTTCTGCCTTTGCTTTGTTTTTGCCTTATTTTTAACTGGCTTGTTTTTGTTCAGGTGTAAAATAATCGTTTCGTGAAACATGGTGTTCGCTCGACAAATATGGTCATGTAAGACCGTCGCTTACGCCAATCGGCTGTGTGGTCTGAGACAACCCAAAAGCGCCGCAGTGTTGTGCCAGCAAAAACAAGCATAGTGCGCGCAGCAGTACGCATTGATACTTCTATGTTTACGTGTACTTTATGTTTACGTTTACCCCACCATTATTAGTGCTGTAAAAAGAGCATGCCCTACAATTAAGCGCTATAGCTTGTTCGGCAAGCTTTTAAGCCCTGCCTAATCTGCGTTTGCTTTTGCCGGCCTCAGCCGATCGAAGAGCTGGCACAAATGACGTCATATGTTCTGTTGCGGGAAATGAGCTAGTTGGTCGCATGGGCATTCGCTTTTTTCCTAATTATATAGCTTTTTTGAGCCAAGTTTTCCTTTAAAGTGGTGTCAGTAGGATTCTAATGAGGCAGTCCTTCGAATAAACCAAACTTGTGTATTGTCTACATGTCCCCTTTAAGTCGAACAGTTACGAGATTACGTGATTTAGGCAAGCCATTATTTAGATCATCGCGTCAAAGCGGTGGAACCGAAGAATGGATTTAATTTTAGAAAAAAGCGAATATTACAGCATACCACGGATTTACACCACTTACGGAAAAAGGTAAGCACAAGAGTCCATAAGCGTCGCAGACTTTAGAATGACTGCAATGTACAGTGGAAAAATACTCTTACTTACTTGACAAAGAAAGTATTTTCTACAATATTTATGCAAAAACAATGATATCATTTTTATGATTACAGACCGCACGCGATGTGCTTATCAACGTTTTGCTTGCGTCAACGTTTATATACTTTTATTTTGTATTCGTACATTATCTCACATCTTGCAACCAGCCATCCGCGAGAAAGAGCTCCAACGCGCGTCCGTCGTATATAACCGAGCGCCTTCCGTGCGCAATGTGTCGGAACAAAAGTGGTTTAAGTGGCGCTCTGATATTTTCTTCTTTCGCGTCTCCGCCTTCACGCAGGTATCAGGAGGAAAACGTGTGCTCCTCGACGCGCGGCGGCACGCACGTGGTCGCGCCCCGGCACCTGCTCAAGGGCCGCTGGTCCGTGACCGACCTGCCCCTCAACCGACTCGTGGCCCCCGGCGCGGTCATCGACATCGTCATCCACGTGCTGCGCAGTCGAGACTACCGACTGCGCATCTCCGACGTCATGCGTTGGGAGGACATCCACGGAAGGCTTCCTCAAGGGTGCGTGCTCTTCGTGCGCACGGGCTGGTCCCGCTTCTGGCCGTCCTGGTACAAGTATCACGGGCAGCCCGCGGTCAACGGCACGTCCTCGCCGCTCGACACGAGGCCGCACCACCCGGGCATCCACCCCGACACGGCCACGTGGCTCGTGTCCAAGCGCAAGGTGTACGGCGTCGGCATCGACGCACCGTCCCTGGACTACGGCATGTCCAAGGATCTGGGCGCGCAGCACATTCTGCTCGCGGCCAACGTCTATGGACTCGTAAACGTTGCGAACCTCCAGGAGCTTCCCTCCGTCGGTTCCACGCTGTTTGTATTCCCGATGAAGATCCGGGGAGCCGGCGCATCTCCTGTACGCATCCTGGCTGTAGTACCCTGAGCTTGAATCACGAGTGTTTGAAGCTCGTCGGACGTTACCGAATGTAGAGAGAAAGCGGAAAGCACCGCGTGACTAGTGCTCGCCAGAAAGACCCCGCTTCGTTTTAGCCTAGCTTTGACTAGGCGTTGTTAGAGGCTTTGCCGCAAGAGTCTGGAGTCATCTCATCCGTTTCATTGCCGGGGTACAACGCGTCGGTTTTCCTTTATCCGTCAAAGGTGTGCCTGGCATCGTCGATGTTTCAAGGTTCATGGTTGGCGCACCTTTTGGTGCAACGAAAAGTAATGTATAGATCGTAAGTTGCTGAAGATGTCCTTGTTATATCGCGACGCAGATTGTTGCCTGAGTAGTCAATGGCTGGCCCGCTTTCAAGATTAGAAATTGCGTTCTGTTTGTTCTAAAGAAATCTTCGCTGCATGGCGTGTGGGAAGGGAAGATAAGAGGACGGCGACTGGAGTTGCACGTCGCAATGTCATAAGCTGAAAGGAACTTCAACCATCACACCTTATTAAAGCAACAAAGTCAATTATCTGTCATAATATCGCGTGTAGCTGGTGCGTTGCCTGTCAGCGTGCTGAAGACAGTTCTAGCTGGCACGGTGGCGTACGGTTCTGCACAACTGTATTGTTTTCGTCCCAAGTGACGGCATCAGTTTTCACCATCGAGGCAAAATGGCAAAAAAATTCTTCCACATGTAGTGCTGGTGTACGTAAAAGGGTTCAAAATGGTCGAAAATATTTCATCACCCCCCGTCGCAATGTGTCTCATACCTCAGCTGTACCTTTGTTGTACGGAATGCTTTAAATTTTAATTCCTGGCACGTTAACCAGCTTTTGCGTCAACACCCATTCACCAAAATATTTAGCACGTCCTTTGAATTTGAATTTTACCCCAAGCCATTTACTTCGCTATTTATTTCGCTTGCAAAAAAAAAAAGGCCCATATTAACAGTCACTATCTTGCATTTCGCCTGTTTGCTCGCACAACACACCTGCGCAAAAGGCTGTTCCATCAACGCCTTCCAATCGTATTAAATATAGCAGCGACAAAATTCGAAGTAGTAATGTATGAAGTTAGAAATTGTGGAATGGAATTCGCAGGATTTGTTATTCTGTTTACTTGTGTTACTGTGCGTATGATTTGTCACCATGATTTAATGAAACCCGTAGGGCTCTACACGCAGTAAAGTTACTTGCCGCGTATGAATGCATAGATACACAATGTTCGTGCATGCACTTGTATAGCCTGCTACAGGGTCCCCTGAAAAAATTAGCTATAGCGTTGTGTAGTCTTGCTATCATTGCTCTACACTGGGTAACAGCCGAAGACTGTGCGTATGGGCACATTTCTGCCGCCACTTATGATAACGCAGGTCATCGGATGACATGTCGTGATGTCTGTCAGGCGGTGTTGTGATCACGGTTTGCTGCCGTAGCGTTCCGAGGTCATATGTCATGGTATTCTCCAGCGCGTGCAATCACCCAATTAACCTCTCGTGCTCCGGATGCTCTTGTATTTCCCTCATTGTGGTCGAAGATTATGCGCACGGCCGCGTATTTCGACTTTGCAAGTCTACGCTCACGAAATGCACATTTGTTGCCCATCATTTTATTATAGTTCACAGCGCATCTGCTTCCCTCGTGTACGAAGTGTCATCATGTTGGTGAAGAAAAGTTGACCCGCTTGTTTCGGCTTCAACCGACTCATTGTAAATAAAGGATGGTGTTCTTTTACCGTTGACCTCTAAACGTGCGTCTTTACTCAATTACTGCTTCCTGCAACTTTACACTCACTTCAAACAAAAGGAGTGGAGTAAAGAAAAACTTTCCGCTTTGCACAGGTTTCTTACCAAGACATGAGTTCACCGCTTTTAGTGACCCCCTCCGATTTCGAGCAACCAAGGCAACATCCGAATAAAGTGTATATCCAACAATGAATCACATTCACGTCGTCAACCATGTAATGGAAAAATTTGGGGAGTATAATCAACCTTTTTACATGCCAGTTACAGATAACGAAAAATCATTTGACTCAGAAGAGGTGCCTGCAAAAATGGGTAGCGTGCAGATAACAGGGAGCGCAAGGCACGTTCCTACTGCGCTATTGGAGTTCATCTAAAAGAAATGCATGGTCGCCGTTATAGTTCCCCAGGAGGTCAAAATTATTCCGAAGCCCTCAAATATAGTACCATTCATAGCCTGCGGTGTAACTTGGGAGAGTATAAACACCCCATATTTAAAATGTATATGAGCATGATGTTTCAACAAGAAGAGCGGGAAGTTTCCCATTAGGTAGGGCGTAAGGCAATGGAACACCATCTCACCGAAACCGAGGTCACGAGAAAATGGAGAATATTTGCACCGTTTGACATTTGCGAATGACATCATCTTGCTCTGGAGAAAGACTACAGCAACGCACGCTTTAGAAACTGTACTTTGGAATATGTTGAAAGAGAAATATGAATAAATCGAACGCAATGATAAATATGCACGCAGAAAGCACCCCCTCCACCAACGGCAGTAAAATACTAGAAGAGATAGGCGCACTATCCTGGCAAAGTTGTGAAAGCAATTCAAGCACCGAGAACAAAATCAGCCCTACAGTCACAATGGTATATAGAGTGCATCCAGTCACACTCTGTAGTAATGAACGGTGTCCTACCTCTGGCATTTTGAAGGAAGGTGCACAGCCACTGCGCACTGCCGGTGATGACTCACGGGGCAATAACTTGAGGAATTACTGAGCACTTAGAAGGAAAATTTAGGTCGACCAATTACAGGAATGACGTATAGACGTGTGAAACGAGCGTCTTAGGTAAGGGAGGAAACTCAGGTGGGAGACATCCGGATGAAAGTGTGGCGTTAGGCTCGACATGTGATTCGGAGAAATGACAGCCGGTGGACACCCGGGGTAGCGAAATGGTTGCCAAGAGAGGCCGATAACTAAATGGAGGGATGAAATAAGAATATTCAGGTACAAATAACTGAACACACCCTGTTCAAAGGCACAAGACAGTAACTGTTGGAGGTTTATGGAGACGTGTGATAATTGGCTCAGTGGCTAAGGCGTTCTGCTCCTGAGTCCGAGGACGCGGGTTGGACCCCGGCTGCAGTGGATGCTTTTCATATAGACGCGAAAAGCGGAAACACCCGTGAGTCGAGAATTCGTCGTACGTCAAAGATACCCCCAGGCGATGGAAATTAATCTGGAGCCTTCCACAAAAGCGCGCCACATAGCCCATGCGTATATAGATGTATAGCTTCGGCAGGTTAAAACTAAGAATCAATCGCAGAGAGATCTGCTGTCGATAATAGTAACGAGGACGATGGTGGCGACGACGATGATGATGATAATGGCGAACACGATTATTATTATTAGGGTGGTGACGGTGATATCTTCAGTGTACTTGCGACCTTCATCGAACTAGCACTGATGTAATGAGAAAAGTCGGCCTTTTCGGGTCTCGGTTTATTTCGACGAATAGAACTCAGCAAAGGCAGACACAGGAAGCGATACGATGGGCGATATCGGTTTTATACAACATCACATTAAATTTCGAAGTGTTGCAGTGCTCCTACAAGCAAGAGAACTGTTGGACGTCAGTTGCACCATTTTCAGGAAAATTGTACCGCTAATGACCTGAGGTTTGATAACGAAGCCTCATTACATTTCATTTCATATCATTACATCTCAATACATTTGATTTTATTACAGGCACACTTCCGAAATGAATAATAACGCACGGTTGCGCACATTCTCGTGATACAAGAAGCGCGCATTTGCTTTGGAAATATCGTACTCAAAGTCTGTTTACGGGAGTGGTTGAGGTAATTTTTTTACTACTGCGTTATTTCTAAATACGTGTTTATTCCAAAATGTGCTCGCGTGGCACCTTTTTAGTCACAGAAAATAAATTCCGGCTGGAGGTATGTTTGTAAAAGTGAGGAAGAAAGAAAAATAAGAAAAATAAGAAAGAAAATACACCTAGATGGCATCGGGCCAATTAACCTGTGCGCCCCAGGGCACGCATTCCTACTTTGACACGCTTTACTTACTGTCGGGCGCTTCGACGCACCAACTGGCGCGGGCCGTGGGACGAGCAGTGCACAAATGAAACGCACGTGTCGCGCGGCGCCTTGAAACGCCGCGCATTCGGAGGAACGTTGCGCCTGCTAGCACCGGATGCGCTAATGGCCACCACATGGGGTTGGACCCCCACGAAGGACTCGCTCTTCCCCCTTCCCCGGCCCCAGCGGCAAGACGAGGGGATGAAGATAAGGGAGACGCGGTCCGGGCGCGGGAGAGCTCGGCTCGCCGTCTTCGAGCTCCGCGCGAGTCCTGTTTTTTAGTCGCCCGCCGGGCTGTAAATAAATGTACAGTTTTGTATCAGAGGCTGAGTCTGTCGGTTGAGGATACCCGGGGTCAGATCCTCAGCGCTGCTGCGGCTTGGAGGAGAAGCCCCGGGGAAAAGAACATCACAAAGATAACTCTTACCTTTGCCGAAAAAGTCAATGATGAGACCTTGCTTTGAAAGTGTGTTCACACACTGTTTACAGAAGACAACCCCGAACGCGTGTAAGCCCCACGAGCCGAATGGCCCGGAGTCAGCTAACGGTTATAGCACTCCCAAATTCGAATTTTATTTATAAACTCTTATTGACCCATACGATGAAAAACATAAAACACACCTTCTGTGCAGTTTATATATGTTTTTATACTAACTAATAACAGTTCAGCAGCGATATTCCAGTACAACCCGAAAAAAAAAGCAATGTGCAAAGAAAACTTCTGTTGCGGTGTTGTCAGCAACCCTTCGTTATTGCCAACTCCGTGGTTAACAAATTCACGTTGAGACTGTTAGAAAAAGGGAACTTTAATTGCACATACCATTGAGACAGACAGTAAGTATTAAAACAGTCAGAGCGAGAGCAAAAAGCGTTTGCAGTCAATACATAGAAGAAACCAAACCTTGCCGAACATTTCATTCTCCTCACAACCCGCGGTCGTGTCCTGACTCTGAACACTTCCCTACGTCTGTTTCGCCACAATGCAGCCGAATGGCCAGTCCGTACGTGCAAAGTAACAAATGTACCAAGGCCCGTCACACGAGAGAGAGAGAGAGAGAGAGAGAGAGAGAGAGAGAGAGAGAGAGAGAGAGAGAGAGAGAGAGACTTGGAAAACTAACAAGGGCGCGACAGTCCCAGTGCTATTAGCTTTCACGGATGCAACGCATTAGGGTTTGGAACAACAATGCAATCTGCACGGTGACACAACGCAGTGCAATGTGTTAAGCCACATGGAACAATCGTAGAGTTGCTCTATATAACTCTATACAGCTCCATATAACTCTCTATACAGCTCCCTGCGAGAGCTAGACGAACCCTACGCAATCCCTAAGCGCAGGCCCCATTTTTATTCATATCTTGCGCAGGGTCTGATCACTGAGCTCTTTTGCCAATTTAAGCGCAATTATTGGTCATTGAGGTGCAGTGGGCTGAAGCAGACGAAGGGAGTGCACTTAATTGAGCGGGGATGATTAAACGGTCAATCGTTTAATTTTTATCACAAAAACTGTGCCAAGCACTCTGGTAGTACTAACTACGCGATAATCCTTTTTTCTAGATTTAATTATTGTAAATATGAATATGTTCGTAGGTATTCAACAGGAAGGAACAAGCAGGCCTGACAATGTAGCAGTTCTAACTTGTACGGCCCTTCTTAGTACGTGCGAACGACATGCCTATCGACAACAATAAAACTAAAAGGAAACGAGAACAACGAATCGGCAACGCCGGCAACTTTTTTGGCCAGCACAGTATTTCTTCGTTAGCCCTGTCCGCCGAGGAAAGGCAGCAGTCCTCCCAGGAGGTCCCCATTTAGAACGGTGCCGAGGATGCCCGTGAAGATCTCTGAAAAGAAAAAAAGTTCTCTCTTTGGCCGTCATCGCCATAGGGTGTCTTCACTCGGATTTCTTATGACCCCAGTCTTTGATAGGGAGCGTTATCGGTGTGTACCGCAGGGGACCGCCGTGGGTGTTGTAGAAGAAGTAGTTTATCGACTCTTGTAAAAGAGGAAGTTTACACGTGAAGATATATCCAGACGAGGGTCCCATAGTTGATACTGCACCGGGACCCTGGATATATGATTACATAGAAAACATACAGTGAAAGCAGCTAAGGGCAATTTAAATAGTCACAAGTCTCAGAGTTACACTTATGGAGATAAAGTAACAACAGAGCAATACGAACCAAGAACTCATGTAGTAACGTTACTAAGCAGACTCAATTATAAGAAAAGAATGAGAAGGAAATAAATACAAAAGAAAGACAAAAGAAAGGCGTTCCCTATTTTGGATAAAGTGCATTCGCCCAGGCGTAGAGGACACTAATGACGGCCCTCAGAAGAGGCGGAATGGCAACAGGTCATCCGTAGCGTGGTGCTTGTGGTACGAGGCCCGAAGACCTCAGCATGGACCGACCGGCAGAGCTGCGAGAGTGTCTCCCTATGTGTGCGGTTCGTTGTGCGACGATAAGTTAGGAGAGGGTATTCTGTATCCCGAGGTGCAGTAGGTTCACAGTTGATGTGTGTTGGGGGAGGCCGAGCGTCCGCTTGTGTGTCATACGGATGATGCTATCAATATTCTCCTACTCCGTTTTCCGAACGGTGAGAAAAGGCAATGGATATGTAACGCGCGAGATGAAGAAAGCCTGCATCATCTTAATGCGGTTGCACTCCTTCATTCCCTTGTGCCAAAATCGCACGCGACACATTCTTTCGTAGGGGTCATGACATCATGGAGCACGTTTGAAAATGATAAGGTCCCTTTTTGTAGAAATTAGCATAAAAAAGGAAGGCCAATGAGTAACATTTTTACACCAAACAACTGCTTTTGTTTTAATTAAGATATGGCAAACAGGAACAAAGCGGCACTTGCGGTGGTCGACTCCAAGGGGAGCCGCATCGATACACCATCTGTAAGCTGCGCATGCTGCACAGAGGCAGAGGAAATTGCAATCCGTCTAGCCATAGCCCTCAGCCGGTCTCCACATCTAAGCATCATAACTAACTCCAAGTCGGTCTTACTATATTTTTTTAATTGCAGGGTATCACTTAGAACGGTGGCAACACTGCTGCAAGGGCCCACAGCTGGCTTAACACTCTTACCTAACGAGAAAGGAGAGAGCCAAAGAGACTGCTCGAGATATGGTTCGCCGAGAGCCTCGAAGGACCCCTGAAGATAGCCCGCAAGGTTTTGGTTATAAGGACCATCTCCATACTTTCGGTGATATTCTCGACCATTTCCGCCAGGATAGTGCCTGTTTTCCACCACCGGATCCATAACTCAGTCGCAGGCATGCTGTCCTTCTCAGGCAGATTCGAACACTACCATTCCCCACTCCACATCTCATGTCCATCGTATATCGTGCGGAATATAAAGATGCTTGCTCTTCTGTTCTGTAAAACGAGCCTCACTTCACCACATCATTTGGTCATGCCCAGTCATCCCGTCATCAGGTAGAAGAACGCATCCCATACTTCATAACATATCATATTTCCCAGAGTGGCAGGCTACCATCTCTAGCCCAACTGCTCTCGTGCAAGAAGCCCCCGCCCAGTTTTCTGAAGACATCGCGCCCACAAAACATCGGTAGCCAGATGACTGAGTGAATAATTCAGTGGTACCAGCATCACAACTTTTGGACAAAATAAAGGTACTACTACTACTACTACTACTAGTACTACTACTATAATGTCAGATCTTAGGACAGGTCTTTCGAGCTCGAACATGTTTTATTTTTCTATTAGGTTGTTTTACAAGACACCGAACCATCATGCACAGCCCTCTATGAAGAGAATGTAAACTAAACATGGCTGCCGGGTATCGGCGGAGAACTTGAATGCGTGCGCGCCATATTCTACGACACTATCCTTGTATCTTTTTGTTTGTTTAAAATAACAACGTGTCTAGAAAGCAACTCAGCGTTCTAAAGCTCGTAGTATCAGACCGAAAGCTCTATTACTCCAGGTACAGGCACAAAAAGCGCCCCGTTTCGTCAATTTGACCTTCCAGATCCGCCAAGGTCAAGCCAGCGCCTCGTGCGGTTGTCCGAAGTGAAAACGTCTAATCGCCCGTTCGTTCCAATGAGAAGGATGCAAAGGGGGGCGTAAGGGGAAATATAGGTGCGTTCAATCATAAAATGATAAGTGCTGGCTGCATCTTAGTTCGTGGCGCGTTCGCGCCGACTATACCTAACAGCGTGTGTGTTTCTTTTGCGCTACAATTGTGGGCACTTTCACTGCGTTCTCTGTGCTCGAAAATCAAGCTATCGCTCGGAAAACTAGGTTTAACCGCGTTCAACCATGGCAGTTTTTTTTTATCGTCAGACTGTTCGTGCAGTATTTTCCATTTGACGTTCACTCTCGCCCCTTTGTGTCAATGATGCGCCGCCCAAACTTGAGGCTTGAGGCCTCGTAACATCGTATAAACTCGCTTCATTAAAAGAGACGGCACATCACTCAGACCCACTATCTCCATGCGATTGAGTAACATACGCTTCGCAACCCTTCAGCAACCCTCAAAAGAACCTCTCGCGATTTTTTATTTGCGTTTAGACTTCGTCTACCTGTCTGCAATTATGGTCATAGCAAGAAAAAACAGCTTAATAGCCTGGTGCGGTGACGATGAGAGAGGCGGAACTTTGGGATGACCAGCCGTCCCAGTACCACTCGCGTATCATCGCGTTAGTGCTATCTGTTTGCCCTGGCCTTTACCGCTTTCGTTGCCAATAAAATCGGTACACGTCTAAGTTTACAATAGTAAACAGCATCTTTGACGTCTGTCGATAGTTTTGAGCAAGTTGTCAAATAATCCGGCACTTTTTGTTCATTGAACGGAAGAAACCTGTGAGATCCAGATAAGAAAAAAACATCAAACCACCGTTTGCGCGATTAAATGGTTATTCTCTCTCTCTCTCTCTCTCTCTCTCTCTCTCTCTCTCTCTCTCTCTCTCTCTCTCTCTCTCTCTCTCATAAGTCAACATTGTTATCGGAATCAGAAGTATACACTGGCACTGGCACTGGCACCCGCTAACGACGATAAAGCAGTGGGTGGCACGGTATCAGCTCGAGTTGAGTCCGTGCCACCCTCTCATCACTCAGCTCACCTATCACTCACTCTTGTTCACCCTTAGTGACGGTGACTGGTGGGCTATGTCGCAAGAAGACGATGAAGAGAGCAGTGGGGCTGCTCACAGCCTCCGACGATGAGGAAGCTCTGTGGAAGCACCAAGCCTGCGCGGGTTCTGTCATGGCCGCCATGTCCCTACTGTGAATGAGGCGATCGCATCTCTTTGCAAATTGATCCCTTGGCCATCAAAGAGGAATCGTCTCATCTTTGTTCTGCGGTCACGTAACATGTTTTGGTGGGGGTTGCGGTGTTCGTCCCCTACCTCCCCCTCCCCCCTCCCACCAAGCTTCACCCCATCATGGCTCCTGAAGCGATCGCCTCAAGGCTTCTGGTTCGCGTCGACCCGCCACAGCCCCGTGTCCCCAGACAACGAACAGCCGACCTGACGCGACCTCACCCGAAGCCGAGGACGCTTCGCTCCCCAGTTCTCCGGCACGACTCAAAGGGCTTTGGACGTCTTTTCGTGGCGTCGGCTTCCATGGCTGTTCCGGGCCAATCTTCAGCAAGCCCATCATCGTCATCCGTGGCGACGCGGGCTTCAATGTATTTTCTCATCTCAGCTCATCGTCCCTGCAACCGCCCATGTACTGCGGCCTGTATACCAGGACGGTCGCTTTCGACGAGGGGGCAATGTCACGGGCAGCACAAGTGGACCCTGGCACATAGAGATCCAGAGGACCCACGCAAACGGCACTAAAACAGTGGATGGCACAGCCTTATATCGAGCTGTCAATGTCGCATTGTAAATTAATTCCTTCTCTCTGTAAATAGACTTCAGCGTCAACCCTGGATCTTCCCATTTTTGTCCTTCGGCCGCGCAACATTATCAATCAGCCCAAATAACGATATGTGTATTTTTATTCTGGTTTCGCCACTCACATTAAAGATGAGTCCACGTTGAGATGGTGAGATGCAATCACTGCCCTGACAAGTAAACAGAGATTCGACCTCGCAACTACACCAAATGAGTCAGATACTAGGTAAAAATGAAAAAGGAGGGGGAACAGTGCTGCCATTAACGAGAAACTATTTGTCTTTGTTTCTTAGAAGAGTATTGTTTCTCGTAAGAACAAGAAAGAAGGAAAGAATCGCCCGTCTACTGTCGCGGTCCTTTCACGTCCCACAAACATACCAGAAACATTGTTTTATCCCTTACAGTTAAAATAAATTTCTAACAATCCTTTTTTAATACGAAGGCAGAATTTTCTCCAGTCGGTCTCTTCTCTCACACTCGCATGGCTGCACTCGGCCACATACCGCAATCACGGAGTCGATATTACATGCCATTTAATAAAACTGCTGAGTGATGTTATGGAACTGTCGTTAGAATTCAGTAACGTTAATTGAACCCCCGTATGAAAGCAACAGCGTTAACACCCACCTGCGCCAATGGAGACGAGGTTGAGCATCCCACTTACAATGCCCCCAATGCCCTCGTTCCCGCCTAAGTTGAGGAAGCCCGTGCCGAGTCCGGCGACGCTTGTGCCCGTATCTGCGGTGAAACAGCAGTGCAGCAGCAGTGATAAACAGCAGTTTCTGACATATAGAAAATGGTGCTGATTCGTTTTGTGCACCATCAAGATTATACCGATGATCTCCGCAGCCTCAAAGGAAAAGAAAAAAATCAGCCCAACACTTACTGACTAGATTTTTGACGCCGTCCAATACGGCGGTGAAGATGCCATTCAGCTGTCGCTTGTGGCGAACTTTCTGGGCAGCATCTGTTTTCAAGGTAAACAAAAGGATTTTCGCGTGTGTTAGCAACTCATTAACGTTCTCAAGGCATCTGTTTTTTGAACTCATCATCGTTGTTTTATTTCGAAGGAATTTCGGCCAAGCACCCGAAGAGATTCTGATCTGAGCGGGAGGTGGTTGGCTCGGAAGTGACGTCACAGCCGGCGGCGTCATTACCTCTGACGTCAGTGCGAAAAGCGAAGCAATGGTGGAATAAAAACTAGAAGATTATGCCGCCAAAAAGGAAAACGGAAACGGGTAGAAAATCTCCGTATACCATAACGCGAAACAGAAAGTCTATAAGGCTTAAGTTTGGGTCTGTTAGAAATGCATAATGCTTTGGACTAATAATGGTTTTTCCTGTCAATTTCTTTTGTTCGGGGCTATTTGGTTTACTATGATAGTTTACAGAACAACAAAAGCAGTGACTAGGAGTCGTAACAGGCAGAATCAATGACGTAGTCATGGTTTCGGGGGTGTCATTCTCGCCGAGTTCCTGTTAAGAAGCAATTACAAATTATGCTCCTGCGGGGACATGAGAATGTCTCTAGTAATCAGGGATACGGGCCTCGCAATACAAGAAAATAATTTCACCGTTGAGTTTACGGCAGAAAATGTCGACCTAGACATCGGAAGTTGCACTTCCACTCGAACCACCATTTCTAGAAAATCACTGTGAAGTGCCAACATCTTCGTGAGAGACGCCAGGGAAATGGCGGAACGTACCAGTGAACCCCGTAATACGTACAGTTACCATCGTGCACCACTTCGCGCCGCTGGGAAGACAAACGTAAAAAAAGAACATAGCAGAGCGTGGTTTCCAACCACGGACCTCTGTGTTATGGGCCCAGCACGCTTCCACGGCGCCACTCCGCTAGGCGTTTTTAATTACGGAAAACAGCGACTACGTGTTCTAACATCTGGAGCACGCACTCATATTGAGACCGATAGCCGAATAGAAAATAAAATTATTCCGCAAAACAAAGAAAAACATAGCAGAGCGTGGTTTCGATCCACGGACCTCTGGGTTATGGGCCCAGCGCGCTTCCACTGCACCACTCTTCTTTTTTCCTTTATTTCCAAACAAGTCCCGATGGTACAAGCAGAAGCAGTAGTATAAACAAAATAAAGTTGAACTAAATTACAAAATCATAATACCCACTTTGAGGTATAGCGCTAGTGGCCAAAATATTTTCATCTGTGTTAGCCTTTCCACCTGTGACAACCACTCTGGTTCATCAATTTGTGCCTTTACAACTTCAATGAAGAAGACCACAGTCTTAGAAAATAGTCCCGGACAGGACGCGCATCAATGTCGGAGTGCCGGACTGCCATCCGACACCTCCATATACTGTGCAGGCCCAGTAGCAGGATTAAATCCAATGAAATACCACGTTCGGTTTGAACGGACAAATACCGAATACCGGGAGCGTCGACTGGAAGTTCTTTTTTTCAGGGTTCGTTGCAGCTCATCTCTGAAGAAAACCCCGTCCCAACAATCAATGAAAATATATTCAATTGTTTCCCTTTTTTTCACAACCAACAATGTTCCCCCCCACAGCATAAAGAGACCCTTTTCTTGCATCCACGTGCTAACAAGGAGAATGCTTGTATGCAGTTTAAAGAAAAACGTTTTAACCCCCGGTGCCACTGGCAATCTTTTAACTCGTTCTAATGCATCTCTACCTGGGCCTGCAAAGTAAATGATCCTGTACAAGGGAACTGGAAACACAGTGTCACAAAGATCACCATACAGTTTTTTCCTAGGTAATGCACTCAAATATTCCGATTACAAAACGAAAAGAATAAACAACTTCTTTGAAATACCTGCGGATACCTCCCGGCAAACACAATGTGGTAACTGTAAATTGAGGCAATACCCTGCCTAATCGAACTTGGCAAACAGTTCGCAGAAATCTCGCGAGAAAAGAAAACGGTTCACCAACTTCCGCAAAAATAGATGCGCTAACCCTATCCCCCCATCCTGTACCCTTCGGAAGAGCTTTGTACGGCTCGTTCACTCCCAGGATGAACTCCAGATGAATACTGAGAACATCCTACGCAACTTTTGAACATCTGCCCTCGAACAGTGGAGTACTTTAAACACGTACCACAGTTTTCTCACCGTGAAGAAGTTGCACACCGCCGCACGAGCAAAAATGGATAAACTCCCTTCCACTTTTCTGTCTTCTCTAGTAACTCCACTGCTTGTCTCCTCCAGCAAGGATCACCGTCGGAATAATACTCAAGGGACACGCCTTACATTTAATCGGCGTCGTTACCCACTTGATATTCTGAAATACAACTGGTGCAGTGTTCCACCTTCCGTGCCAGATACCCAGGCACTTACCCCCGTTTACGACACACCCGCTTACGTAACAAAACCATTTCACCTTGTTTACGACGTCAGTTACGCTCTGCTGATCTGCGCAGAAAATGGAAATATCCTTCGTTTATGCAAAAACCTGAACTTCCGCGGCATGAAGTTGAAACTCTGCTAGACGCTCACTTTTGGAAAAAAGCATCTACGTGTTCTAACATCTGGAGCACGCACTTGTGTGAACATAGATGGACGAATGGAAAATAAAATTATTTCGCAAAAAAAAGAGAGAAAACATAGCAGAGCGTGGTTTCGATCCACGGACCTCTGGGTTACGGGCCCAGCACGCTCCCACTCCGCCACTCTGCTGGACGAATGTGAAGGCAGAAGCAACTGGTGGTATGCATGTTGGCAGGCTCTGAAACCCACTATACACCACCTTGTATGGAAGTCACTGGTGTCGTAGGGCCACGCTCGACCCATCGGCCTGCCTGGGTCCTTGCTTATGAGGACCGAATTCGTCTACAGAGCCACATCAAAGAGACTTCATCCGCATTATGGAGGCTAGGTCATGCCTCCCCCATGCTAGGACATAATTGATGCCTTCTTCTCCCCTCCCTCCTTCTCCCTTTCCCCCATGCGGGCTTGAGCCATCCCTCCCAATTAATGTTCGTTTGTTTGTTGTTTGTGCACACTCATAAAGAAGTTCCCGCTTAAAATAACTTGATTTGAAGCACTCGCCCCTTCACGTGCTTACTTGTTTTAAAATCATAAGAAAAATGTTCTCGGTATGGCATTTTCAATGCAACACGTTTTACTTCAGGGTGCAGTTGCAAGTACACTGCTCTTTCTGGTGCTGCTATGCTTTGTTGGATAAAAAAACTCCCACCTCCCCTCGCGGGAACCCCTGTGTAGATGCGACGCATAGGGGGTTCATGTTGCAGCGTTGGACAGCGGAGGAACGGCGCTGGAACGATGGAACGGAGCGGCGCAGGCACCGCGTTTTATAGCACGCATAACGGTGAGGGGACTCGCCGGCGCCAGTGCGTCTGCCGCGGCTATGACGCAACACAATCCAACACAATCCACTTTAATCCAATCAAATCCAATCCAATCCAAGCCAAGCCAAGCCAAGCCAAGTCAAGCCAATCCATTCGAATCCAATCCAATGCCCCTCGCGAGAGAGGGTTCGCTATCGGAGAGGAGATGGGGTGAGCGGCGGAGAGCGCAGCTCACGCGGCGAGGAGAATGGGGGAGGGGCGGACGCCGACAACAACGCCGACGCCAGATGCAGGGACAATGCGAGTTAATGAGATGCAGTCGCATCTAAAAAAAAAACAGCCGACAAGAGGAACCGAATTTTTTACGTCATTCCTTGCCTGCGTTTTGAAGATCATACCTCCTTTCACTACACTCAGTAACGATAACAAACAGAGTTTGCGTTCGGTCGGGTTCTTCTGATGATGATTATAAAGATTACGGTGATGACGGCGGTAGTGCCGGAGATGATGACGGCGGGCTCGCCACAGACGCCAGGCCCCATTTGGATGACTTAGCCCACCGGTCAACGATGCAGCCTTGGTGCCATCTGTACGGCCTAGAGGCACTAAGACCAATGGGAGTGAGTAACCCGCAGCGCCAAGAATGGAATAATTACAAGCTTGTTACACCCGCCGTCATTTTAGGCTTAACGGCACCATGAAGACAAAATACAACCTTGAAAAGTTTGAAAGAAGTAGCATTTCGTAACTACCTCATCTCCATCCCAGCCCCGAATGACCGGGAAGATGCAATAAATACTTTAAAATTTTCAAATTTCACGATACAGTGACTTACAGTGGGCATGAGTGACGTAATATGGACCAGCGCTGGAAACATAGTGATCAGTGTTCTAATTGCACGTTAGCATTTAAGTGATATGACCAAACATAACTAGAGGCCCTGTTATAATAGCAGAGTCATTTTTCTTGGCGGTTGCAGCTCGGCGTACGTACGCCAGTCACACAAACACGATTATGTGACATCCTTGAGAAATCGCCGGAAAGTGTCTGGGGAGGCGCCACCGCCCCCGTTTCGTGGGTTTTCTTTATTAGCTCAATTATTCGTTTGAAGTCTGTGATAAAACTGGTATCACTGTTATCGGAACGAAGCGGTATTTTAACTAGCCAAACTTGTGTTTTGCCCGTGTAGAGATCACCCGGCAGTTAAAAAAAACAAGAAAACAACGAGCGCTCGTCTGCGCATGCAACGCGGCGACCACCCAGCGTCCCTAGCGCACGTTTGTCAAGCCAACATACCCCTTGGGGAGATTGGCCAAGATTGGAAAAATAAACTCCAGCGTTCGCCCCAGTCGTGGCAACATTTTCGCTATCGCAATCACACTGCTCACGTGAAGCTCACTCTTATAGCAACAAAGATGCAGTAAAGGTCGCTGCGGCAGCGAAGAAGAAGCACATCGGTTGCAATCATGGACTCAAACCGTCGTGATGGTCGTGAAGGTTTTAGCTTCGCAACCTTTAAGTTTTACTTGTTAGTTTGAGCTTAGTTCCGTCCATTTTTTATTTTATTACTCCTTTAGTCTACTGAGGCTGAACACCGGCGTGACTCAGCAGTTGTTCAAAAGAAAAGACCTGTTCCAAACGAACCAGTGGATGGCGCTGGGTGCGTGCAAGCAGTGCTGGACGTGTATGCCTATTTAAGAATGGAACGTTGGCTCGGGTAGACCTGTTTTAGCGCGGGTTTTCTTGCGTCACCACGCTTACAAAGCCTACCAGATCCAGTAGTAGGAAGCATAACTCGAAGACAAGTGTGGTGTGTAGTTTTTAGCATAACTCGGAGACAAGACAATCGTTATGAGGTGCTCGTTGCAAAAGTCAGAGCAGCTGTCGCTACTGCTCACACATATCGACCTACTCCTATAGTCGGTGCACAAGGTTGCCTACCGGACGGACAAGACTGTCACGCCTATGCGCAACCCTTATGCATGCGGCTGGGTAAAATTTATCTACTGCGGCGGTCCTCGGTAGTTCGAAATTTTCAAGTCACGTGATGAAAACACCAAAATAAGGGTGCCCCAGCGTGCCTGCAGGTACCGCGACGCACAACGTTATTACATCCCCTATTCAGGAACTGTTGTCCTAAGTAACACTCGAAAGTGTTAGCTTTCACAGCGCAAAAAAAAAATACTGAACCAATCCTTTAGAGTCCTCTTCACCGTTAAAAGATTACTAGAGGTTGAATGACCTTTTTTTTTTATTTTAACCGAGGGATCACACAAGCTTCCATAACTCTTTCGGTTCTTGTTCGGCGACAAACGATGCCTTGCTTGTTCAGAAATGAATAATTGTGATTGCATTTCCCTTTTAGTTTTTTTCCCTATCTTGGTGCTGTTAGAAAGACCTACGAAGCGCATAAAAGCATATAGAAAGTTTATTTTTCTCTATGGGAAAGCCCCGTTGGCCACGTCCTAACCGGACACACACGTGAGCTGTCGCACGTTTGCTGTATGTCCAGGAGCGTATAGTACATGGACAAATCAAGGATTGACACTCCCTTCCAGAGGAGGGACAGAAAAAAAAAGCGTTATTCATATATAGCCCTGTTCGGCGTAGCAGGTGGCCAGCGGCCTCAGCGGCTCAGTGGCCTTGGCTGTTTTGTCCGTCAGGGTTTGCTGCGCCGTCATGTCAGGGCAGACCAGCGCCGCCTCCCATAGCTCGAGGGGTAGGGGTATGGTGTAGGGAGTCGTCGGTGAAGGCCCACTATGGCGTTGTACAGTGGACTCTGTGACCTCGTGAGACATATTCTTAACTAGAGTGAGCCGAAACTTCCAGAACAGTTACCAAAACCGTCTTATGGAGCTGTGTCCATTCTTCGGTGATTTCAAGTTTCAAGACATTAAAGAGGTGTGTTGCTGATGCTTAAGATGTTTCTATGAAGGGTGGCTTAAAACTTCGTTTGCAACTGAAGTACGTCATGAACCCGTTTCATTATATAAAGGTACAAACAAATTTTTGTTGAGTACATTTTCTTCATCCCAAATGAAAAACAAAAAAAAAGAAACACTTAGAACGCTTTACCCTGGAACGGCTTTACTGATAGGGCCCTAGAACTCTTCAAATCGGAATTTTTAGATCTCCAGCCCGCCTAATGGAATGCCGGCAGTTGTGACGGTGAGCTTTGCGGCAAGATACTTTTAACTGCATGTGATAGTAAAAGAGTTATTCAAAATGTTGTCCCTAGATAAATCCCCAATAATTTGCAATCTCTCCTATTCTTTTATGCGGTTTCGGAGTCACGCGTTTAAATCGACTGGTTCGGATTAAAAAACCGGTTCGGATTATGATTTAGCCGAACCGAAACTGAACCGGAACCAAATAAATTCACCCGAAACGTAACCGAAACGGTATTTTTTTCGGTTCGACACGCCGTTTTAAATACCCTGAGTCCTGCCCATGGCGTTTTCTATTATCAGAAGAAACTTACGCGTATCAAGAGGTCTGGTGCATGCTTCCTTGAAACTCACAGCAAGCGTGAGAGCGGTGAACAGTACAGTGACAGCGCGTGTTCGCCTCGTTTTCGTCGGCTCCATTCGAATGCGAAACACGACTCCTCTTACGCGTAGTCCCAAGCGCCCTTTCAAAACGTGCAGCGGAAACCCGGCTTCCGAGCGTTTCCAGGCCGCGTCTTGCGTCGCCACGCGGATAACCGTCCATACCTGCCTGAGTCAACGCAGCCTCGTCTCGGACTCGATGTAAATCCACTATTGTTCCAGCTGGCTGTCGAGTGTGCGCAAGGTTACCGCACATGGCCGGCCCCAATTCCTAGTATCGCCCCGAGGCGGGCGTAAGATGGCAAAAGTAAAAAAAAAATCAACAATCTAATTCGGAAAAGTTAAAAACCCGTTACAGGCTTCATCATTGGAGGAGAACGACTAATTCATTCTTCTAACGGCTACGAAAAGGTCTTCAGGATTGTAAGATATCCATAGCTTGCGCCTATCCATATAACGTGCATCTGGTGCGCGCAAGGGGTCAGTTCAGGCAGCGCCCAGTCGAGTTCACAGTAGAAGAATATAGTTCACAATAAAAGAGAAGAACGCAATAGAATAGTCGAGTTCACTTGAACGGCTTTGTGTGCCTTGCTGTTTAAGAACCCGAGGGACACTACATTAAAGCTGAGCAATTAAGAGCTGCTTCTTCATGATATTTTATTCCGAATGCAGACGATGTCTTCTTTATACATGAATTATGGCCTACCATAGGCTGCCGGAAGTGCAGGATGTCTAAGAACCTTGCGTGAAATAAAGTTTTGTAACTCTCTTTGACGGACTCCGTCAAAGAGAGTTACTTGCTCTTGTGACATCCTGTACATAGGCTCTATGTAAGGATCACAGGATATTTATTAATAGGACCGACTACACTGGACTCTTTGAACGAGGTCTGGTGGTAGCGGGCTTGTAAAAACGACCTCGAAGTGGTAATCTGAAAGGTAACAAGGTTCCTGTATTGACTTTTTTCTAGAGACTATGTTATAACTGTGAAATCTAAGGCAGCTTCTACTGGAGCATGCTGACTTCTTTACTCACCTTGCGACCAAAGGCGTTACACGTAATTCTATTGGGCGTTGAGTAGGAGGAGGAGGAATAAACTTTTATTGAAGCCCAATCCCACTCCGTGTGTGGAGGCAGACGGGAGACTTAGTACAGGAGTCCCTGGCTCTGGCTGGCAGTCCGGGCCCGTCTCACCAGGTTAAGCTGGGAGCCGGGTTCAGCGCTGGACAGCTGCGCCGCCCACTGTGAAGTGGAAGGGTTGGGATTGGGAGGGAGGTCGGGTGTGTGGGAGCATTCCCATACTATGTGATAAAGTGTACCCCTTTCGGGACAAAACTTGCACTGTGGTGAGTGAGAGGTGGGGAAGATCAAATGCCAGAGTAGCCCCATTAGCTCCGTGTACATGGACGCGACGGGGGCGGTGGGAGTTGAGTGGCGGGTTCAGCTTACCTCGACGCGTCCGAGTTTATATGAACCCTGTCCAAAGAATCGAGGTGAGGGGAGCGGCGGTGTTCACGGAAAAGGGGCTACCGTATTTTCACGATTCTAACGCGCACCCTCTTTTGCTAAAATGTAGCTTAATTTTTGTGTGCGCGTTACAATAGGGCTCAAAACCGAAACAGGTTCCAAATCGGCCAGCAACATTGCCATAGGCACGAGGTCCTCCCAAACTCCAACTCAATCCAATAAAACAATCCGTCAATATCACGTGAGTGAATTTCGGCGCACTCATTCCTGAATGACATAACTTGGTCAGCTGTTACACATTTTTCTACCATTGCTATTAGCCCGTCACACGCATAGGTCGGCAAAACAGAAAGAACTCTCTCAAACTCAATCACAATTTTTTTCATTCACGCTGTACTCAATCAAACTCAGACTCAAAAAGTTCTTCTGTTCACAAAATCACTCGTACTTACTCATCAAATACTCATTTGTAATCGTACTCACTTGTACTCAAACTCATTTGTCCTCACGAGTATTCGTACTCAATCTGTACTCATGAGTACTGAATCTGTACTCATGAGTACTCAATGAGTACTACTGCTCATGAGTACTACTCATGAGTACTACTCATTTTTCACTCATGAGTACTACTCATTCTGCACTCATGAGTACTCAATCTGTACTCATGAGTACTCAATTTGTATTACTCACGAATAATCAACTTATCTGCACTGTTAGCTAGGTCGTAGCTCGAATGAAAGACAAAGTAGAAAAAAATAAATTGTTTAATTGATTAGAAAAACACAGGTTACATATAAATCAGGACAGAGGAAGAAAACGTCTGACGCGGTGCACTGTCGTTGGGCGACTTACTGCGCGAAGGCAAGTACATGTGAGAAAGCGAAACGGAAGGTAAGCACTCGCGTTGCGTCTGGTGTCTCCTCCTGTTCTCAGGCCGGGTCGGGCTCAGGGGAGCTCGGGGGTTGTCGGTGCAGCCGTGGCCGTAAACTGCGTTTTTCTGCGTGTCTTCGGGTGGCAGCTTTTGTCGTCCGTTTTCTTGTTTGCACTACTGTACTCAGGAGTGCATATACTCAAGAAAGAGTGCAAGCACTCGCAAAAATAGTATTCATGAGTATTGTACTCATGAGTGCTATGTACTCATGAGTGCTGTGTACTCATGAGTACTGTGTACTCATGAGTACTGTGTACTCATGAGTACTCATATTCATTAGTACTCAAACTCATGAGTACTCATACTCATGAATACTGTACTCATGAGTACTCATACTCATGAGTAGTGTACTCATGAGTACTGTACTCACGAGTAGTGGACTTACCCCTATACTCACTCGTCATCGTACTAACTGTTTTTTTCTGGGTGTGTGATCACTCATCATCGTACTCACTCGTGAGTTTGAGTACAAATGAGTACAAATGAGTGTACTCACGATCGAGTACGCCGACCTATGGTCACACGTAGAATTATGAAGGTCAAGACACCTGAAATCGCAAACAGCTTCAATGTTTCTCACCATAATTGTATGCCCTGCGCAGGAGCTGGATAAGCAAGTTTACGAAGCACAATTTATTTTTGGCTACCACAGTTGCGCGCGCAAAATAAAATCTCCTTCTTCTAGATAAGTAGTGTCATGTACTTTACATCTGCGCGGTAAAGCCGGCGTCCAATTATGTTTTCGAATTTTCCTGCGTGAACCCACCCGCGCGGTACAATCGGTGGCGCGTTATAATCATGCAAATACGGTATCCAGCTCCCCACCGCCCGCCGACTCAGCCCGACGAGCGCGTCAACCCACCCCCTGCCTGCGAGTCGACCGGACTCGCCCCGACGGCTTTTCGACTCACCGCGTCCGCTTATACATGGGGGTGTCGAGTCTAAAAAACCTGTTTATTTCGACTCAACGCGCCCTCCTCGGGTCAATGTAAACGGGGCTATTTACACTGACCCGACACTGAGCTTCGATATCGGTTGAAATTGTTGGCCCGTCCACCCGCCAGACTATTAGCCTGTGAAGCCAATACACTGCACAAACGCGGGGCAACAAAGCCGCAAAGGCCAGAACCCGGATATATATATTCTAAGAAAACTGCGCCTGTCTCTCACGAAGCCATGTTCATTCTCCGAGCTGGGGCTCCCCGCTTCTTCTGCCTCTCGCAGTCGGTGGCTGTCCTCTTTAGTATCGTAGTAAATTGACCACTGGCAGAACTTCATGTGCCATGATTAAGATGAACACTAGTGCTCTCTTGTAACGTCCACAATGCAAAACCCTCCGCTTAAGACGAATTTCTGGTAATACAAATTTTCACAGTCCCCTCGAGTTTACCTTAATGTATATATATGTATACAATGTATATACATATATACGCTAACCTGCTCCCCGTACTGTCGTCCGCTGTGCATTCTGTGCAGCTACAGCAATCACTAAGTGGGCCCAGATGGGACCTTGCTTGTTGTCTTTATCGTATGTGAATGAGACTTAGCATAGGTTGCTCCCTTTGTTTTTTGTTTGTTTTTTTTTTGGGGGGGGGGAGGAGAAAAGGGCGCTTTTCAGGCTTGAGACACGTGCATGAATTTCTTGTGGTCAGCCCTCCAAGTGCTTCCGCACTATAACAGTACCCTGTCCTTGCCAATCCCTGAGAAAGAATGCGCCATTCTTCAGTGCACACACAGGCTTCACTCAACAGCGGGCACAATTTTACAAAGTGGGGCACCTAGTGCTCCCGCATAAACATAGTGCAGGTGCAAACATTATCTGTTCTGTAGTCCTCTAAATATCTTGGCTGTGACCCTCATAAGGCAAAAGCTGCGCCACCAAGGGCTACTGCTGAGCATTTTTAAAATGAAACTTGCTCCAAGATCAGACCAAGCTTACACCGAGTTGTGCACAACTTCAAAAAGGTCTCCTCCAGATGAAATCTTCCAACTGTGTTTTTGAGTACCTTTAAGTGTGCCATGCTTTGTACAACAACAACACGAGGAAAGATGCAAATATTTGGGGCAAGAAGCATGCTAAGCCCCTTGTTAGATGTGCGATGAGACACCTCTGACTCGACGTGAAGCTTACATCGGCCAAACCACCTTATCCATCAGTGACCACTTGAAAATGTGCACCTTCGGTAGAAAATTACACAGGCCATTTGAGTGCAAAGGTTGTATTCGTACGCCTCAGTTGATAAAAAGAAATATGACTTAACAAAACTTGTTGAGCTAGTTGGTTCATGCTTATTGGAAATAAAAGCGGCGCTAAGCAGACGAAAACGAAGTAGAAACATACGTACGTGCATGTTTCTACTTTGTCTTCGTCTACTTAGCGCCGCTTTTATTATTTCCGATAAAAAGAAAAATAGTGGAAGAAAGCAGGGATGTAAGGGCACATAAAGTAGCAAACTTTTTGTATCAAATGAAACAATTTGTGTGAGTGAGCCCCCCCTTTATCGATCTGCGCCAAGGAATGCGCTCTTGCCAAATGTCTGTGACCTTTTCTTTATGCTTCTCTTATCCCTGATCGATATACCCTAAATAAATAAGTTGCAAGTAGTGCCCGTCCTGTCAGTTCAATGGCCTTGTGGTACGTCTTCGCGCCAAGAATTGATGCAAGTACCAACGCAGCTCCTGGACGAGTGGTTGAAGGGTAAAAGTGGCTATGGTGCAGCTGTTCCACTAGTAGAAACAGAAAATTCCAGGTGATTGGGTATAAAACAGATTTTCAGCCAAGGGCCAAAGTGGGTATAAAACAGCACATCACCCTATTCTAACGCCCAATGCAAGCACAAGACAGTGCGGCACTTTTCTGCTGTATATGTGGCAGTTACCTGGAATGCAGTCTTTGTGCCTGCCTTGCTGACATAAATATAAGCGAAGCAGACATTATGGTGGGTAGCACAGGCCACAGCTGCAACTAGAGCTTCTATGTACAGTTAAAAAGCATTGTGCGTTTCGTTGTTTAACCCTTCGCACAAACTCGTCTTTGCCTACATTGTTCTACTTTTATTCCGATGCCGTTGTGCATCTGTTTATTGATTCGGCCGCTTGTGCCTTCAGCTTCAGATTATGGCAAGTGTCAAGAAGCCTCGAAAGGAAAGCACGTGTTTTGTTCCGCTATGCACTAGAGGGTGCCGTTCTAACAGGGAAAATATGTCGCTCTTTAAAGCATCGACTGACCCTTCACGGTTGTCAGAGTAGGAGAAGCGGATCAAGAGAGCGGACAGGAAGCTGACGCCAAATGCGGCAGTATGCGAAAAGCACTTTGACGATAACTGCCTTGAGCGTTCGTTCAAGATAACAGTGAACGGGCGTTGTGAACGAGATCCCTTGCGACAAACTGCGCCTAAGCCGGATGCTGTCCCTATACAGTATTCGAGGGATACCCGATGCACCTCATAACGAAGGTTGTATCGAAAAGAAAGGTCAGAGACCTTTGTAAGCAGGAGCCGGTTGCGAAACGGCGCAGGGTGACCACCGAGACGCTGAACGAGGAGACGACAAAACGTGGCCGCACCTGAAGAAAACCACAGAAGCTTCGATCATCCCGAACCCCTAGGAGAAAATTAGGTCGTCATCCTTTTGATTCCTGGATGAAGCTCGCAACAGCACCAGCTGACACGTGAACTTACGCGAGGTGTAACACCCAGGCGAACGACTTCTCCCATATTTTTATTGAGAAATGGTACTTATCATTTCTACATGTTTAACTGCCGTTGTATGGTGGAATAAACTATGAAATGTTGTTGAATTGTATTTATTATTTATCAGCCAGGCGCAATGATTAGGATCCATACAAAAATGCAGTCCGTTTTATCTGCCGAAGATATGACCGCGATTTTTCGGCTACGTCCAACTTAGCAACTTTGGGTTTAACTCCGTTATCGGCTCGGCGCCATTCAGAATGCTTAAAATCCCTGTACACATTGATTAATTCACCGCGCTTGCCCTCGCTTCACAGGTATCTGCAGTTTGCCACACCACCCTCTGTTCGCACCAGAAGCCAACATGCGCTAAATATTACTCCATTTCACCCCAAAACTGATTTATTAAAATATAGTTTTTTTTCCTTTGACTATTGAGCTCTGGAACTCGCTACCCGGTGATACTCGCGGGCTCCCTTTAGATCAATCTCTGAGTTCAATATCAAATGAGTGTTAAGTATAGATTTCTTTGTTCTTTTGCTTTCTTTGGTCTCGCCTTTGTTCATTCTGTATCTTAGGTAGTTTTGAGAACCAGACAATCTGTGCCATGCGCTCGTGTTTTAGATGCGAATTTCATTCACTCGCCTTGTCCCTCCATACGGCGTTGTCCGTCCACACCCCTCCCCCTACACTATAAAAAAATAATAGCGGCGCCAGCTTTCGATCCCACGACCCTGTGGGCGGAACGCGAGGTACATAGTGCTCTTCCCACTGCGCCACAAAACCGGGACAGAATCAAATGCTACGAACGCGCCTTATATCCTTGACTCATTCAAAGTTTCAAACTACGTCAAGATGCTACGTCAAGTGTGACACGTCTCTCTTCGGCTTTTCGGTGTTTTGGTCGCGTTTCCCGGGTTTCAACCTTGGACCTATTGCCAACAGTGCTGTTTCTTGACAAAGGACCTCTGGCACCTCAACGACCCGTCAGTAACGACGCCCGAGGCGCTCATGTAGGCCCCGGGCCAGCGGAGCATCATCGTCGCCGAGTAGGCCTAGCGTCCGCCGGCAACGCTGGCATTAGACCTAGGCGCGCCGTGGTTGCTATAGCAACGCCTGCGCTACGCTCGCTGTGCATGGATGCGACGCTGCAACGCCACAGTATGAACGCTGAACTTGAAGCGACTCCTGCTGCCCCGGATCCAATGGAGGACGAGCCCATTGCGGCAACGGCTAATGGTGGTTCGACTAACACCAAGAAGCGGACATGTGATAAACCATCGGACTCGCCTGCTACACCGACTCAGGACACTTTTGCGCATAAACGTGGCCGTGCATCTGGAGTGCATACGGTGACCCCCGGGCTATCTCCGCTATACAAAGTGGCGATAAAACCACGGGAGTGCTTCAATGTGACGACGCTGCCGAACCGTGTCCCCCAAGCCACATTGGATTCCTGTTTCCAAACCACGGGGTTCCAGGGCTTCGCGATTCACCGGCCCACTAACAGCGTCTCCGTGTGGGTGCGTTCGCTCAATGATGTCGAGCGTCTCCATGGCCTGAAGGAAATTCCTCTACCTGGTCGCACCGCACTGCCCGTTCAAGCGTACCTGATTTCGGGGTCAGATCTCCGCAGATATGTAGTTTCCGGCGTTGACCCAGACGAGTCCCTGCACAGGTTCTTGCGGCAACACTTACGTGCACTAATCACAAGATCTTGCAAGCCCGGTACATGGGTCGCAGCCGAACATGCCTTGTCACCCTTCAGCACCCGACGTCTCCGCCAGCGCGCATTACATATTATGGCTGCATACTGCAATTCCGCCCTTACAAGTCAGGCGTAATATATTGCTACAGGTGCTTTCGGCCTGGCCATATGCGTACCTCCTGCCCTCAACCTGAAGACACCGCCGAGAAGTCCCAAGAAACTGCCAAATATAAATGTGGAGCCTGTAAAAAGGATGACCACGACGTCGCATCCAAGGTCTGCCCCGTTAAGCGCAAAGCTATCGAAACTCGTCGCAAGAATACTCGCGACCGTAAAGCGCCAATGCAAGACGGGTCCGACGGTGCGGTCAAGACTTCTAACCGGTACGTCATCTTGACTCCCACCGAGGAAGAGTTTCCTCCATTACGCGTGGATGATGAGCCCGAAGACGTTCTTACGTACAAGGACGCAGTCAAGCATGGCAAGGTACGGCGCAAACGTCAGAATCCACCGCATGAGTCAACTATGCCAGCTCCCGAGGAGGTGGTAGAACTTGAAAAGCGGATTGCTACGCTCCAGGAAGAGGTCCGACGTCTTCGTCACCGAAGGACTCTTCTGTCCCGCTCTTCTCAGCGCTCAGCAACCGCTTACACTCGCTCGTCTGCTCCTGCTACGCCTGTCCCACCCGTGTCATCGCCAGCGGGCAAGCTGTCTCCGATCGAACTCATCCATTTTGTGGCGCAGCAACTGCAACAGCTCTCGTCCGTTTTGCTGACTCACCTTTCATCGTTGCAGTGATCCAAACGAACCACAAGTGCGTGCTTCAGTGGAACTGCTGGGGACTCGCAAATAAGGCTGGGAAGCTTCGCTACCGTATGCATATCGGAGGTCTCCCCGTTTTGGCTCTGCTCCTGCAAGAGACCAACTCTCTTCCGAGTCTCCCCGGATTCAACGCCTACGCCTCGCCCACCATTCCGGATCGTCGGTGTAACAGTGTGAATGAACCTCCAGGCAAGGCTGCTGTCTATGTCGCCAGCTGCTACCCCCAGGCTCAGCTGAAATTAGAACCGTGGTGCAATTAATGGCAGGAAGTGGTGGCCGTGTTAGTGCGCCTCCCTCAAACTGACATCATACTGGTGTCATGTTACGTGCGCCTGCACAGCGGACGCTCCCCCGTGTTGCGTCTCGGTTGGAGTGAAAATCTTCCCGCGCACCCGGGGTGCGCAGTGGTGGTAGGTGGAGATTTCAACGCGCCACATCCGACTTGGGGATACCCCTACTCTAGCGCACGAGGAGGTCTGGTGTTGGACGCGTTCACCGATGCGCACCACCCGCGCAGCCCTTCGTACTCCCCTGACCTTTCTTGGTGGCTTTGAGCGCAGCCTGTGTCTTGGAATCGGGAGCCGGACTGCTGGGGCAGTGATCATTATCCCATCCGCATCGGTGTGGCTCCCGTTGTAAAAAGTCCGCACCGCCGCCGCTGCTGTGTCACAGCCTGGGACTTGTTTCGGAGAGCTCTGAGCACCTCATAAAGACCCATCTGATCCCCTGTATGTGCTACGTGCGGCTCTCCGGGATGCCACGCGGACTTCTTGGGTAGAAGAAAACAAGCCAACACCAGACCTACATCTCTTAAATTTGTGGGCTGCTCGCCGCCGAGCGGAACTGGCAGCCAATAGAGATCCTTCAAATCCAGAATTGCGCACCTCGTTGCACCGTCTGACGGCTGCAGCTCGCCGCCATGAGAAGTCTATATCGGCAACGGTGGCTGGACTGGTGTGCCTCACTAGGGCCATCCTCTACCATTATCTGGCGCACTTTTCGCCGTATGGAGCTCGGTGGACGCCCCCAAGAACCGGCTGCCAATGCGTGCCTCGCGTCTGGACGGACCCCGTGCCAGTTTGCTCCTCAAGTGGCCAAGGAGTTCTTCCCAAAGTACGACCAAGCTCCACCACCATTTGCCTGCTCACCTACTCTGCCCCCAGAGGCTGGTTCGCCTCCCAGTCAGGAAGACCTTGACGGGATTCAGGCACCATTCACCATGGCTGAGTTTCTGGCGGCAATAGACAAGGCGAAGTTACGCACAGCAGCAGGCCCAGACGGTGTGACTTACGAAGCGTTCAAGAACATCGACGGTCCAATTGTCTACAGTGGCTACTCGACTGGCTGAACGCTATCTGGACCTCTGGTGACGTTCCGGTCGCCTTGAAGCACGCCGAAGTAGTGCCAATACTAAAACCTGGGAAGCCTCCTGACCATCTGAGGAATCTTCGCCCAATCGCATTAACATCGACCGTCTGTAAGCTCCTTGAACGGATGCTAGCCACGCGCCTTACATGGTGGCTAGAACGATACGGATGGTACCACCCGGCTCAGATTGGGTTTCGTACACACCTTGGCACAGAAGACGGTCTAGACCACCTCTCATCTATGGTGCTCTTAGGTGGCAGATCGAACAAAATCCGCACGATCCTTGCTATATGGACGTCCAAAAGGCCTATGACAACGTGAGCCACGCTGCAATAATCAGTATTCTACAGTGGCTCCTCCTTCCACCATTGGCTGGTTGAACTTTATTTGAGCCCATAGAGGGGTCACCATCAAGGCGGCCGATGGGGTGGTCCCCTATTCTCGGGGCCCGTATGCTTCCAGCACCTCCAGGCCCCGAGCAACGAGGGCTATGTGGGTCGGCACGATAGGGCTGGACCGCAAGATCTCCCATCGCTCTTTCGGTGAAGGGTTGGGTGAGGTGAGGGAGGTCAGTGGTGAACATCGTTTGCATATACGAGGCAGAAAGTGTCCGGTATTTCAGCCAGCTTCCATGTCAAAGGCAGCATGGCCACGTTAAATAGCACTGGGGACAGCACAGAGCCTTGAGGCACGCCTTGCTCCGAAACAAAGTGTCCCACGCATTCTTTTCCAATGCGGACTTAGAAGGAGCGGCTCTGAAGAAAAGACGCTACGAAACGGCATACTGCTGGTGGAAGGAGGCCGCTCGAGCCTTCTCCATCCGCATTGGAAAAGAACGCGTGGGATACTTTGTTTCGGAGCGAGGCGTGCCGCATTGGAAAAGAATGCGTGGGACACTTTGTTTCGGAGCGAGGCGTGCCTCAAGGCTCTGTGCTGTCCCCAGTGCTATTTAACGTGACCATGCTGCCTTTGACATGGAAGCTGGCTGAAATACCGGACACTTTCATATTCCTCCTTCCACCAGCAGTATGCAGTTTCGTAGCGTTTCGTCATTTTCCCATAGGCGAAAATTGTTTTTATTTATTTTCAGAATACACAGGTAAGTACCATCGTTGCTCCCGGTATCAAACAAAATAGGCCACAAATTACGACCTTCGTGGCAAGTTTGAGCGCGAACAGAGCGGCGGTTCGCTCAGAAAAAAATTTTAAAGTGTTCCAATAGACCCTATGCGAAATTGCTTGGTGATCTAGCAACACTGATGTAAACAAGACCGTCCGCCATATTGGTACGGGCGACGACCGCGAAGTCTCGTATTGTTTACTGTGGAAGAGTAGGTGACGGTAACGCGGTATGGCTCAAACTGGACTGCGTTTTCCGGGTCCCGACCACGGATTGTGGACGAAGGACTCGTCTGCGCTGCCGACTGTGTCTGAGGACTCGCACCACTCGTGGTGCCGCGCCGAAGACCCATCCGAGCCCAGCGCAGCAGGGCATGCCGCCTAGCCACCGAGCCGCATTGCTCGCCTTCATCGGTGTGGACAAACACGTGCGACTCGCAGTAAGTAAAGCTTTGTTTTTCCTTGACGCGAGTTAACCGGTATGAGCATTTGTATAGCACTTTGTTCACCGTTGTTTACCATGTAAATGCGTAGCGGGGACCCTGTTGCAGTAACCCTGAAAGAGGAAAGCGACAATCGCCAGACCGTACCACTAGTGGGTGGATTAGGTATTTTCAAATGCTGTACATGGAATTTACGGGACGATTTTTGGCGCAGATGTTCACGGAAAGGTTGCGGCCGTTTTCCGTGACGGTCGTCAGCCGGCGCGTTTGCCGCAAAGCATTCGTGCTTTGCGGCGAAGTCAACTACAAAAGTGCACATGCGCCTTGAATTTTCTTTTTTGTGTGTGTTTTCATTATTTATTGCGCATGTCCTGCCGCAAAAATCTGTTTGTGCGTCTGGCTTGTCCTTTTTTGGCAGTGGGGTGGTTGTGGTAGTTTCTAAAGCGCATGTTTTGAGTGTGCCCGAACAGATAATACCGTAAAACCTCGTTAGCTCGAACTCACTGAACTAAAAAAAAAAAAAAAATTCGATGGGTCATCGGTATAGCCAGAATGTTTACTTGTTTATATCGAAAGGTTTTGGAAGTGAGTTCCAGATAATCATAATCTTGCTTGCTTAAGTTATGACGAACACGAATATGCGGGTACTGGTATCATTACCCACAATGAGGTTCTCTTGAAAGTACATTAACAAAGCATGCAGCGATACTTGCACGCTCGAACTTGAAAAACATTTTTGACATCATTGCTGTTTGAGGTGTAGATTATTGCCCTTGCAACAGTGTTAAGAAAGACACAAAATCTTGTCATTTTGAGTCTGTTCCTTGCGGCCACTGCTTTCTGCTCTGTCCCTTTAGCATAAACTGTAGCGGACTAGTCCTGTTCTTCCCTGAGTGCTATTTACTGTTACTCTCTCTGTTCTTGCAGGTTGGGCCTCATCCATGTGGTTAGCAGCTGCTTTCGCTCCCAGAGAAAAATTGACCGGCCCTATATGTTGTGTGCCTCACCTCTGAGACGGACAGTGGGGAGATTGTGGAGGCAGCGTGCGAGTGCCCGGCGGGTTGCAGTGGAGCATGCAGTCACATCCTGGCAGCTGTGCACCTACTCGTCCTCTTGCAAGCCCAAGGTTTTAAAGAGGCGCCACCGGAGCTTGCGTGCACAACTGCCACAACAGTGGGGACGTCTGAAACAGCAGGGCATCAAGCCAGCGAGTGTCCAAGACATTGACAGAAGAATCCCGCAAGAAAATGGCCCCTCCCTTCCCTTGCCAATGCGTCTGTTCGGCGCACGTCGAGTGCAGGAGCAATGCGAGCAGCAATAAAGTGCCGTGCAAGCGCTCGGGAGAAAACTTGGTAGCTTTTGGAATGGGTTTTTTGCCTCAGTTTTGCTGGCCTCACCCCCCCCCCCCCCCCCCCACACACACACACAGTAACAGAGACAAGGACGGGCATGGCACCTGGAGGGTCACCTATGAGCTACCAGCAAGCATTCAAGCCACATTTCGCCGTGGTCATCTCGCGAGCACGCAGCGGCTGGGCAACGTCGTGTTTACTAGACAGCTGCATGCAGGGGTGCGCGAATGCTTCCCTTTGTTCCATTTATATCCACAGTTTGCTATACTGCACGCGCTAGAAATCAGCGAAGTATTTTAATTTACTTGGATTTTTACTGTGGATACAAAAAAAAGCAAAAGCACTCAAGCTGATGCGCGGCGGACTGATGCAACTCTGGCCGTTTTTTTTTTGTTTTTTTTTATGAAAACTTGAAAATTGTTTCAGCTACCTACATCAATGGCCACTATCATTACGTCGGAGGCATGCATGCAGTATGTGACCGACTAGAGGAGTGAGAGTGTATTTTAGTCGCAAAATATTCGACAGTAAATACATCGCGGCTGAAATGACAATGGGCAACAAGTTAACTTGACGTAAACAAACCTGTCAGCCCGGCAAATCGGAAACCAAGTGCAGAAACTCGAATTTTCTAACGTCAGATCATCATAAAACAGCGTACGCCACTTCCGCAACGACACGCGGCTAAATGCACCGAAAAGAAACTAACAACATACTCCGATACCGTGCGCGCCCGCCACAGAGGAAATTTTCAACCGCGCCGTGACGGCGTAGTGCGGCAAGAAAAGTTTACAGCCCTAGGTAAGATAAAGGCTCGTGTAGGGGCTAAGCGGTACCATTTAACAATGAAATGAAGCGGGCGTAGAGCCACAGGGACGAGTGAAGAAATAAAGCCTAATTTTGACAACGTGTGGTACTGTTTCCCCGCTCGAGCGCCGCTGTCAGTCATAAATAGGTGACGCACGCTCAGGCTTCATTTATAATACAAAGGCTGAACCACGGAACTCCAACGCAGCTGTATTTTTCATCCGGACAGCGACTACGAAATCCCGCGCTTAGCGAACCAATGACAAATATTCGCTCCCAGCGCATCGCGCTCAGCGTGTCACAAAGGTTGCTCGCGCCGGCATAGTTCGCGTCAGAAAGTTCGTTCAAGAGTGTGGAACTTCACGTGCCTTTTCTCCATCTGGACAGGTATTTTCCCGTTGCGTGCACTGCAGCACGTAACACCCTGAATTTGACAAACGAAACCGAAACAAACACATCTTGCGTACTTCGGTTTGCCGGTCAAGTCAACCAACCCTGTTAGGGGCGATGCCAAAATGGCGCTGCACACAGCTGATTGGAGTCCGCTGGGCAAAGATGTTTATTACAGGTGTGTTTTGTCTCAACTTCTCCATCAAAGCAAGGGTGCGCAAACGCTGCCTGTCTGATTAAGGTTCCTTGACTTTCGTCTACAGTGGCATTATATACTTTCCCGCTGTGTTGGTCAAAGTTCGGGGCGGACGCTTGTTGTTGAGACGAGATTCCGCGAAAGTTTTGTTTTGACAATTACTGCAGCATTTAAATTGCATTGAGACGTGTGTTACCCTTCGCCTGTCTGTGACTGCATTTAGTGGTTCATGCAAATTTTTAAATTTTGCTATTACAGCTTTCGTAACGCTGCGATGTTTCTTTTCCTCAGAGTGTTTGGGTTGCCACAATAACCATTCTGTTTTGTACCTGTAATTGTATGAATTTCATGACCACCGGAATTCCAGGTAGGACCACGTTGAAACATTTGCGAGTTATAACGCGAACCCCAGGTGGTGCGGCGAACGTCGGGGCCAGTGGTCAGAAAGTACACTGGAGTTTCCATAAGAAGTAATGCTATGGTGGTGGCACGTCAGTGAGCGAAAAGAAGAAGAAAAAAAAGGTAAAATGTAGCAGACGGAACAATTCCCCAATCTGACTTGGCCAATCCCCCAGAGTGGGTACGCGCCACTGAGTTTTGGCTCCAACCATCCAACCAACCAACAACGCGCCTAGAAGGTTGCAGTGCCATAGTTCCCATTTCCTAGACAATGTTTCCCTGGTCCCGCGAAGGGAAGCCACCTGACACCTTGAAATTGTCCTCCTTGTGTGTTAGTTTCATGCGACAACACAGCTGCTTATTTCAATGGCTTTCAAGTTAATTAAAATGCCTGGTTTGTTTTCCCATCTGTAATGGGTGTATGAGTAAATCGAGTCCCATTTTCCAGACGCGGCTGACTGACTGACTTTTCCAGTAGTTGGAAAAAAAAAACAAGACCTATGGGAAAAGAAACAACATTACAGAATCGCCTGTGATTTCTCCCCCTTTTCTTCTTTTGAACTTCTTCTTGAGCTCTTTGAACTTCCATTTTGTTCAACTTCTCATTGGCCAAACCTGACAAAAAGGGACAACAGCGTTGAAGGGCTTGATTCAGTCTTCCAAAGTGAACATACTGGAAACAGCATGCAAACTGGATGGCAAGAAATACAATAAACACGAGCGCTGACGAGCAACTTTTATTTATTGCGGCAGGCAATAGATATAAAAACATATGTGGCATTACACTCGGCACTATAAAAACAGTAAACGAGGCAACAAGGACTTGAAAAGTGAACACAATTAATAATGAAACACGGACGACTAGGGCACAAGGAGATAAACTGGCTGCTGATTGAAGCCCCGTATCTGTCAAGATATTCAACCTCACCGGCAGGAAGAAGGGGTGCTGACACAGCGATCAGCGGCAATTACAAAAACCCATAAATATTGCGCGTGTCCCGTTACCTTTTCAGTATCTGGATCACCTCAAATTGTGGTGAAGCGCTGCATAAGATCGCTGCTGGGGGATGCCCTCGGGAAACGTAATTTTTAGGCTTCTGTTGACGCATGTCTTCCCCACATGAACTGACGCACGGCTTCATCATGGCAGGCCACAAATCGTTCTACGTGCTTTTTTACGCATGTCCATCTTAACTGGGCATTTCTCACCGTTTTTCACATCTGTGCCAATTATTTTGGGCTCTGCTGAATCAGCCAGTGCGCCATGCACTGAAGGAATTGCATTCTGCTGCCTCCCCATGCCTTTCTCACGTGGCATCGGATTTTAAGCTTGTCAGCAGAACACTGCCACCACACAGGGTATCCCGCCATCTGCAGCCTTTCTCCCTGAGGGCATTCAAAGGTCGTCAAGCACGACATAGTCACTCCAGTGCTTCGGAAAGCGGTTGCGCTGTCATGACCCTACCTTCTCGGGCCGTGGTTGTCAATGTTTCACCACGTATCGGATCCACTTTTTGTGCATCTTTGTTGTTTCGTTTACTGCTTTTATGACATCAAAGAACATCGCATGTGTTTTTCCATTTACTGCCTGACGCAGTAAATAAAAGCCAGTTGTTAGTCAGTGCTCCTGCTTGTCCTTCTCGCCCTCCTGCCTTCGCGCCGTTTTCCGTATGTTCAGATCATACCAACTAGCCTGACATGGTACTCTTCCAGGGTGTTGTCTGATCTCATACAACATGCGTTTGAATTTCCTTTATACGCACTGCTTTCCAGCAACAGCTCGCGAAATATAAACTCCAGGCAATGGAGAGCAGTTGGGGACTTCCCTGCACGTGAAAAGTTCTAAGGCGGGAAATTCAAATTTTGGGCGTTTTTAAAAAAGTGCCTTATCTACATTGGGCTGTGAGGTGCACCTGGGGACCTGGGTGCGGGCTGAAATTTGGACACACCGACATTTTCGTACTTCAGAAGCAGAAAATTAGAAAGTTCATCTTTTCTTGAGGCTAGATAATATGTACCGGTGCAGGGCTCTCTGGCACAAACAACCATCACACAACAGGTCAGCATGACAGATTTTGGTGAAGGATGCACATGATTTTTTGAATTACTGCATCTAAAAAGTTATGAGGTATGAGCTTTTAAAAAGTCGAGCACTATCGATGAGGTTCACCCTCCCTCCACTCCAAATCTATTTTAAAGACGATAGTCTTTCTTGGGCTACTTAAACGCAGAAATTTTGGTCTGTCTGTGCCCGTCTGCGACTCGATTCAGCCACCTGGCCAAAGTGAAACAAAAGCTGCTCAGTAGTCTTGTATAGCCACAGCCATAAGTCCGGTGTGAATGTTCATACTTGTCGACATTGTTGAACAAGACATTACGCCAATATAAGGCAAAAAAATCAATACATCAATGATATTTAAAGTGTTCCCTTACAAAAGAATTCATGGATGCTTGATTTTCACGAAATGAAATACTACATCCACTGAAGAAAAAAAATTCACTCCGTCGCCTGCTGTTACCCGCGCCTCTATAGGTTCTGGCAGAATTTTAAGAAATCAAGCAACAACAGTTACGAAAGGTTCCACGTTCTGCTTGGAACGCACGTGGACTAGGGCAACGCGGTTATATAAACGGTTATATGGACGCCGTAATTCAAGGGCGTCTCCGCCGTATGGCAGAGTGGGCATCGAGGCACCCGGTCTGGAGCAGTGGAACACGGTAAATTTAAATTGACTTGAGCAAACCTTTAGCATGTTTGTCTTGGGAGGAGCGCGATGGAAAAGGAACAAAATGAGAGGTGAGTGGGAAAGTGAAGGGAGGCATTTGCATAGCAAATATCGACAAAAGACTCGTATTTTGTCGACGTTTCCAATAAAAGGAGCAGATACACAGCCAGTTTTTTTTTTAATTTTTAGGTTAGTAGCATCTTCTTGCACATTTTTAGGGCACATTTTTTAACCCTTTCACTGTCGGGTGTTTCTGGCCATGATGCACCCCCAGTGTCGGCTTGGTTTCCGAAATATGAGGGAAGGAACATTGTTATTTATTTGACTATGATAGTGTCCGGGGGGTAACGTGTCAAAAGGAAAGAGCGTGGGTGAGAAATCGCCTTTCTTCCAGATATTTTCAGCTGGCCCTGCAGGCTTCCGGGACTACAACCGCACCGTTTCAACATCGTAATCTGACGCTGGGCAACTCGCACCCCTTCCTTGGATGAGAATCTCACAATGCGAATCCAAGCTCGGCTCGTATTTGGATCAGAATCGAAGCACCATTGCTCCTGTCCGCAGTCGAAGGCCCCTCGCGGTCAGCAATCCGAAAATAACCGTGCTCATGGAAGGAGCACTTTCAGCATCCCGCGCAGCGCACAGAAATGAGCGAGCGAAAGCCGTGATTGATTCATGTTTCGGTCTATTGGAGAAGCAACACCGAGCTGTGCTAACCTAGCGTGCCGTAGGAGCAACGGGAACAGAATAACAACAACAACAAAAAAAAAACCTAGAAACCCATTGCACAACCACCCTTGCACCCCTAATCGCACGTGTGCCGCATGGTCACTCATCCCAACAGAGTACAGCGTGCGGAACAACCAAGCCCCCCAGCAATAAAGGGTGGGTGCGGTCGCTCCGTACTCTTCAATATAGGCTGTATTCACTGGCGAGGCACGCATGCAGGCAACCATGTCAGTGCGCCGTCACTGGATTGCAGTACTTGTCCGTGCTAAGCACGTGATGTGTGTTGGACGTTCCAAACTCTACCCAACCGGACACAAAGTAATGCCTCGACTCCAATGAGATTGCAATTAATAACATCTCTCTTGACACCACCATTGAGAATTGGGTTGAAAGAGATCCTGAGCCCGAATGCATGCACAGAACATCACGGTGGTGGTGGACAAAACGAATAGGTGGCGACGAATGTGCGGAGATGGGCATGGAAAGGGAAACAAGAGGCAGGGAGCAGGTGTCTCCCTCAAGAGCCCTGGGAGCCTCTGGATCGTTACTGTCCTCAATGCCAACTATAAAAAAGCAGCGTGCCTTTCACCCTTTCGCTGTCAGTGACGCACGAGTACGTTTCCGCATTTCCCTTCCGCAGTGTCACTGACGTACCGGTGGGTTCTCTATTGTGAGTTAAAAAATTCGCACCATCTGCCGAATCTTTCTAGTGGCTCGTATTTTTTTTCACTTTTGCTGCTGCGGCAGCGTTCAGCTTCATGTTCAGCCAAGATAGCTCTTGTAACTCGAACAAAAACAATGCGGACAGTGGGGCAAAGAAAGAGAAACACGCAAAGCGTGCCTATGTCCTGTGTTTTTTCTTTTTGTCCCGTCTACTCTCTTTTCGAGTTGGAATACACCAACAAAGAATCCTTCTGCATTTTAGCTTTCACGATGTTACATGCTACATCGCGCCACCCGATCCGTTTCTTGCGCCGCAGGAAGTTCGAGCTTTACTCCATGGACTGGCAGTCACAGAATGTGGAACTTTCGGATTTCATAGTCGCTGCTGCACCGTTTGGAGGGCCCATCGGTGAGCACACTGCCTTTCTCTTATGTGGGGCAGTACCTCCCTGAAATCTTTTTCCAGGGGCATGTTCTTGTGTATTAAAGTAGCTATTGTGTTGCAGCTATTTATTTATCTTCTTTGAGCTCTCTGTATTGCCTTAGGACAATTAAACAACTGGTGCGACCTAAAATGCATGTTCCCGTTTCAGCCCTTATCAGAGATGACCGCAAAGCCGGCCGGATCAAGCTTGGCAGTATACGTCTCATACACCTGTTCTCAGCAAGCGGGAAAACGTTGGGGAACATCAAGGTATGTTGTCTGTGCATGTATCTTCGTTATGAAACTTACCTGACGATCACACAAAAACGAAATGCAAAATTGCGCTTTGCTTGGCCTTGCCACATCTGCTGCATTACCCGCCGCGATGGCTTGGTGGCCGAGGCATTGTGCTGCTGAGCCCAAGGATAAGGCGGGTTCCATTCGTGACTGCGGTGGCAGGTTTTGTGGAGGCGAAAAGCCAAAGTGCCCGTGTGTTCGAGATATCGGCGCACGTTAAAAAGTCCAGGTGGTCAAAATTAATCCGGAGCCTTCCACTATGGCACGCCAAATCGCCTGTGTAGCGTTGGTGTGTCAAACCTCATAACCAAGTTTGGCTAAAATTATCATTGTAATTGTGATAACTTATGTTTAGCAACCAGCACTGTTATAGTTTCCCTCTCCTGTGGCTGCCTTGCTAGCTCCACCTCAGAATAGCTGGGCTTGTTACGAAGCTTCCTTGATGATGATGCCACTGACGGGCACAGGATAAACAGATTGCATCCTTCCCACAACTCTGCAAAGTAAATGAGAACGAACAGCTGCTCTTACTTCTTGCAGGTCTAATACCCCCGTCCTGCACAAGCCCCAAAACACATCCCCATGGTTACAAATTTAAATGCCATTTGCGTTGAGGTAATTTGGGGTGGTAGAAGTTCCCTGCGGGTCATTTGGACTAAACTTTCGCACTGTGCAGCGCAACTCTGAGCACGGAAAGTTAAGATGAGAATCGTGCAGGATGCTTACGGGTGGTCGATAGCTCCGCATTGCAGCTGCTTTTGCATGTGCTAGTTCCTCGCCTGTTTGGAGGGAAAATGAAAAAAAAAACAGTGAGGAGAGGGATCTTGACTCTCAGCAAACACACATTGAAGGGGTGCTGTGAACCAAGCATCTTTGCAGTTTCCCACTGAAGTGCCCCTGATGCTGTGCCTCCACACATGTGCATGGAAGGCTGAGAAAGTGAAGCTCAATCATAGGGGTCACGTGGCAGTGTTTGGTTCTTCACGCTGGGTTTCCTCGGGAGATTTGCCGTGGAGGAATTCCCTTTGTTGGTCTGCAACTTTGACTATGTGATTTTTCACTCTGCTCGAATGGCCAGATGAGACTTGTGTTACCTCTGTCCAGCTTGCAGAGTGATAAAGTGAGGTGAGCAGTACGATTTATTTGTTTTGATGTGCCTACCAGGCACTGTGCCAGCAATTTTGCAGCTTGCGAACAGGGTATGAGTTGGTGAAGTAACGAGCAAGTTTGAATGCAGTTGGTTTTTAACTGGGGCTGGTGCTGTATACATATCATCCTGTGCTCTGTTTCCTTTCCCCTGGTTGCCTCTCCGAGTCTTAACCCCTATGGGAGGACCATGCAAGGGTGCGCACTCTGTCTCGCAGCATGATGCCGGCAGCATTGTGGCCATGGGTTGGTCGAATGTGGAGAGCCTGGTGGTGGTCCAGAAGGATGCTGCGGTCACCGAGTACACCCTGCAGGGAGGCATTCAGACGACCTTCACAATGGGCCAGGTCAGTCACAACCCCTCCTTGCTCTGCCTGCTTGCACGTCCGAGACGACAGTTGTTCGGCACACTCTATGCGTGCACACGTCGACCGAAGGGGCTGGAGCTAGAGAGAATCGACGCGTACTCGAATAACGTGACGCCAAAACTATATTTTCAGTGGGGGGACTGAAGTGATTTTTTTTTTAATTTTTTTATGTACTTCAAAATTTTTATGCTAATAAAATCAGTTTCGCTTGAAAGAAAAAAACTGGACTTCTTTTCTATTAACCATGTAAAAAAATGTTTTTCTTACCCACTGCTTATTCTTATCTTTAAATGGTGTGTATTATACAATCATTGGATAAAAAATAAACAGGATGGGGAAGGGGGGAAGAGAGAGAATGAGTTGTGAGTGGCCATCTTAGTCAAGGTAGGCCGCGTACTATTAAGCAAGAAATAGAACGAGTTTTCACTGACCACATGTTTATGCGCATTTGACATATTATTCAAGCAACACAATCTTTGGTATGTTTATACCCTGGCGCAGAAAACAAGCGTAATACAAAGGCAACAATGGCAATACCACAGTACAGACAGCCACGCTATAGTACATGCATACAATTGCCAATATTGCACACAAGCAGCAGACTTATCAGTCAGTGGTGTTACTGCTATAGGGGCCAAGGTTGGCCAAAAAAATACTTCAGCGTTCGCCGTAATCGTGGAAACACTCGCTCAGAACGAGAGAGACTCCAGCGTTTGCCGTAGTCGTGGCAACACTTGTTCGGAACGAGAAAGACACATCATAGCGTACGCCCCTCCAGGTGATAATGATTATCACTTCCAAAAAAAGTGAAAGAAGCTCACACTTACAGCAAAAAGGGCGGAGTGAAGGTCATTGCAGCAGCGAAGCAGAAGCAAATCACCTGCAATTGTGGACCTAAACCTTCGTGATGATCGTGAAGGTTGCGTGCAGCTTCGCTACCTTCAAGTCGGACGCGTTAGCGTGACCTTCCTTCATTTTTTTGTATATGTCGTTGCTCCCATGGGGCTCCGTGGAAGGCTGTGCAGCATGATGCTGTCAATGTTGTTTCGATTTTGCTTATACCTATCTGCAGTTGCAGAGCTCTTACAACATTTGGGCACCTGTCATTTCTATTTTCAAAAAAATCAACCTCGCCTTCTTTTATTTTGTGTAACATCTAGCTATTTTTTCCACCCAAAAACTTAGAAGTGACAAGTTTGAGGGGAACTTTGCAGCACAGAGTACCTGTAAAAAAGGTGCCCATGGGAAATGATAGCAGGAAAGTGATATTGGACGACTGTCAAAACCGCGTGCCAAGTTCCACGAACTGACGGCTCTGAAAGTCTGGGAACAACATATTGTGGTTTGCAAAACTACCACGAAGAATAAATTGCGAGACGATCTCGTGCGAATCCATTCTAGGTGGAGCAAGCAGCCTCTTTTGGTTCATTTGCGTGACCAAACAGACCCATGGGAATCTTGCTTGTTCTGTGTTAGCGCAAATTCCTGCTTATAAAGCGCTTTTCGATGCACAACTCTGAGGGCATGGGAGATTTTACTAAGGCACACAGATTTATTGCGGTCAGCCCACCTTGACTGAGAAGTCTGCAGGTTTCAGTAACATGCTTGGCCATAAAATTGGACGCAGCTAACAGTTTATGGTGATTAACGTTGTAAGGCTCGTAAAAGCACCTAGGCTGTTTAAAAGCATGAGAACTCGTGTCAACTTGCGCTCTTGCAGTGGACTTTGAAGGTGTAGTGAAGGATTCTGTCATACATGTAGTCCCCCCTCTGCATGTGGTGTCATCAAAGAGAAGAGCGGAAAATATTTAAGGAATGTCGGGCTGCTGTAGCACTTGTCGTGTTAGAGAGAGCCACCTTTCCTGTGCTGCCCTGCTCTTTCAGTGAGCAGCTTAAGTTTAAGTTCATACTATCAGAATGAAATAGAATGAAATAGCGGGCCTGAAGTGCCTGTGCGCATTGGTGGTGGGTACGATTCCCCTCTACTGCAGGCTCCCCGAGACACGGGCGTCCTGGAAGCCCGGGTGTTCTCCACCAACAAGCGGACGGCCGTGGTGGTCCTGACGGGGTCGTACAAGTTCTTCCTCGTGGAGAACATCTCCAGCTACAAGACCTGGCAGCTGGGGGAAGTGCCAGGCACGTATGCCCCCCCTATCTTCTCCTTGTGGGCCCAGCTGGGTGCCGGAAAATGAGGCTGGCTTGAAGCTGGGTGAATATAAGCGACTGTGTAACTGCTTGATTTATAACTATAACCCTGTGTGAATGCCACAAATTTATCACCGAGGTGAACAGAAAAAGATACTGTAGGTCGTGTTTCGATACACAGTCAAGCCCACTTGTAGCGATGCCGTTTATGTCTCGGACGTAATGATGAACAGCTATGGCACCGTCCACTTTTGTATGCATTCTATGGTAAAATAAACCGCTTATTACAATGCTCCAGCACTGCGATATTGGGTATGACGATTAAATCCAGTTGCAGCGTGCACCGAAAATGCGAGCAGCTGCCAGCACCGCCAGCACACGGTGTGCATCCCTTCCACCCCTCAGAAAACGAGTCGACTGTGCCACTTGCGAAGGAGTGAGAGGAGAGGGAGAGCAACTTTCCTACACAGCGCCGCCGCTTTAACATCGCCCCACACCTGCTTGCGAGCTCAGGCGCCGCACATCACGCATTTGCCCGTTGTATCACGTGCATGCCACTTTGAATTTGACTGGGTGCCTCTTCAACTGCCTCCGTTTTTCCGCGGAAGGGACGTCAGGGCCAATTTATCAGAAACGCCCGAGTGCCCGCTGAAGAGGCGAGCGTTGCACGGATATGGGCTGCGAGCAGCAGTGACAGTGACGACTCTAACGCCGCGGTTGCCCAGCCTACGAAGGTAGCTTCTTCTCAGGAGTCCCAGCGCATGATACAGACCCTCAGGGACTTTGTTTCCACCAAGGACTTTTTGCTCAGCTAGGTGAAGCACCCATAGATGCTCTTCAAAAAGACGTGCGCTAGCTTTGCGTGCAGAAAACAAAGCTGACCAACTGTGGCATCTTTTCTGCAAATAAGTACTACCCGTAAAATTCCGAGCAAGCGCCCCCACCCGTGCAAGCGCCCCCCCACCACTTCAGTGCTAATTTCAAATTTCCGCGCCATTCCGGGAAAGCGCCCCCCCTCCCTCCACGCAGTTATCACGCACCACGTGCAGGCAACACTGGCTTGCTTAAAGGGACCCCGAAAAGCTTTGTGAAGGTGGCAATCAAATGCATTGAGGTGGTAGATCACATAACGGGGGATTTTTGAGCCAAGTGTGAGCCCCATACGTTGTACAGATAATTTGTAAACAATTTTTGAAGATCGCCTTTCTCAGGCGATGAGCGCGACGCCGCAGCGAGCCGACCGCGGGTGACGCAACGGCGACCGTGGGTGACGCAACGGCGATCGCTGCTGACGCAACGGCGAAGGCGCCCCCTGATTCGCCCAATCGCCGGCAAGGTCGCCGCCGCCGGCGTCACTGTCATTGGCTTCCGGCTGCTCTTCCTCCTTCCTGCGCGATCCCAAGGCAAGGCGGCAAAGGCGGGTCCGCAGTGATTGATGCGAGCCTAGGCGCAGGAATGTAGCTAGCTGCTTTGAAGGAGGCAGAGAGGGAGGAGGAGTCGATCGGCAAGTGGGGAGAGGTGCATTTAATTGCTTCTGGCGCAGCTAATACTGAATGTAGATCAATAATTCCAACGGCATTGCATCGCTATATTGGTGCTACGTGACAACACAGGCCTTTTGTAACTTCTACAGAAGGCTTTTCTGGGTCCCTTTAAGCCAGTCTAAGAATCCAATCCAATCTGCTTCAACTGAATGCTACACGCCATTTGTTTCTTCGTTTTGGCGGTGATAGGTCATGCATTCCTACACAGTGGCAAAGAAAATCGAGGTGATCCGATGGCACCGAGAGCACGGGAAAAACGTGCACCAGACCTCTCGACAGTTCAAGCTCGACCGAAAGCGCATACGTGAATAGGTGAAGAATTTCGACAATCTCCTGCAACAAAACTTCGGAAAAGCAAAACTTCGACGGAAGCTAAGCAACGGCGCCCCAGTGTTCAGCGAGTACGTGGACGATACGCTGTTCGAGTTCTTAGAGCGCGAAAGAAGCGCGGGACGCGCCGTTAGCAACCGGCTGCTGTCTGAAGAGGCTGTGAAAATAGCAAACAGCATGCAGTTAGGTAACTTTGTAGCTTCCAGCCACTACATAAGCAGGTTTGGAAGCAGCGGTTCGGCGTTGCAGTGTGCCACGCCATGTACGAGAGTCGGAGGACGCCCGAGGAATCTGCGGAGGCATTAAGCGCCTTCCGAACTTCCGCGAACTTCCTGCGATGGCGAAATGACGTCCGAAGGCAACTTTAAGAAGCCGCCACGGCAGCAGGTCCTTGTGGCGCGCTGCATCAAGGGGTGCGGCATTGCAAACGCAATCGATGGCTCCGAGGACGGCGACCTGCACGGCGGGCTGGCAGATGTCGGAGCCGTGGTGCCAGAAGACCGGGGCGGACTGAAAGACAAGTGCGCTGAACTGTTTTTGGCTACAGACTCTGAGGAGCCTTTCGATGGTTTCGAAAGTGACGAACAGCAGTAAGATCAAGCCGTGGCACCCGAAGACTGAGGCAGCAGAGTGCAGCGAACTTTTTTTTTGCTGCTAAGTTTTCCAGTGGTTTCCAAAGTAACTAACAGTAACATCTTTTGCGTAATAAAGTTCATCTTCCTAATGAAAGTTTAAAACCACGCGCACTGCGTTTGTTTTTTCGTAAAAACAATTGTCGCCGCCATCTTGAATTTTGGTGCCGTTCCGGGATAGCGCCCCCCCTTCACTTTGCCGGTAATTCCGCCTTGCTGAGGGGGGGCGCTTGCTCGGAATTTTACGGTAGTAGCACAACCTTGCTTGCATGTGAAAAAAAAATGTCTTGCTCTCTGCTTCGTCTTTTTCTGTTGCAGCCCGCTTATAACAATTATCGGTTATAACGATGAAATTTCCTTGGCACTTGAATATTGTAATAAGTGGATTAGACTGTATGAATGCTAGAACCCCAATAATATGACTTTGTTTGGACCACATGAAAACGTACGATCAGGGTGTGGGTAGCTTAACACATGGTCTGGTGAGACGTGTTCAGTAAAAACTTGTTTAAAGTACTGCATTTACTGGGCAACTTGTGCCCTCGCATAATTTGCTAACACCTACCATAAACTGTGCTCCGTGTAATTTACAAGCCCCCTGCTTAGCTCCCGAATTCCTCAGAGAAAAATGAAGTTACTCTCTATATTTTGTGCGCTCTCACGCTGTTCTATGCTAGCTTGCCAGCCGTGCACTACTTGAGAAGGCCAACAGGGCTGAAGAAGGCGAGAGCACAAGAAAGATGCCTGCAAGCAAGTCGTAGGGGAAGAGGGAAGTGTACGTCGGTTGTTTGAGAAGACGGGAGCAGCAACTGGCTGATGCAAGAGTGGGTGATGCGGACTGTTGTAGCCCCGTAGTCTTCTTTGGCACTTGTCCACTTGTTTCGATCCTATTGTCAAATGTCAGTGGCATCAGAGGCAGGAAAGAAACAGAGGGTAAAGCAGTGAAGGGACGGAGTGGTATTGGAGAAAGAGAAGGCAAGGAAAACAGCATGGAAGATGGGAGGGATGCTCGACCGTCATTGGGCCGTGGTTGGAAGCGAGACATGCGCACTCGCGCATTATATTCTTGCTCACTCGCTGAACAAACATACGGGGGTCACCGCAATTTTATTCTACGAGTTCTGGAAACAAGAGGGCTTTTCGAATACCAGGTTCCCAGCAAGTTGGTTGGTTTAGAGATGCCCAATTTTCCAAAGCTCAGTTATGTTTGTGTGAAGCCATGTGCACCTCCACTTGTTTGTATTGCAACTTCCCAAATGGTGTGTGCAAAGTAATGCAAGTGCTGCAATGGCTGTAATGTAAATTAATGCTTTGGCATTTCATGGAGTTCAGGGCACTTAACAAAAAAAAAAACTTCATTTGTGTAGGTAACTTAATTTTTGCATCTTCAAGTGTAAGTATAAAGTGAACAGGAGAGGTCAGACTTTTATTTGGCAAAAAAAAAAAGAAAATAAAAAACTGGAGCAGAGTGCAGCTATAGTCTCCCTGGACACTGAATTCAACCACTGCCTGACTTGAAGAACGTATAGAGGTGTAACTCGTACTTGTGTGGATTGCATTGCCAAGCACCTTGCTTAAATTTTTTACTAGGGGTGTGCGAATATTCGAAACTTCGAATATTCGATTCGAATTTTTTGGTATTCGATTCGATTCGAACGACACTTTTATTGTTCGAAATATTCGAACCACCCAAAACTAAAAAAAAAAAAATTCAGAGCGTGTCTGTATCGGTGTTTATTTACAGTGGACTCTCGATTATACGATTCTGGGGGTGCGAATTTCGGGATGATACGAATTTCCGAAAAGTCCCGGCTAAATTGCATCGTTTGCAATGGGAAAAATTTCGGCTGTTACGAACGGACCTGCGCGGCCCGGCGGAAGAAACGAACGAGCCGGCGAGGCACCCGACTGCCGAGCGAGCAAGGGACGGCTCTCGCTCCCCTGTTTGTCACGGCCCGGCCTGTTGTTTTCTGCTCGCGAAATCGCTCTGCGCACGCCCAACGCGCTGACACCGCCGCGAAACCACCCCCACGCTGCGCGCGGCGCGGCCGGCGGCGTCAACCTGGCGTCGGCTCCAGCCGCGCAGTGGCGCGGGCGCTCGTGTGACCGCTTCTAACCGCTCTTTAAAATGCGGCTCAAGGGAGACACGAAGTTGCTTGCGCGGTAAAGGAGCTGATAATGCATGCGAAAACGGTACTATAAAACATCATCCGCGCCGCTAGTGAAAGCGCCCATAAAATATTTGCCGGGGTGCTAAGCCTAACCATCTCCGGCGGAGCCAAGCCGGCTGTCTCGATTTCATCGCAAGTAGTCAGGCTCCTCCATTCTGCCGCGCGCGTCGTGCGTCATTTTCTGACCGAGGTAGGCGCTACCGCGGGCGCGAAATCGTCGATGTGGGCGTGAAAATACAGCGCTCGCAGAGCCGAGGCGAGCGAATCGCGTGCAAAAACGCACCATGCGGTTCACGCTTGGCTGTTGCGGCGCGTAGCGAGCTTGGGCACAGCGAGCGAGGACTCCGAGGAGACGAGCGCGAAGCTTTACGTGCTCCAGAAAGGAATGCTTTGCGACACGGGGGTTAAAAAAAGCAGAAAAAATCACGAATTTCTTCACGCGAAAGTAGGAAAAGAAATAAACGAAAACTTTTTTCAGCGCTAAATTTTTTGGTCTGTGTTGGTTCATACGAATTTCGGATGATACGAATATTTTTCGCAGTCCCGCGAGATTAGTATCATCAAGATTTTACTGTATCAGCGCGCGGCAATGTGCACGGGCTCGAGCATGCCAGCTACTAGTGTCTCAAAAAGTGAGCGGCTGTTTTCGGTATCTGGTAAAGTGGTGACGAGCAGGAGGTTGTCACTGCTCCCCGAACATGTCGAGCAGTTAGCCTTTCTCCATGTTAACATTTAAGTGAGTGCAGACCTTAACCTGTTCAGTGCAATGGTATTGTGTATTTCCTAATTTTACTTTGTGTGATTTGTTGTGCAATAAAGTTGCAGTTTTTGTGTCTCTAGATGGTGAAAACATTAATTTTACAAAAAACAATAAGTATTCGTATTCGAAAAATATTCGAAAAATATTCGATTCGATTCGAACTTTGTTTTTATTATTCGAATTCGCTTCGAAATTAAAAAATTGATATTCGCACACCCCTATTTTTTACCCAAGAAAAGTCTTGCCTTTCCTTTTCACTTTATACTTACACTTGAATATGCAAAAATTAAGTTACCTACACAAATGAACAGGTTTTTTGAACCTTGCAACCTTGTAAATGAATCTTGTAAATGAACCAGAACCTTGCAGCCTGCATCTGTGCAAGATTTCATGTGTGAAGCGAAGTAGTGTCTCTCCCTCTGTCCCATACTGGAGGTGGATTGGAAGGGACCAAAAAGAAGGTCCCGGCTTCCATAATCGCCTGCCTCGAATGTCGATCAACAGGCTTGGATGCCCCGCCCAGTAGCTGGTGTGCGGTGCTGGAGGAGTCGAGCACCAAGGTGGTGGTGGCCAAGGATGACAAAATCTACATCCTCGTACCCGGGGGAGCACCAGGTGCAGCCTAGAGGTCAGCTGCGTGTTCATCCATTTGTGCCTGTTGCGGGCCCTGAGGTGCAAGTGCCTTTTGGGCACTCAAGCAGTTGAATTTCTAATTCGTTAGAAAACCTCAGAGGGGCCTTGAAGACAAAATATTAGCTTGGCTCACTGAAAAGGCTGCTTTGCCCTGATAACAATTACCTATAAGCCAACTTTATCGCAAACTTCAACGAGATACTAAAGAGAACAGATTCTAGCCTTGTCTCCTCCGAGACATAACGGAGACTTGTTCTGGCAATTGGCATCTGCTGACCTAAGCCACCCTGCCAAGACGCATCCTCCAGTTCCGTTTGGTCATGTCACTTGAATGCTAACGGGTGGTTAACACACCCACAACTGAATGCCAGTCCATTCATATGTTCTCTTCACGGCTCCTTTAACGTGCATTCAATGCCTCTGCGATATTTCTATCGCTGTATTGTGCAATGAAGCAGGACCGTGCGGCGGCGTGGGAAATGAGTCTCAGTGCGAATGCTCCCAGCGGAGTCCCTGTCAGCGTTGTCTCCTTTGTGTTCCAGGCACCGCCCATCAAGTCCGTGTTCAATTCCATCATCGAGATGGCCGTGTCGTTTGACTACCGGAACATTGCCCTCTTTCTGGACAACGGCCACCTGTGGGCAGGCTCCAGCGACCTCAAGGTCTGTAGCCAGTTGCCCGTGGACCAGATAGGCTTAGTGTCCATCAGTGTCCATATGGGCTTGTTGAAAGTGCAGACACCTAGGCTGATTTTTTGGGGAGGGGGGTGTCCTTTGGGCACTGGACCGATTGCAATGAAGTCTGTGCAAAACCAGTGGTTATGGCATTGCACCCTCAATATCTGAGCACCAAGGAGGGGACCGCTCAAATTGAAGTAATGAATTATTATTGAGTGCTTGAGTACTCCTACGGGCTTGTTTGCTTTTAAGTGGTCACGGCATTGCTTACACGTGCCGCAACCCCTTTCCCCATTAGGGTGAATGATCCCCGTAACAAAATTGCTACACAAAGCGGCCCCTTAAAAGCAATGCAGCCATTTGCCGCTTCATGCGTTTATAGTGCCTGTATTTGATCTTCAGCCAATGGTTGTGTTGCCTCAAAAGCCTGAAAACTGCTTGGTTGCCGGCTCCAGATTTTTTTTTTTCTAACCGCGTACAGAGTTCTGGTTCAATTTTATTTGCAGACGGTGTATTGTGAAATAGACACCAAAGCAAAGTCACGGCCTAAACAACTGTTATGGTAAGTTTTACCCACTTTGAAGCTACATTTAATGGAGCCGCAATGACAGTACGCAACTTTGCTTTGGTCAAAAGAATGCGGCATGGTCAAATCTGATGGGTCAGATCTCACGCACACCTAATTTATTCGGGCCCGCTTATTAGGAAAGGTGAAGGTGAGGTTAGGGCAATTGTTGGCATATCGAGTCGCTCGTGTATCTCTGTGGGGCTGTTGTAACAATGGCAGTCCTGCTTGCGAGTCAGTATTACAATTTTCACCGCGTATTGGTGATAACTGAGTGTGAATGGAATTGAATAGTTTTGAACCTGACTCTCTTCTGGCTGTGCAAATAGTGATTTCTACATAGAAGGGAATACAAAGCAAGCAACGATTTTGTTTTAGTAGTTTCGAATTAAAGGGAAATATTTAGCAATTTCTAATAAAGAAACTGAAAGTTACAATTTTTCAAGGATACTTCTGCAACTGGCTCACAAGGAAAAAAAGGCTTGCTCGTTAATCAAACGTTTGAAAATTTTCTCAATGGCACAAAAAAAAATATAGGGAAGCTATCCTGCAGCTTTCAGCTTTATTTATGGTGTTATATTTTATGTGGAAGCAACTGCCGCCTGGCTGTGATTTAACAGCAGCTCGATGCTTTCTCATTCTTGTATCAACACAGCGGCTGGTCTGTCCTACCTGGCATTTTCCACAGTGCATAGTGGGACCATGTACACCACACCCACATTATAGCCAGCCTTGGCAACTCCTTTTTTTTCTTTTTTGCAACATTACACATTCATGCAAGCTTGCGTAGTAGCACCTAAAATACTGCCAGGATGCCACATTTCCCAGCCACCTTCTTGAAGCAGTAGGACACGTATGGCACAGCCACAGGGCCCGCCTTTTTGCTTTTGTGCGATACAGTCAAACCCGACTATATCGAACCCGTTTACATCGAATTATCCTCTATATCGAACTATTTCTGTGCACGGAATGCATTCTATGAGAATGTATAGCAAAAATTACGCTTACATCAAACAGAAATAGAAGCATCTACCGATATATCGAACGCCAGCGGCGCAAAAGTGGCCCCCCAAGTTGGCTTTCTCTCGCGGCAGAGGAGAAACCCGCCCACACACCCTGGAAAAGTGTTTTAGCCCGGCGGTTCCTGTGAAGCTCCTTCACCTCGCTCTTTCTCCCTCCCTCACTCTCGGGCTGTTTCCGCGTCGGGAAGCCGCCGTCGACCCCCAACATAAAAATGATCCTGGCCCTCCCGCCCCGTTTGCTCAGACAGCCAATCACAGGCTGTTGCCACTCTAGTTCTCTCGTCGCTGGAGAGGCGCGCGTTGTTCTTCTTGCTGTTTTTGTGTTCGGAGTGTTCGAATTGTCGGCGTGTGTTGGACTTGTACTGTGTAGCCGTGATGGCTAGCGCGAAGCGGCAGAACCTGTCTTTCGCCGTGAAGCTCGAAATTGAGGAATACTTCGTGCGGAAGTGAGTTTGTTTCACTAATAAAGTGCTTTCAGAAACGGTAGGTGCTTTTATGCTGTACAATTCTTCAGCATGCATATATCGAATTATGCCATATATCGAACTCGCGGGCGTTTTTTGGCGAGTTCGATATAACCGGGTTTGACTGTATTATACTATTATCGCATTTACTTGCGTTATGATCGCACTCGCGTAATGATTGCACCCCTAAGGTTCGTCGTCAAAGTTCGATTTTTTTTATTTCCCATGCAATGAACGCTCCTTAAAACTAACCGCAGCAATGTTCGGTATGTGTGATGCTCTAGGTGATGATGGTCATCTGTAGCTCTGTTTCCTTTCCTTTCAAAGAGGACATGGCTCTGTTATTGCAGCAGACTTGCCAATATTGGCGATATCGGCAAGCATGCGTTCGATATTGATGAGGAAGAAACTCTCACAAAATGCACATAATGTGCTCACAAGACAAAGAAAAAAACCCGCTCAGGTTGCTGTGGCGGCAGCCATGTCTGTTTTGATGTACGGCACTGGGACAGTGGCAGCCACTTATTGGTTGAACTGTTGTCACCTCGCAGCAAACTCGTTCCGGCGCGTTCTGTAATTCATGAAAGCACTGCACTTTGCATCACTGTGCAAAGAGGCTGGCGGCGGTGGGCGGAGTGTTTATTATGTTTTTATTTATTTATTATTTTTATTATGTTCATGAGACCTATTGTAAAAATTTTGACCCACAACTTGCTTGCATGCTCGAAACTTTTTCGCGAAAAATTTATCCCGCGAAATGAACGCACGCCTAAATTTACATGAAATGTTTTGAAGAAAAAAAGTGTGATCATTATGCGAGTAAATACGGTACTATGTTTAAATTTGTGAACATCACTTTAGTTACAAACACTCTGAATCGGGTCGCTGAGGCCCCTGTCAGGCCACATCAAATCAAATCGAAAAGCCTCAAACAAGTGACCCATTTTGTGAGAAACTGTTGTTGCTGTCCAGTCAAGAGAATGGCCCCTTCTGTAAAGACTTAGTAAATAGAAAACACGCACGGGATTCGAACCCTGGTCGCCACAGTAGCAGCCCAGTGCACTACCATCTCCACTTTTGGTGGAGCAAAACTTAGAGCAGTGCATGCCACGTGACAAGTGAACCTCCTGGCACGTGAGTAGGACAGGTACATCCCAGCCGTGCACAACACTGATTCTGGCGAGGCTGTGGTGTGTGTGTTGCAAGTTTAGTATGCAAGTATTTTGCATCAAAACACGATGGAATAAAAGGAAAGAAGAGATGCGAACACGGTGTAGCAGCCTGTCGAAGTACCGTATTTTCACGCGTATAACCCGAACCTCCTGGCACGTGAGTAGGACAGGTACATCCCAGCCGTGCACAACACTGATTCTGGCGAGGCTGTGGTGTGTGTGTTGCAAGTTTAGTATGCAAGTATTTTGCATCAAAACACGAAGGAATAAAAGGAAAGAAGAGATGCGAACACGGTGTAGCAGCCTGTCGAAGTACCGTATTTTCACGCGTATAACCCGCACCAAAAATGCGAAAATTTCAGTGGCAAAGTAGGGGTGCGGGTAATACGCAGGGTTTTTCCTTGAGTGTAGCTTCACGGCAATGCACGTTGTGCTGTGAATCTCTTAATAGCTCTAGCGAGAGCAGTGACACTGAGTGAATTGTGACTTTTGCCTTGCTGTGAGTGTATTCTACTTGCTAAATATAAGCTTTTTCTGTCTACATAGTATGTGATGTGTTGCTGGAGCATTAGCTTTGGTGCAGCCTTTCCTGTATCAAATGTGCAGGCAATACGCGAGGATTTTTTTTCTTTTCCGGTGGGCTGAAAGTGGGGGTGCGGATTATATGCAGGGGCGGGTTATACGCACGAAAATACAGTAATTTGCACCCAAAGACAATGAAACACAAGGGAACAGAGAGATGCGAATGCGGTGCAGCAGTGGACACGCTGCCCATAAGCATCGCCAGGCTTTCGTCTTCAGAGCGTGCAAGCAGACTTAAGTGCCCAGAGGAATTTTTCGGGTTCAAGCTCTGGCTTCGCGAATGCATTTCTTTATCCGGGCTTCTTGCTGTGAAAGCCAACAAATATGCGAGAAGGCCAGCATTGTGCAGGCTTAGTGCTTGGAGCTGAAGGCTGCACACAACCTACTGCACACGAGACTTTTTGAGAGAAGTGCAACGCTCCTTTTCGCAATCTTGGAGCGGGCCAAATTGTAGAGCTGAAGAATGGTTTTTTTGGACCGTGGCTGGCATCTCCAGTGCACCTGACCGTCATGCAGGAAGACACTAATGTCAACAAACTGAAGGCATTCTCTTCACGTAGGGCTGAATTTCTGATCTGTACATTTTAATGGCGCCTACTTACACCAGTGCTGCTTGGATTTTAAGTGCGAATGCACTTTATAAGCGACCCCAAACCATCCACCGCCGGTGGCGGCGGCGGCGTCGGCGTCGGCGTCCGCAGTCCTCCTCTCTATATATAAAAAAAAACAGCATCCGGCGCCAGGTTTCGATCCGAGGACTTTGCGGCCGCAGCGCGACGCTCTACCGACCAAGCCACGGACGCGACGGGGATATCAGTGTCAGTGACGCGCCTTATATCTTTAACGCACTCAAACTACGTCGTCAGCGGCGTGCGTTGGCGACTCAGCGGCGTTATAGCGGCTTGATAACTGCGTGGTGTACACGTGATACTACAAACCCGATGGAAGAGATGGAAGAGAAGTCGGCGAGGCGGTGGGCTGCGGGGGCCGAGCGCAAGCGCCGCAAGCGGGCCGACAACCGTGCATTCGCACTTTCACATTCTCCCCCTCGGGGAAATGCGGGGGAATTTTTTTTTTCAGGTGCGGCCGTAGGGCTGTGATTGGACATTGGAACAACGTCGTCTTTGTCGTCGGCATGGACAGGGACTTCATAAAATATCCTTTGTGTCTCCCTGCTTTTGCGGTTCAGGGGCTTCATGTTGCGAGGTTCTACGCGCTAGCATAGCAGTTTATGTGGAAGTTTTCTTGATGTGCTTGTCTGTAGCTTCTAGAAATGTAAAAAAAAAGAAAGGGGAAACCAGGTAGACACATTGTTTCTCATCTAGGGGGGCAATCCTGAAACAGCTGTTCTTAATGCACGCAGCAGATCAGGCTGTCTGGATATTTTACAAGGGACAGGCTTTTCAAGTGTACAGTGCTTTTATGAAGGGAGTGTATTTAGAGGGGCCGTGCAGACAAAACACAAGTTTGGTTCATTCGAAAGATTGCCTCGTTAGAATCATACTGACACCACTTTTGACAAAACTTTGCTCAAATAAGCTACGTAAATAGGAAAAAAGGGAATGGCCATACAAATCCTTAGCTCATTTCCCGCACTAGAACATATGTCATCATATGCTCAGCCGTGTGATTGGCTGAGACCGGCAAAAGCAAACGCAAGTTAGATAGGGCTTATAAGCTTGCAGAAGGAGCTATTTTCGCTTAAGTGCAGTGCATATTCATTTCATAGCAGTAAGAATGGTGGGCTGAAACAATGGAAGTTATGAAAGTACACGTAAACATAGAACGACCAGTGTGTACGGCTGTTGGTACTGCATGCCATATGCGTGTTATAGCTGCACGGCAGTGCGGCGCTTGTCTCGGACGACACCGGCCGATTGGCGTAAGTGACGTTGTCTTGCGTGACCCTATTTGTCGAACATACCGCATGTTTCACGAAACAAATACTACCTACCGTAACATAAACCAGCCAGGTGCAAATACGGCCAAAAACAAAGCAAAGGCGAATGGCGGTGTGGAGCAGCATGGCGGCACCATCTAGGAGGAATTATGGTAAACAAGGCCCCGCAGCCCGCTGCAGGTTGAACACCGCACTAGAAGATCGCTTGAAGACCCGTACATGTGACGTCATGGGAGTCTGTGTGTGCGCTGTGTGCACTGCGTGAAGTACTAAGTGGTTGTTGTCATTTTCGTCCAACTATGTCCGTATGCAGAAAGCGGTCGTAAACTTTTTTTTTACCTAGTGTCGATAGAACCGAATGGCAGCTGTCGAAATGGGCAAGAATATGCAGTGCCGACTCCGTTGGTGGTAAACCATCGACAGATCCAAGATTGCTGTCATACGCGCCTACAGTTTTCCCGCTGGCCTACCGCAAAAGGCCTATGATCGCCGGAGACAGACTGTCTCGTTATCGAAGTTCAGTCTGTTCCCTCTGTTACGTTTTAGCCGCTAATTATTTTCGGGTCTGGGAATCGTGTAAGCCAGTCCCAGCTTGTAGAATGAGCGTGCATTTGGTTGGTGACTATGAGCATTATTGTTACCTTTTTTGTGTCTCTGCTGTGGGAACTTTTTTTTGTTTTTTTTTCGAGTCGTCGCTGGTTTCTATCATTCGCTGCAAGCCACCGTATTTGTCGATTAGCTGTAGAAACTGTTGTCCACTAGCAACAGTGCCAGTGAGGTTACTGGTGCCAATGATCTGGGTAAGAGAAAAATAAGCGTTCGCATACTGTTTCACATTTGGTGAGCGCGATTGGTTTCGTTCTTGTGCAGTGTGCTAAATGAAGAGTAAGCGCAGTCCAACTGCACACGAACAACAAACCGACTTTTATTTTTGTTTTTATATTGTAATGCGGTGTGTAAGTAACATGGGAGAAGAGAAAAGGCTGAGAGGGGGACGTACGGCGCTCAGAAAATTTTGTAGGGTGTGCTGACACCGAAACACCTTGCCTGGCTACGCCCTTGGGTTAGAATGCCCTTGTTGCACGCAATGCTCACACGTGTAAGACGTTTTTGCAGAGTTTCGGCGTGATGCAAAAAAAGCCAACTAAAAAGGGCATGTCGTGGAGTGAACCATCAATTGGCATGTACGTGCTTCAGGGCTACTTTTACTGTGCTAACTTCAAATATTTCGGTCGATAAATCTGCACTCCGAATAGAATAGCAAGTACTATATTCGCAAAGTATTCAAAGTTTCGAATATTTGCACACTCTGTTTTTTCCCCTCTGGGTGGTTGACTGGCAGGCGTTTTACATGCAGGTTTCTATCTATTGTATATCCTAACGTGGAATATGAGCAAGTTCGTGAAGCATGATGAAAAAATAAGCAGTGTGAAAGGTAAGAATGAGAGCTGTTAAGAGAGGCTGTTTCAGCATTTTTATATTGACAGCAAAATTTCAACACTTACACCTATAGGCAGTAACGACAAACCTAAACCCGGTGGTGTGACAACCAAAAAACACGGTAGTCGGGACTTTCAAGGTGACGTACGCGCGAAGTAAGCATCCTTCTCGTTGAGCATATCGTTCAGCTGAACGCTCGATTCGTTAAGCCGGCTTTAATAGAATAAAGGCACGCTCTTTCACTTTCTTTTCGAACCCTTTCATTGTCGGGTGTTTCTGGCCGTGGCGCACCCCCAGGCTTGGTTTCCGAAATTGACTATGATAGCATCCGGAACGTAACGCGTCGAAAGGAAAAAGCGTGGGTGACAAATCGCCTTTCTTCCAGATATTTTCAGTTTGCCGTGCACGCTTCCTGGACGACAACCCCCACCGTTTCAACATGAGAATCTGACGCTGTGGAACTCGCACCCCTTCCTTGGATGAGAAACTCTCAGAATGCGAACCCGAGCTCGGCTCTTATTTAAATTGGAATCGAAGAACCGTCGCTCCTGTCCGCAGCCAAAGGCCCCGCACGGTCAGCCATCCGAAAGTAACGGCGCGCATGGATGGAGCACTTTCAGCAAATTGCACAACGCACAGAAATGAGCGAGTGAAAGCTGCGATTGAGTCACGTTTTGGTCTACTGGAAAGGCAACAGCGCTCTGCGCTAACCTGGTGCACCATAACAGACGTGGGAACAGAATGAAAAAAAAAAAAAAAAACCTAGAACCCTGCTGCGGATGGCACGACAACCCTCCCACCCCTAATTGCACGCATGCCGCATGGTCACTCATCCCGACAGAGTACAGCGCGCGGAGCGACCAAACCCCCCAGCAACGAAGGGTGGGTGCGGTTGCTGTGTACTCTTCAGTCGCAAACTGTGTACACTCCATGGCAAACAGCTAGCGAGTGAAAACACGAACTACTAGAACAATGCGACCGATGGCGCAAACAGTCCAGGCTTTGCGCTATGGTGCGAATTTTTGAACGCACAATGGAGAATGTACCGGTACATTAGTGACACTGTGGGGGCGAAATGCGAAAATGTACCGGAACGTCGTGACAGCGAAAGGGTTAATGAAGAAATCGCATGCTGGTTCCCACTTACAAAGACGCAGATAAGAACCGTTTGTATTCGCTAGGTGAAGATGGGCAGCCACTTGTGTCGATCAGTTGCATTAATCTTTGCTAATTTACAAGGAGACAGCTCTAAAGTGAAATAATAATTGTTGAACACATGGGTTGCAACAGCGTAAGCCTCCTTGATTACGCTTGTTTGTCTTATGCAGCAACCTTTGACAATGGTGCAGTGTGCACCGTCACTTACCTCGGACACGTCGAAAACGTGTTTGCTGCCGTAAAGTTTGGTGCCCTTTTCTTCATTGGAGCCAATAAAACAACCAGGAGCAGTCGATGCGGTGAAATACAGCTGGTTAGATTACACTGTTCGCCTTGCCAAGTGCCAGCCTAGCAGACGACTGCCGCGGAGCTTTCCCGCTGCGGGACGCCGGCACTGCCAAGGCAGAGCAGCAAGCCCTCTTTAGGTGTCGCACGCTCCCTACAAAATACCAAGTGTTTCGAATAAAACAAACTTGTATTTTGTCTGCATGGCCCATTTAAAGGGGCCGTGAAGACAAAATACTAGTTTGTTTTATTCGAAACAGTTCATGTTCTGTAGTGCCCCCAGCACTTCTCTAGAAGCAAACGATACTTTATTCACTGCGAAATTAATCAATTTAAGCTAAAATTTTAATTTTCGCCCCAAAACGTGTGTTACCGACGTTTGCAATGACATCATAAGAACGGGTCTTTCAGCTGAACTTGGTGTGGAGCGGAGACTTGCTTACTGCTAGTCAACCTAGATTGCGCCACCACACCACGGCAAGCCTTTTTCTACCTTTGGTTTGTTTGTGACCGTATTCAAACCTGGCTTTTTTTTGTTCATGGAGAAAATAATCATTTCGTGGAACATGGTGCTCGCTCGATAAATATGGTCACGTTAAATATGGCCCTTGCGCCAATCGGCCAGTGTCGTCTGAGACAACCCCAAAGCCCCACAGTGTTGTGCATCTAAACGAAGCATAGTGCGTTGAGTACCAACAGCAGTGCGCATCGGTACTTCTATGTTTACCTGTGCTTTCGTAACTTCCACTGTTTGTCCTACCATTCTTACTGATATAAAAAGAATATGCCCTAAATTTAAGCGCAAATAGCTCGTTCGGCAAGCTTGTAACTTCTGCCAAATTCGCGTTTGCTTTTGCCAGCCTCCACCAATCGCAGAGCTGGCTGGTATGACATCATAGCTTCTGCTGCGGGAAATGAGCTAGTGGGTCGCATGGCCATTCCCTTTTTTCCTAATTATACAGCTTATTTGAGCGAAGTTTAGGTTAAAAGTGGTGTCAGCATGATTCTAACGAGGCAATCTTTTGAATGAACCAAACTTGCATATTGTCTGCATGGCCCCTTTAAAGAAGTGTATGCATTGCACAAAAAGCCGTTTTCGTGCAGCTTGCTGGCACAACCAGGGCCTGTTTTTGCTTTCCTCATGACTTGTACCTTGACTCCTGTGCACTTACCCCTTTGACACCTCGATATACCTGGTCCAGGAACTGGATGGAGCCCGCATCATTGGCAACATCAGCCACGAACTGCTGCAGAAGGTTCCCGGTAATTGCACCCTCTACATTTCCCTTGGCAGATTGGGCGTGAAACCCGCTATTGAGTGTTGAACATCCGTGATGCGCACACTGGGCAGGGCCACTGGGACGCTTAGTGGCTGCCACTTCCACTGGGATCAGGGGAACACTCGGCTAGAGTTATTCTACTTATGGAGTTGTGGAACAAAAGCGGGTCTCTAGGCTGCGGTTTTTGGCAGTTGGCTGATTCCATGGGAGATTGAACATGCGTGACACACGCATTCTTTGTTTTTCCTCATAGTTCTATGAGTTATGCGCAAGCCAGGCCCAGAAATGCAATCCATTTTTCTTTAGCTAAAGTGTGTACTTTGCGAGGTAAAAAATTGCCAAGGTGGAGCGGGAGACACATGGTTTCCGGCAGCTGCAGTATTTTTCAACTTTGGGGCTTTGCTCACGACAAGGTGTAATGGTTAGGACTAAAATCTGTTTGAAAACAAAAACAACGCCAAAATGACAAACAGTTCAAAACGAACTTTGCGTTCTGCCATGAACAAAAATATTTGGAAATAAATCATGATATTGGACTAGACGCTAAATTGTCGCTCACTTTGACGCCGCCTATCTTTGTGTCTGTGACAGTGACCAACTTGTAGGTGATAGGGTAAGTGATGGGACAGCTATTTATAAACATATCTGCAAAATGTTGTCGCAAGGGGATTAGCCTGAACAGATTGGTTACACACCAAGGCAGCTGCTGCGTATCCTACGGCGAAATAAGGTGTTTGGTTGTCATGTCTGGCAACGTCGGAGGAAATGGCTGATACTCGCAAGCTCCCGTCTGGCTAGAGCTGCTCAGTTGTCTCCACATACACCAGGCTTCACCTTGCTTCTTTCTTCCCCGTAACATCTTGGTGGAGTGTGCGGGGTGCCTCATAGCATCACAAAGCTCTGTAGCGGACGCTATGTTACGCAAGTAGCAGTGATGCATAGCAACAGGGACCCTGGTTCCACCACACCACTTGTTGTCGTTTCCAAACCCCACGATTCAGGGAAATTCAGTGGAACTGACAAAGTGGATGTTGAAGGCTGTCGACGCTATCATAAATTAGTGCCGCCGCTTCGAGCAGGGGAAAAGCTGCCGTATCACATCGCAATTCACCCGACTCCCAATCATAGCCACCACCTCATCTTGTGAAGACCTCTAACAACCAGCTCACCCACCTATCATCTTATCGGACATGACCGCTGCTCGAGACCTGACAAGAATAGTGCACAGAGAACTAAAGGCTATGGCCTAGGCCGTCCTTCCTCACCACGTTTCTGAAGACACCAGACCCACTGTTCTGTTAATTCATGCTGTTGTGCGAGATGAACTGGCCAAACTGGGTGTTCAGTCACTTTGTTGCATCAGCCGGCCAAACTTCTAAATTAGCCTACTTCGGCCTACTAATGACGGCCGAGCAAGCTACGGCCCAGCGTACTACCCAAGCAGGAATCCAGCCGATTGGAGAACACCTGATGATCGTCCTATCGGCTTCCACTGCTGTTGTATTGGCCACATGGTACGCTACTGTCCAACCCATTGATTTGTGCCCCCTCGACAACAATCTCCTAATTTTAACTACCCGGATGAAGGCTCTCGTCGCCTTTACCCTCGTACTCCACTGCACACCCAAGATGACAATGATGCCCAAACGCACCGCTACTACGGCTCCCCGTCGCTGCAATGCCGCTGGTCTCCTACGCCACAATGCCGCCACAACGCCGACACTTCCACACTCAATTCTAACTACCATACCACTGCCAGCCGCATTCAGATCCCCTTTCTAAATTTCAGCTTTGACAAGCAACTCATACCTAACGGCATATCCCTGGCCACACTGCATCTTATCGCGGAATACGAAGTGCAATCGAGTCCACTCATAACGATATCATTTGTTATAACAATTTATCGGATATAACAATGAACAGCTATGACACCGTCTACTTTTGTATGCTTTCTATGGTACAATAAACCGCTTATTACAATGCTCCAGTGCCGTGATATCGGATAAAACAATTGAATCCGGTTTTAATCCTGTTCCACCGTGCACCAAAAAAGTGGGCTGCCGCTGGGGGCTTGCGCCGCATAGGCCTCGAATCCCTTCCACCCCTCAGAAAGCGAGTCGACTGCACCGCTTACGAGAAAGCTACGGGAGGAGGAAGGCAGTTTTTCTTCCGAACTCCCCATCCGGCGCCACCGCTTTGGCATTGTCCCCGCGCCCACTCGTGCGTTAAAAAAAAGTGACGCCCGAAGAGCCACACTTTCTGTCGGGTCTTCGCCATGCAGGTGTACTTGTGCTTATTGAGTGAAACATCGCAAATAAAAAACAAGAAAACTGATTCCTCGATTAGAAGGATGCAACAGCTTTGACATTCCCTGCTGTGGCCGCAGAACATGAACAGACACTTTTTTATCAAAGCGCAAAGCCAGAAAAGCAGCGGCAGTAGAGGAGCACAGGCACGGAAACGCGACTCGAACGCGCAAGTTCAGCTGCTTATGACGTCGGTACAATCAAAATAATGCCACATGTTCTTCAACAATGTTGTTGGCCCTCTTTAAGAATCTAGTTTCCCCAATTTTGAAGACAATTGAGAGCGGGTTCTTTTTTATGTTGATTTTTAAACTTGCGCATTTTTAGAAAAAGGATTTTTGCGTATATTTTTATTTTTTCTGGACAAGCCATATTTTACAGATATGCTTATAAATATCTGGCCAACATTACCTACCACACACAAGTTGGTCACTATCGCAGATACGGAGATTGGGGGCATCAAAGTGAGTGACAATCTAGCGTCTAGTCCGATTTCGCAATTTTTTTCTAAATTTTTCGTTCATGGCAAAGCACAAAAGTTTCTTTTGAATTGTTTGTCATTTTCGTGTTGTTTTTGTTTTCAAACAAATTTTAGTCCTAACCATTACACTTTGCCGTGTGCAAATCCCCAAAGTTGGAAAAAACCTGAGCCGTCAAAAACCACGCGTCACCTGCCCCACCTTTGCAATTTTTTATCTCGCAAAGTAGGTGCACCTGCTAGAGAGAAGCAGATTGCACTTTTGGGCTATTCCCTGGCTTTTGCATAACTCATAAAAATTAAAGAAAAAACAAGAAATGTGCATTGTCATGCAATTTAGATTTCTCGTGGTAATCAGTTGCATATTGGCCCTCTGTCTGTTGACAGCAAGTTGAACTAGTAAGTAATGTGTCATGATATTGTCACCTAGCCAAGAACGATGGAAGGTTCTTTCAAAGTTTTATCGGAGCGAACTTGCGCTCCGCAAAAAACTTAAAGAATACACAAGCAGCAAAGAAACGGTCAACAAAAAAACACGTACATTAGTGCGTCGGTGAAGGGGAATGCTGCGGCATTTTTTCTGCAAGCATTTATCTCTCCATGTTATGCTTTCCGGAACTGTCAAATCACTGGCTATCAAAGAAAAACATGCTAGTCTAGTGATGACAGATCAAAACGCTCTCCGCATCAGATAATATAAAGGAAAGGGAAGGAAACACTTGCCCTTCTTTGAACACAAATTAGACAGCTGGGTGTGGCTAGTAATTAAACACATAATTCAACGAAATAGAAATCATGGTTCACGGCAATACTTAGTGCATTAGAGGAATATCTTCAAGTTGCTGGGATGATCGAAATGGCCTGCTTTTATTGCTAAAAGAAGGCTCGTAAAAGAATTTTTGTTCAGCTGTTGCTTTCCGTATGTTTTCTTTTTTCTTGTAATCGGGAGATGTCCTGCTAATACACAAATTCTCAAGGGGAGAATGATGTGCTTGGACGTCATATTCTGAGTCGTAGTTTTGCAACTAACATGTATTGGAGAGGGACAGGTTCAGTGTTCAGTGGTACAGAGCGTGATACCTCCGGTTACAACGCCAAGCAGAGCCCAGGCCCGAACTGCTTGCTTACTTGCCTTTGAAGGGACACTGCAGTGCACTACAAACATTGTCTAAACACCCTTCCAGGTTAAAATCTGGAATGTGCCTGCAAGGGTGTGAGTTCATTTGCATGATTTACATTTTATCATGAGAGGAGATTTTATATTTTTATCGCTATTTAATCTTGTTGATGGATCTTGTTGGTGCAAGTGATTTCTTGGCAAGCGCAGTGCACTGCTGTGTCAGGCTAGAACATAGACCATGGGAGTTAAGAGCATTAAGTTGGAATGCCTCAGCGTCTATGCTTGAACAAAAAGAGACGGAATGGGCAAGACCAGAACGTTGTCAACATTTAGCACTGGACACCTGAGTATGTAGCAAGGGCTAGACCTGTCGTTGGCTCATTGGTGGCAGTGCTAGTTCTTTTACATTGCTGTGCTTGTGTTAATGTTTTGTCCACAATAATGCTGAGTTTGGCAGTTTATTGGAAGCATGCTTCACCAGGTATTTCTGGACCAAACTTGTTTGCGTGTGTGTTGTGCAACTGTGTTGTGGTTATCACTGTTCATGAAAGCATAGTTTTTATTTTACAAGTTGTGTAAAGCTAGCTGATCATCAGCTAGAAAAGATGACTGCAGCAGCAACAGAAGAGCAACCCTAGAATTGGGAAATAAAATATAAATTATAAAAGATCGTAGTTCTTAGGAATCATTCAAAAAGGATTAGCCCTTGGTCAAGACACGCAATGATTGCAGCCAGACAACTTCACACTGCAGAAACTCTATTCTCATGGTAACAACTGCCATTTGGAGTACTTGAAACCCTCTCTCTTTGGCCAGGTTGTGGTTTCAGCAGTTCAATTAAGGGCTATATTTTTGCAAAAGTACTATTCCAATGCCTCCATGTTGTTCTGTATTGTTGCAGATGTTGTGACCGACGTCTTCAGTATTGGCTCCATCAAGCCCGGTGCCTTGCTTGTTGAGGCTTCTGTGGAGTTTGAGGTTTGTATTCTCTGCTCTAGAATGAGGAGTCAGTGCAACAAACATGGGAATATTATTAGCTGGCATTCACAGAGTTTCTGAAAATTGCAGTTAATGTTTGTGCATGCAGTGCTCGTCATGCTGCTTCTGCTACATGCAGTAAGCATTCTTTTGGTTTATCTATAGTGCATCACTTGAAGGGACACTGAAGTGATTTCTAAACATGGCAGCATTACTAGGGAAAATTGTAGTCTGGAGTCTGTAGACCATTTTTTGACCACTCTCGCTGCGTGTGCGTGACTTTTTCCAGTAGAAAAATCAATTCGAAAATGCTGTCCTACTCTCTGCATCCTCCTTACTTATTTCCTATGACGTTTCGTATGATTTATTATTTATTCGAGTACCGACAGTGCCCAAATTTGCGCATTATAATAGGGGGTAAAAGACATAAAACTTAATACAGGGTATGAATACCGATCACAAAACAAGTACCATATTTTCGCGCGTAAAACCCGCCCCTGTATATAATCCGCACTCCCACTTTCAGCCCGCCGGGAAAGAAAAAAAAGATCCTCGCGTATTGCCTGCACATTTGATACAGCAAAGGCTGCACTAAAGCTACTGCTCAAGCACCACATGACATACTATGTCGACAGAAAAAGCATATATTTAGCAAGTAGGATACATTGACGACTGCAAGGCGAAAGTCACAATTCCCTAATAAAATTCAGTTGTTAGAGTGCGCATGCACTTGTTTTTTTTTTTTTTTTTTTTTTCCTTCTCCTTGCATGCTTTGCGCAATCACTGCCATGGAAGGCTTAGTCATTGTTACTGCATAGGAGCTTCACGGCACAACGCGCATTGCCGTGAAGCTGCGCTAAAGGATAAACCCCACGTATTATCCGCACGCATACTTTGCCACTGAAGTTTTCACATTTTTGGTGCGGGTTATACGCACAAAAATACAGTACGCCTCGGCTGAGGTCTCTAATGATTCCGAGCTGTGCTGGCAGGCTTATCTGACACATTTTACAGCTGACAACATGGCAGAAGCGCGGTATGCCGATTGCTGAGATGAGAATGCCCAGCTAACGATAACGTCGGGTGCCAAGCATGTTATTTCACAGAACCAAAACCGAAACTGGTTTGAATTCTAATCTTGGACATCGTCCAGCCACGGTACAACTTGTATTGACGCCACTTCACTGCCTTTAGTTGGTGCGGCCACTGCCGACCGTGCATGGTAGTTTTTCTTCTTCTTTGAGGCTTTATAAAATAAATGTTACCTTGTCCACCTGATAAATGATGAAAAGTGTGTTTATTTGAGCCAGTCTATGCAATGAAAGCAAAAACAGAGGCTTGAGAAATTCACTTCAGTGCCCTTTAAACAGGGACTGATTCCCAAATAAACACTGTATGCTTAAAAATATTTTGTCCTTAATTAGAGGGTAGCTTAAACCCTGCAAGCGTTGTAAGCTCACACAGAGTTTGTAGCCTTCTAACTTGCCTTAAAGAAAGTGTAAATGTTGCTGCCTACAAGGGCAACTCTAAAACATGACAAACATGTGGTGCCTAGTACTGCAGTAGTGTACCAACATTTACCTCCTCACAGGAGCCCTCCCTCCTCTCTCTTTGTCTGCCCCCAGAAAAAGAGCTACAAGGCGGATGAGTACCTGCGGACCCTCATGGAGAACTCTGAGCTGGAGCTGGCTGTGCAGCAGTGCATCGACGCGGCTGCACACGAGTACCAGCCAAAGACACAGAAGAAGCTGCTCAGGGTGAGCAGGAGGAGGAGCGGGATTTTCAAACGCGCATTACCAACGGGAAGGCTGCTGCTCCTGGGGTGGTAAGCACCAGCCGAAGAGGTTATCAAGAGGCTCAGAACGAATGTTTGTCTGAACATGCAGGTATGACGATGATGGGTCGCAATGTGCCGTGTTTACTCGATTCTAACGCGCACCTTTTAGGGGCGAAGCACGTTAAGGCTGAGGCTTGTCCGGTGTGCAGTGTCGGTGAACACAGCACAGCACCGTGTAAATTGAAACGTCTGTGAACAAAAGGTTCACAAAAGGTTAACAAGAACAAAATATTAGTTTCACAAAAGGTTAGAGGGAGGGAGGGAGGGAGGGAGGGAGGGAGGGAGGGCGGGAGAGGGGGGGGGGGAGATGCACAGCATCGTGTAAATCGAAACATGTGTGAACAAAAGGTTCACAAAAAGTTAACAAGAACAAAATAATAGGTTCACAAAAGGTTAGAGGGAGGGAGGGAGGGAGGGAGGGAAGGAGGGAGGGAGGGAGGGCGGGAGAGGGGGGGGGGGAGATGCACAGCATCGTGTAAATCGAAACATGTGTGAACAAAAGGTTCACAAAAGGTCAACAATAACAAAATGAATGGTTCACAAAAGGTTAGAGAGGGAGAAAGAGAGGAAGAGAGCTCCGTGCTGCGAATGCACAAGGAGCATTGGATTGGATTGAATTGGATTTGGATTGGAAATCGTTTTACCAGCAGTAAGCACTCTCACGGGTGATTTACAGTAAGAATGATCCCCAGTGCTTGTCATGATTCACTTCGTGGAGATGCGTGAATTTTTTTCTCCAAAAAATACGTTTCAAAATCGGATGCAGCATAAAATCGAGTACCAGCTGAAACAGCACTGCATGGAAACCATAGCCACATGTTTGTGCAAAGTGTCAGATATTCCACAGCCCGTGCCAAATCCAAAATAAAAGAAATTACAACCACGGTTTATCTCTGCGGGAAAAAAGGGCACCTACTACTGCTTCCAAGGCACAGCAATGGACACATGCACGCAGGAAAAAAAATTCTCACTGCACTTTGGGTGGCTGGTTGGTGCGGGTGTGTTATCAGCGAAGCACTTGCCATAGAGGCTCAGTGGCTAAGCCGTTGTGCTGCTGAGCCCGAGGACACGAGCTGGAATCTCGGCTGCAGTGGCCGCTTTTATGCCTGGGGTCATGTGTTGAGATTTCGGTGCACGTTAAGGATCCCCAGGTGGTCGAAATTCATCTAGAGCCCCTACACTATGGCGTGCCTCGCTGCCCATGTGTAGCTTCGGCACGTTAAGAGGTCACATTCCTTGCTGATTCGTGACCCACGGGCATAAAAACCATCAGGCACCAAAGCCAAAACCTTTACAGATCCATGATCTGGCGAACTGGGAGCATCCCAGCAGAATGGAAGCATTTGATTATCTACCCCATCCCGAAGCCAGAGAAAAAACCCAACAGCATTAAGAACCTCCGACCTTAGCTTTAACGTCAACACTATGCAAGCTCCTCGAGTGCATGGTGCTGACTCGGCTCACATACCACCTCAAGGTGGAAAACCCGGGTTTTTTCAATTCAGCCCAGACATGCTTCTGGCCAGGGCTGTGCGCTCAAGACAGCCTTCTGCTACTGCACTAGCTGGTGAGAGAGGGGGCCCGGGGGGGCCACCTTAAGGGGGCCGCCTTAAGATTCCTGGCATCCTCCTGGCAGTAAACTTTCAGAAAGCCTTTGACACAGTGGCGAACTCGACTGACGGCTCTCGAGGGGGCTGGAATTGGCACCCGGATCATGAACTTTGGGTTGTCCTTCCTGGCAGCCCAAATGTTTGAGATCAAATCTATCTCCGGCCAACTGAGGACGTTCTTAAATGCCAGGGGAGTACCACAGGGTGCCATCTTGTCACCAGTCCTCTTCGACATCGTGATGAGAGGGCTGGCTTAGAGCTGCAGAAAATCCCACACCTGGGCTTGACATTCTACGTGGATGACATCACGCTGTGGGTGGACCCCAAGGGTATGAACTTAACCACAGCAGGTATACAGGGAATTATGCAGCAAGCCTTGGACGCCATCGACCGCTACCTCCCTTCCACTGGCATGCAGCCCGTCACCGGAAAAGACTAACCTTCTCCTGGTGGGTGGCTACGACTCGGAGCGAGCGAAGATCAGCTTTACATTGGCCGGCGAGACCATTTCACGACTGGCGGAGCAGTGGGTGAGGATCTTTGGAATTCCCCTCAGCGAGGTTGGTGGACCGAAGGAAGGGGCTCGTCAGCATAAGCCAACGTGGCACCGACACCTCCACCTCATCCGCCGCATAGGCAACCACTTTGGCGGAGCCGGCACACGCACCATCAGGACGTTATGCCTGGCAACCCTCACTTGCAAGGCTTGTTGGGTGGTCATCTACATAGACAGTAGAGAGGTTAGGAAAATCCTTGGCCGCACCCCCAGAACTGGCATGCTTGCTCATGGGATCAAAATGGCGAGCACAGTGCTGTACAGGCACTATGGAGAAGAGTTGAGAGTGGACTGGGGACCAGGTCACGCCGGTGGCCTTGGCGATGAAGCTGCAAAGGCGTTGGCGTGCGAGCATATGGACGACCGCTCTATCCTGGTGACCCAGACTATGCCCGCACCAGACGACCCCGACCCAAAAGCCAAAATTTGGGCATCCAAGAAGGAGCGAAGATGCGCCCTCTGGCGGTACATCCCCACCCACTGCCCCGAGGACTGCCACGGGGGGCTCAGGTCCTCATCCACAAGGCACGTGCGGGGGCCGCACTGACAGAAGACGTGCTCACAAAATGTCAGGCCCACCGCCGCTGCAGACCCGGGGCTACTGAGCACGACAGTGACGATGACCAAGAACAGGTCCCATTAGTGAGCTGTTCCACGTGCACCATGGAATTATGCTATGCCCAACAGTGGACCACGTGCCCAGTACTTGCCACCGCACGTCAACACCCTGCACCAAAGGACCACCCCAAGCAACAACAGCCACGACACATTGCTTTCCCTCTGGGCATTCGCTCACGAGGCAGGCATTGATTGCCGCATGTGATTGTGCTGTGCATCCACACACATGTGTGGATGCACATTTTTCTTTTCTTCCTTTTTCCAAGCTTGCACCCTTTTCCCCTTATTAGGCTGAAGAGCCATCCTACAACAAAAATATAATAAAGACTTTTCATTCACTCATTCATGGAAATGATCATGACACCTGGTATTCTTATTTTAGAGATACTATATCACTTATGGTCTGAAATAAACAATAAGCACAGTTAATGACTGGTTTGCACTAGATGGTGCTTGTGGTTTAGCAAGCAATTTTTTTTTTAACCAGCAGCAGCCACTTTCGGAAAGTTTGCCGATCCTGGCCAGCACAACCGGAGCAGCAGCCGATGCCTATGTTCAGTCGTTTTCACCACCCTGGAATTGCCCGAATTCTGGGACTGCCACTGCGGAATCGCCGGTTTGGGGTCAGCTTTTAAACAGCTGGATGAGAGCACCGCACCCTTCAGTGGGCTAGGCAGCACGACCAAAGATGGGCCGTGCAACTTTTTTGTGCGTTTTTCGAGTTGGTGTGCCTGCAGCACATGGATCCTCCTTCACTGCATGTCACTTGCCATGCCATTAGTGGCCAGCCTGTTTCAAGCACCAGTCTTCAGCTGTTGAATTGACATCTGAATCGACCAACCAGCAGCAACAGCCACGTTCGGAAGGATAGTGGATCCTGGATCCTGAATCCTGGGACTGCCACAGCACAATCGCCGGTTCGGTAGCACCTTAGGACAGCCGGATCGGAGAAGCGCATTCTTCAGTAGGACGCTGCAGGACACTAAACAAGACGCTAACAAAACTGGGACGAGGCGCTTGCGCCTTGTCCTAGTCCTATTTGTCCTTGTATACAAAATGCAATTCGATATGAAGAAACGTAAACACACGGCCACGAGACTGAAATATGGGTTTTCAATGAACACGCCAGAGGGCATTAGTTGTCTGAATAGTTGACCGTATTTTCAGTTGACCGTATTTTTGCGCATATAACCCGCACCAAAAGAGGGAAAATTTTAGTGGCAAAGTAGGGGTGTGGATAATACATGAGGTTTTTCCTAGCTCCCACGCAGTAACACTGACTAAGCCTTCCATAGCAGCGATTGCGCAAAACATACAAGGACAAGGAAGAAAAAACAAGGACGAGCGCACTCTAACAACTGAATTTTATTAGTCGGTTGTGACTTTCACCTTGCAGTCAGTGTATTCCAGTTGCTAAATACAGGCTTATTCTGTCTACACAGTATGTGATGTGTTGCGATGTTCTTTTCCTTTTTTTTTTTTTCGGACGAGCTGAAAGCGGGGTGCGGATTATATGCCGGGGCGGGTTATACGCGCAAAAATACGGTATGTGCCAGTACAGGGGATTCAATTCAGGCATGGTCACTAATGTCCTCCCCCCCTTCTCTGAATCGCAGGCGGCCTACTTCGGCAAGTCATTTGTGCAGGGCATGAACCCGGACAGCTTCGTGAGCACCTGTCAGACCCTGCGGGTGCTCAACGCTGTGAGGGACCACATGGTGGGACTACCGCTGACTTTCACCCAGTATCCCTCACCCTAATCATTCTGTGCGCTGCTTTCGTATTCACCCTCTTGTTCTGGTGTCTCCTGCTGTCGTGTTGCCCACATAATCTGCGTGGAAGGAAATTAATAGGGCACACAAGGAAAGTAAAGCAAGCTTGAGGAAGCGGGGTTAAACCACTCTTTGGGGGTTAAATCCCTAACTTGTCATGTTAACAAGTTAGAAACATTACTTTTTTTTCTGGTTGTCTGTCACTCACGTAATTGTGGGGGTGTTCCTGTCAGGCTAGTAATGCTGAAACCGATTGCCATCACAGGCACCTGCAATGGGTTCTATTGAGAGTTTGGAACAAGTCCTCTTCCAGTGCTAACAAGTGTCCAACATGGTTGACAAAGCAACCCATTTACTCTAACCATTTCACTGACGGGTGTTTCTGGCCGTGACGCACCCCCAGTGTCGGCTTGGTTTTCTGTAATATCGGTGAATCAGCATAGGGATTTGTTTGATTATGGTTGTGTCCAGTACGTCAGTGACAGCGAAAAAGTTAAACTTATGTACCATATCTTAGGCTTAACCTTTCGACAACAAAAGACAGCGCGGAGAAAATACTCCTGCGTCAATTGTATTATCAAACAAAGGTTTTAGATCTGGGTCCGGCACTCGTGTTGATCAAAGGCAGTGTACAAACGTTGCCAGAGATCTCACCGTACGAAAGCGTGCATAGGAAGAGGATGACCCAGCAGGGGTAGCAACGGGCCACAAACGCTTGGCGTCAAGCGTGGCACGAAGTTTGGCGCTTGTTGTGTTGGCCCCTTGACCCTCCGTGGGAAAGGCTGGAGTGCCTGTCGATGGACGTGCTGCTGGACAGGCTGGTGCTGCGGCAGCACTACTGCCTGGCCCTCAAGATCGCCAAGTTCTTGCGCATCCCCGACCTGGAGGGCACCAGCCGCATCCTCGCACACTGGGCCTGCTACAAGGTGCACTGGCCAAGTTGGCCCTCTAGCTAGAAGTCTCACTGCTTGGGAAACTTGGACCAAGTAGAGAATCTTGTCCAAGTTTTCCGCACTGTTTTGCAAGCAATAATGTGTACCCAGCGTCTTTTCCTGGCCAAGGCAGCATAAGAACGGACGAGGCACAAAAATAAAAGAAAAGGGCAAAGAAACACCGCTCGTCTATGTGGCCTGGAAAGGAAAATTTGATGCCCACCTGAAAAGGAGTCGTGTGGCTAGAAAGGAAAGCCATACAGCTTTCTCAGAAACTTGGCAGTTGGGGAACAATTTGTCCTCGTCCAGGATACGAACCCGGGACCACAGCCTATTAGGGGCAGTCGCTGCACCAACTGAGCTAACCAGGAGGCTACATACCGTATTTTCTGGTCTATAAGTCGCAATTTTGTGTAGGTCCCACTTCCTTCAAAACAACAGTTTTTTTGGGGGGAAAAAAAGAAACGTATATAAGTCGCACCCGCGTACAAGACACACTTGTTAGTGAGGTAAACTCATAGAGGATCTGTTTGTTAGAAAGTGCGGCGAAAGTACATGGTTGCGGCGGCTGCCGCCTCTGAACGCATCCCCCGGTAAGCAGTGCTAGACATGTGCATCTACCGTCCAAAGTCTAGACAGAACTAACTTCTCAAAAAATGGTTTACTGATACACACAGATGGCATGTACTTACAGACGGCATTAAGGCAAAACCATCCAAGCGTTGTTCCTCCGACTCGCTAGCAAATAATTCATTCATTTAGACCATAGAGCTGTGTTTCTTAACGTGCACTGACATCACGCAGCACACAGGCACCTTTTCAAGCGCAGATCATGCGCGGCTGCCATGAACCGGATTTATTCCGTACATAAGTCGCACCAGTGGATAACCCGCACCAACGAAAATTTCAGAAAAAAACCATGGCTTATACACCGGAAAATACGGTAGTCGTTTGTAGGGCAAGAGTGAATTGTCGATTTACTTCCCTGTGGGGATTTCCCCTTAACTCGGGTCCCTCAGTTCAAGTTGTTGATCAATTTGCGCTCACACTACAAATGCCTAGCCTCCAGGTTAGCGGGACGAATTGTTCTTCAACTGCGGAGTATCTGAGAAAGCTGCATGGCTTTCCTTTGTGGCCACACGACTCCTGTTCAGGTGGGCGTCAAATTTTATTTTGCAGAAAGTTACTCCGCCTTGGGGTTTTCCCCTAAATCCGGTTGATTGATGCCTGCGAACACTACTCCGTTTTTACATGTTTCCCATTCTTTTAGCCATATTTGTACATTCTGCCCTATTTTCTTTCTTGTGGAATGCCGTGGCAGTACACAAATTGCAATAGGAGAAGTGCTTTAGCAGCAAGATGTTTGGGTTCACGCAGATCTGATGGTGAGGCTGTATCATGTGAAAATAAATCTTGAGCCAACGAGTTTCCAGGGTATAAACAAACAGTGAAAAAAAAAAAAACAGTTGAGAAATTGGCAAGCATTGGGCACAACTGCCTGAATTGTGCAAGGAAGCGAGTGGAAACAAACAGATAGACCTGGATAGGGTTTTGCCCTCTCTTTTTTTTCCTTTAGTATCTGTGCTGTAAACGTGCATGCATTACGCATGCGATCGTGCGTAATGTGGGAAAATTTGAATGGAGTTCCAGCAAAAGCATTTCACACTTCAGACAGACTGAAACTGGCACATGAAGGTTCGAGTCCTGCATTGACTCCATTATTATGGCATTTGTAGAGCCACGTCTCACTAGAATCAAAGTTTAAGTTGTCCGTGACTGCTCAAGGCTTTCACGCACCTGCAAATGAAATGCTGCATAGCTTTAAAAGCATGGGAATACGTAATTTGCCAATTCCTTTTGGCTCATTGCCTCAAAGAATAACTCGTAAGCTATTGAAATGCCCGCTTGAAGTTTTGATGGTCCATGGTGGTGAGACTAATTGGTGATTTCCTCTGCTGTGTTTTGTGACGCCCCTCCCAGGTAGCTCAACTGGACGTCTCAACAGATGAGGTTGCCCGAGCCATATCTGAGAAGTTGGCTTCATCCCCGGGCATTCTTTACTCGGAGATAGCCAGGAAAGCGGTGGACTGTGGACGGCAGGACTTGGCTATTAAGGTTGGTGTGATGGGCTGCTGGCGCTGGGAATCTGGCGCCGCGGTCACGGGCTGCCGTGGGTGCCGCCATAACACCTGCGAGCGTTACCCACCTATACACATGGTCACCTTTTGCTCTTGAAGCCGAAACGGGTAACACTTTTCTTGTTTGTTTTGCACGGAGCTCCTAAAAAATTCCTGACTAATAAATGGTAAAATAAATAAATAAAAGCTCCACCTTTATATCAATTAAACAAATTTAGGTAATCTCTCGCAGTAATATTTTCCACCCGCAGGCAACTTGTGGGTGCGCCATGCCAGGTGTAGTGGAGGGAAGTTCACCCACGGTACTTGCTGGTGCACTCGCTGAAGCGCAGTTCGCCTGGACATGGGCTCCAGATTACCCTCTAGTACTATATATCATCATCATCATCACCAGCCTATCTACACCCACTGCAGGGAAAAGGCCTCTCGCATAGATCTCCAGTTAACCCAGTCCTGTGCTAACTGTGACCAATTTATCGCCGCAAACTTCTTGATCTCATCTGCCCATCTAACCTTCTTGGATTGGGAACAGGTGGACGTAAGGGCTAATGGAACAACCTCAGTAACCTCAGATTTGCTGATGCGTTGCCTTGTTAAGCAACTCGGGGAACGAATTGCAAAGCATGATTACTGCACTGGACAAGAAGAGTAGAACCGTTGGCCTGAAAATCACTATGCAGAAAACTAAAGTAATGATCAATAACCTCGGGACAGCACAGCAGTTTGAGATAGGTGGCGAGGCAGTGGAAGTGGTAAGCGAATATATCTACTTAGGCCAAGTTGTGACCCCAGATCCCAACCATGAGGCAGAGATAATTAGAAGGATCAGAATGGGGTGGGGTGCATATGGCAGACATTCTCAGATAATGAATAGCAGCCTACCATTGTCGCTGAAGAAGAAAGTGTATGACAGCTGCAGCTTACCGGTACTCACCTACGGGGCAGAAACTTGGAGGCTCACTAAGGGGGTTCAACTTAAACTGAGGACGACTCAGCGGGAAATGGAACGGAAGATGATAAGCGTAACATTAAGGGACAAGAAGAGAGCGGAGTGGATCTGGGAACAAACGCGTGTTAAGGACATATTATTTAGTAGAAATTCAGAAGAAGATATGGACGTGGGCAGGGCATGTAATGTGAAGGCAAGATAACCGTTAGCAGAGTCCTTCAATGCTTTTCTGGTCACGAAACTCCGGCCGAAGTTTCATTCAGGGACAAAAGCTGCCGCTAGGATCGCCCCTGTTAACGTGAAGGCTTCGCCGGCGGTTGACGACGCTTCCTGGCCGGCTGTTTCTCCGCCGGCACGCGCCTACTTTCATCTGCTCTTCATTTCCACCAGTAAAAATGCGAGCGAAGTTTTTGAGTCAGCTTTCGAGTCAGTCAGTTGTTGTTTTTGAGTCATTTGTTGTCCCGTAGCTCAGCTGTGAAACTGAGGCAAGACCACGGGTGTTACTGAGGCGCATATGTTGCAGTGTTCGTTCATTCCGGCAAGCACCGCTACATTCTCGCTTCAAAAAGGCGGTCATCTGGCGTTTTCAATTTTCGACTAGCCTTTGCAGCCGCCTGCATGATTTGAGTGAACTAGCGCCAGAATTAAATCTGTATTTACCCCTGGGCGCGACATGCTGCGCTGAGCAAATAGGTGTGCAAACGTACAACACGTTGGGTTAGCGCTGTGTTTGCGCTATTTTATAGCGCGCTAATAATTTAAAACTATAATCGAGATTCGGAAAGTTAGTGTGGACAGCAGGGAAAAAAACGCTCATGAAATGGAAGCAGAATAATGGGCGCGCGGAGGGGCCAGGGTAGGAGTAAATGGGGTCTAGGCCCACTCGTCACAAGTCCACTCGTCATAGGCCAACTCGTCACAGGTAAACTGGTCAGAAATGCTAACTCGTCACAGGGCATTTCGTACGAGGAATTCTCGTATCACCGGAATATTCGTCACACGGAAAACTCGCATTAAGAGCTTGTTTTGGAACGTTAAAGCGATGTTTAAGCCTGCTATACGTCGCCCATTTAAAAATGATGCAGGCGAGCGAGTGTTCTTTTAAAGTTTTGACGTAGGAAGTTAGGTGAATATGCCGTCATATTCAGTTATTTATATTAAAGTGATAATTGCATGCAAATTTGTATTAACTGGCACGCAGAAAAAGTAGACAAATTGATATAAATGACGCAGTGAACAGCTTGTGCATGGAATAAAAAAAATGTTTATTGCACTCGCTTTGTACTGCTGTACTATTTGCAGTATTGCACTGTTGTCTCGCTGTCTCGTTGTGTAGGCGTCATCAACGCTCGGTTCCGACGTTGTTCACTGCATCAGTTCAAAAGCGAATGTTGCGGGCAATATGCCGAAGCGTGTTGACTGGGGCTTCGCTGTCGTGATCAGCCAGGATTCTTGCGATGCCATCGTTGACATCTTGGTATTTGCGTGCGAGCCGTGGGGGGTGCTGTCCGACGATGACTACTACTACCACCGTGAAAAGGGGTAAACGGAACATGTTAACAAACAATTACCCGCCGCGGTGTCGTAGTGGATATGACGTTGTGCTGTGGAACCCAAGGAAGTGGGTTCGATTCCCGGCCGCGGCGGCCGCTTTTCTGATGGAGGCGAAAAGCGAATACGCCCGCGTGTTCGAGATTTCGGCGCTCGCACATTAAAGATCCCCAGGTGGTCAAAATAAATTCGGAGCCCTCCACTACGGCGTGCTTCACCACCTGTGTAGCGTCGGCGCGTTAAACCCCCACAATCAAACAAATCAACAAATAAACAATTTCAAACATAATGAAATGCTTGGTGGTGTGTCCTACAATGTTTACATAGAAAGAAATCCTCCAGCTTACCTATGGTTCAAGCCTTGCGCGAGTTAGTGCAAGCTTCGCCAATTTTTATTTTTATTATTCGCAAACTGAAAGTGGGGGTTCGGGTTGTATGCAAGGGCAGGTTATACGCGCGAAAATACGGACGTACACCATCTCAACACCCCTGACGATCAGCACCAATTGAAGTGCAGGTCGCGCCGACCTCTCCCCCCCCTCCCTTCCCCTCAAAGAAAAAAACAGCTCTTTATGCACACCTGCTAGTCACACAGACTTCCACACGCCCTCCTAAACAGCCGTAACGAATTTACCATTGTAGAAAGCCGCCTCAGACCGGCTTTCAACGCCAATTTCCGGTCAGGGCTTCCAGGCTTTTATTCACACGGCCGCGGTGTAACGAAATCTATGAGACAAAAAGGCACCTTGCACAAGAGTTCCTATCTCGAGATGGCGCACTGTACCAAAGGGCCGGTGGGACGAGTTGGCCTCTGACGAGTTTTCCGGTGACGAGTGGGCTTGTGACGAGTGGGCTCGTTCCCGAGTAAATGCTACAGTTTTGAGCTACTTTCTTGGCTGTTCTCATAGGCATAGGGTGTCAACAGATAAAAACTCGCCCGCTCAGTGCCTGTCACACCCCTCCCACCCAAACGGCAAGTTAAAAAAACTTTGATTGATTGATTATGATGTTTAACGTGCCGACGCTACACAGGCAATGGGGCGCGCGCCGTAGAGTAGTGCTCCGGATTAATTTTAACCACTCAGGTATCTTTAACTTGCGCCGAAATCTCGAACACACAAGCGTTTTCTCTTTTCGACTCCATCAGAAAAGCGGCTGGGAACCCGCATCCTTGGGCTTATCAGCACAACGCCTTAGCCCCTGGGCAAGCGCGGCGGGCAAGTAAAAAATATATATATATATATGCAGGCAAAGATAGCCATGCCTCGCTTTCCAAATTCAAAATATCTGGTTGGATAACCAAAATCACAGTAGCTGCAGTCCGATCTTTGTGCGGCGACGAAACGCGACGACGTTTAGCAGACGGATTTTCTCGTTGTGAGCGCGATCGTGGCTTGAGCTTCGTAAGATACGCCGGCAGGTTTTCAAATATCCGGGGCAACGCGGAGCTTGAGCTGCTCGCTGCAGAAGCACAGGTTGCCCACTTATTTTGAACTCATCGGCTCGAATAATGTCCGTGGGGTCGAAATATTTCCCGAACACACGAACGGCCTTCCACTCGAAGCTGAAAGCGTCCGTCTCCTGTCGTGGAATGGCTCGCTTCCACCTGCCGCGTTGTTCGCGGTCGCTTGGGAGGCAGAACAACGAAGCCTTTTCCGTTGTATTCCGATAGCCAGAGCGGCAACCAGGTACACAGCACGTCAGAGGCGTGGTAGTTCACATAGTTTGCCCATCGTGATGAGTTTAGAAAGCTATATCACACAACAAACACCAGCAAGCTCGCGCTCCAACGCACGGCAAATACGGCCGCCGCCGTCCAAGCCGCCTTCACCAGACTCGTAGCGCCACCGCGCGGGAGCGTTGGTCCCCATATGAAGCTCTCCCATAGCGTTACGGAGAAGTTTCGTGACCAGAAAAGCATTGAAGGACTCTGCCGTTAGTCATTGAGGGTAACAGAGTGTATCCCTAGAGAAGGCAGGCATGGCAGGGGGCGGCAGTACTATATATATTAATATGAAACTGTGGTGCCCAACGTGCAGATAGCGTTTGCTTCTGGGGAGCATGCGGCGAAAATGGTGGCGCCGCTTTTGCGGATCCAAGTGGAAATGCATGGCAGAAGAGCCGGCTGACCATGCAAGCGGGAAAGGGGAGGCAGTGAAAAATGACGTGTTTCGCGATGTCATCGTAAACTTTGCAAATAGAGGAGTTATTGCGCACAAGGAGCGCATTCGTCATCCTCATCGGGATCACACTTTCAAGAACATCAATAAATAATGAAAAAGGTAGCTAACGAGCAGCAGGCTTTTTTCAGTTCTGATTTCATGGAAACGTTTTGCCCTGCGACATCCATACGAGTGAATGGTAGTGCCTGCCGCACCTACTTACCAGAAGGTCATATACTTGCACCAGCCAGTGGCGAAATCACATGTTATTAGCACAGTCAGCTTGAATTGAGATGGCTTGAGAAGTTGCATGTGTATTTTAGACGGCTTCTCTCAGGTGGCATGATCGAAAGGGGCATAGCCAGAAGTACATTTCTGGGATTGTTATATGCCACTGGGAAAATTTTAAAAAATAAGAAGAAAGAGAGGCTGCGGTGGACACCAAAACATCCCCGCCGCCCCTTGCTTCGTCCCTGGCATCATGTATTTGAAAAGTGGCGCTGGCATCATCGAGCCCTACCTACCAACTTTTCCTGGGTGCTGTGAAAAAAACCAACCCTTCCTGATTGGCTTTCATGGAAGTGAAAGCCAGTAAAAACAGGCGTTCAGGACGGAGAGCTTGCTGCGGGCACTTTGGTACGTGGTTTTCGACATCACAAAAGAGATGCAATTGTAACGGGAGAGAGCACTATGAACACTATGCAGCTGTAATTATTTACTCCTCCCCCGCAACAAGGCCGTCAAATGAAAGCCAATAGAGCTTCGGAACGTGTGATCTTTCAGCTATTTTACAGCCCTTAGTGTCCCTTCAAAAGCCCGTGTGGGCTGTTTGGCAGAGTGATATTGCCACGAACTATGCATTCTGTTTGCATACTTCTGTTATGTTTTTATCCCATCCGGCGGCGCCCGGCTGTGTTACCAGTGTTTCAAGCAAAGTGCATGTATTCCTTTACTTTCTTTTGAATGGCGCACGGGCTATCTTACTTTGATAGGGAGAGTGTTTGGCCCTGACGTCACTAGCCTGGAATGATCTTCTTTGATCTCCAGAGTTCTCATTGTAGTTCGACGTTTCTAGAAACAAACATGCCGGAAGATGAACATACTCGAATCACCGACGCCAGTCTGCGCACGTCACTTTGTTGACTGCTTGTGCATCGCTTGTATTTTCTCTGAGTTGTAGCGGAGCACAAGTTTGCTCTAGTAAACTGTGTTCCTTGAAGAAGCCTGCGTCGTCTCTTGGCAACGCGACACTCTATTCGTGTGCACCCCTTGCCTGGTTGTGCCCCTCCCCCAGTGGGGCCGTGTGATGGCCCTTTTGTTCTGCCCTTCTCCCCTCAGCTGCTGGACTGTGAGCCACGGGCCTCGGAGCAGGTGCCCATCCTGGTGGAGCTGGGGCAGGAGGAGCGGGCCCTGGGGAAGGCCATCGAGAGCGGCGACACCGACCTGGGTGCGTCCTCTCTCTCTCTGCAGTGTGGGCGAGTGCCGTCACGGAGATGGCAGGAGAGAAGTCTTAATGCAGTCGGAGGTCACTGTGCCCCGCCCTGTGGTGGGATCAGCGTAAATATGTATTAAGGGGGACACTGCTCTTGAAACAACTTCTTTTAATTTTTGAGTAAACTCTGTGAAACTTGTCAGTCTTCCTGCTTTTTCCCCACTAATTTCAAATATGCTATTATTTTTTTGCGTAAGTCAAATTGTTACCAAGATAATTAACCATTTTTGGAAGAGCACTAGACAAAACGGTGCTGGTCACAGCACTGTAATCTTTACATTTTCTAATACTATGAACACTGGTGAATGCAATAAGAGAAGCGGTTTCTTGGTGCATCGCTTGGAAGTAATGTGACAGCCCGTTAAACTTTGGTGGCACCAGTAGCAAGGAACCATTTTGAGTGCTCATTTCAAACACCAAAGTTTAATGAGCTGTAAAAATAGTTCCAAGCGGTGCATCCAAAAACCGATTCTCTTATTGCATTCACCAGTGTTCGCAGTATCAAGTTTCACAGAGTTTGCTTAAAAATTTAAAAAATGGTTTTAAGAGCCATGTCCCCCCTTAAACATAGTCATAGTGTCTTCAGCATTAATCCAGAAACGGCCCACTGCAGTTTTCTTTCGTATTTTGGGGGAGAACAGTGGGTCACTTTTGTAGCGTTCTGGGATGGTGAGGCCATGTTTGCTCTCTTGCTCTTTTTTTGTTTAGAGAGAGAAAGGGGGAAATTATGCCAAAAATGTGGCGTAAGGTTGTGGTGGTCAGGTGTACTACGATCTAGAACAAGATACCCACTGTTGTGCCTTCTATTTCATTCGTTAGCACGCAGTGGTTTTCTTGTTAACGTGTGAAGCGTTGTGCTTGCAGTGCGATTCTTTGTGAATGTAGCTGTCTGTAATCCACCTCTTTCACAACACTACTGCGCGTGCATATGGCCCTGGCGGAGGAGGCCAGAAACACTCTGGCAGGGGTCGGCCGGTCTGCTCTGCGGTGACCACCCACTGCTGTCTGCGGCTATAACTGCGCCCGTGTAGTGAAAGCATACTATTGGGTTTGGCCTTCATGGAGAAAACAAAATGCAGTACGTTTTACAAATGCAACTGTCGGGCAAACCATAACATGAAGGGCGAAATTTTTGTTTCTATCAACACACGCCAACCCCGAAACGAGAGTGAACAATTCAGGAGCTGGCCACCACGGCACCATGTGCAAACGCCCCATTCTGTGTCTTGTCGCAGTCACAACAGGCATTTACACCACCCGTGACGACAGCCTGCTGGCACGGCAAATCCAGAGATCGCCTTGTCATATTACTCCGACAACGATACGAACACACCGGCGGACCGAAAGTTGCCGTAGTACAACAGGCTCGTTGACCAAGGCGGCCAGTAGGCCCCGACAAGATTCAAACCGCGATGAATGTGCCTCTATTTTGTTAGTTCCTACAGCGTAATAAACTTCATTAGGTCAACAAAGCGAACGTACCTTCGTACTATGTTATGCGATCCGTATTTCGTGGCTAGCGATGCTTCGCAGACTTCGCTTAAAACCGAAGCTCCATTTGTGTACATGGCTGGCACGCTTTTAGAAAATGTAAGGCATGTAAAGTCCAGAAGAAGAGTTACTCAACCTAATCCAGGAAACGAATAACCCAAATCAACCAATGTTTCCATCATAAAGCGCAATACAAAAGTACGAAGAGCACGTTTTTTTTTGACGGGTGGACTCGCGATCTGTTTGCGAGCTAAAATTTGCGATCGTATTTTCTGACTGAATAAGTAACGCAGTCTCTGGGTAACAGGTATTCATGGGGGGATAAAGAGACGCTTAGTGGACCAGCGCTATTCAAAGAATAATCAGTCTCTGTGCCAGCAGTACTAATAAAAAAACTTTTTCAGAGAGGTGCAAAACATAATAAGCTAAGCCTCAGCTTTGTGTCCGCTGCGCTGTGGCCGAGGGGTTTATTTTTATTTTTATTTTTTTTTTATTTTTTGACCTGCCATGTTTGTGGAAAGTGAGGCATTTCGTCTCGTTGTAATCTGCATACAGCCCTCCACTGCTGGGAAACGTATTGATCCAAAAAACAAGGAGCTTGCAATTTCAGTAGAAATGTAGTTCCTCTACACCACTTTTCCTTCGCCCGTGATATTGCCGCTGTTTAAAACGAATGAACCAATACCAACTTTTCAAATTGACAGTTCCTCTAAAGAGGAAAGTGTTATCGTGCGACTAGGATGAGCAAGTGCGGTTGCGAGAAAAATTGCACCACAAAAAGCATTTTTCTGAGATATGTCGGGACTTCGGTTGCTTTGGACTTCGCTTGCTTCGGTAAATACGCTCACAAAACCAGAAACAGAGGTAAAAAATTAACGGCAGAATTGAACTGCAGCCACGTATAATTTTTTGCATAGCTGAAATCTACTTACCAGCCTTAGCCAATAATTTTTGTAAAGGCCATATTAAGTGCCTCTGTTTATGCTGCTGTATGACAGATGCCCATGTCCCCCTCTCCTCACTTTTAAAAGCTAGACAAAAAAGAAAACAGAAATGGCGCGAGAACATCACTTCCACAGCCTCAGATAGCCACCCTCCGGTACTGATGCTTGCGGAAACGCTGCAAAAATAAACGAGCGTCGCACGCTTGTTCAGATGTATTCCACGCTGAAAACACACGTAGTTATTCCTTTTGCAGCTTTAGGCTGGCTATACAATTCACGTAAAACAAATAAACACCAGCAGTGCAGACCACTGCAGTGGTGGCCCACTTGCACCCCTGCCATATCGCTTCTCGGCAGTGCTACCAGAGGCCGCCACAGCGCAGTGAAAAAGGCGGATTCAACCGTGAAGCCTAGTTGGTCAATCAGTGGCGAGCTTTGCAACACGCGGGTGCGGGGGGGCCCTGTGGGGTTGCAGTGTACATGGTGGTGCTGAAGCTGAAGGAGATGAAGCCCAACCAGCTGGACATGATCCTCCGCAAGTTCCCCGTGGCCTGGGCCTTCTACCTCAAGGTCAGTCCTGGCTCCCATGGATGGGCAGCCTTCGAGCACTACTTCGGGGCACTGGCAGATGCTTGTTTGCAAAAACGGTGCGGTCATGCTTCATTCAATTGCTGTTTCTTATCCGTGTGCATCATGCAGTCGCCCCCTGGGTGACCACTTGTCCGGTGTGCCATATGTCATGGCAGTTGGCTGGCACTGGCAGTGCGTTACGTGCATTTTAAGCTGCATGCCGAATGGTACCAGGAAACGCAGGAAGGAATGAAACGAGCGAGAGAGAGAGAAAAAGAGCCTAGGAGGAAGCAAATGCTAGCGGTGGTCTTAGCTGATGATGGTCCCAGTGCCTTACACAGTAAAGCAAAAGTATGTGTCCAAGTTTGTGGTTAATTCATCCATTCGTAAGGTCCAAGTTTATGCAAATCTGTAAACCGTAACCCTTTCGCTGTCATTGACGTTCCAATATGTTTTCGCATTTCCCCCCCAACAGTGTCACGGACGTACTGGTATGTTCTCCATTGTGCTGTTCCAAAATTCGCGCCATAGCGCAACGCGGGCGCACCTGGACTGTTCGCGCCATCTGTCGAACCTTTCTAGTAGCTCATATTTTCACTGGCTAACTCTCTGCGACGGTATATTGAAGAGTACGGAGCGACCGCCCACCCTTCATAGCTGGGGGGCTTGGTCGCTCCGCGCGCTGTACTCTGTCGGGATGAGTGGCCATGCGGCATACGTGTGATTATGGGTGCAAGGGCTGTTGTGCCATCCGCAACGAGTGTCTAGATTTCTAGGGTTTTTTTTTTTTTTTTTATTCTGTTTCCGTGTCTGCTACGGCGTGTCAGCTTAGCCCAGCGCGCCGTTGCTGCTCCAATAGACCGAAACATGACCCAATCGCGGCTTCCGCTTGCTCATTTCTGTGCGTTGTGCGGGATGCTGAAAGTGCTCCCTCTATGTGCACGGTAACTTTCGGATGGCCGTCTGCGCGGGGCCTTCAACTGCGGACAGGAGTGATGGCTCTTCGATTTCGATTCGAATACGAGCCGAGGTCAGATTCCTATTCTGAGAGTTTCTCATTTGAGGAAGGAGTACGAGTTCCACAGCGTCAGATTCTCGTCTTGAAACAGTGGGGGTCGTCATCCAGGAAGCGTGCACGGCAAACTGAAGATATCTGGAAGACAGGCGATTTCTCACCCACGCTTTTTCCTTTCAACGCGTTACGTTCCAGACGCTATCATAGTCAAATACATCACTACATTCCTTCCCTCATATGAAGTTGGTGCAAGAGTGCAGGAGCAACGCAGATGCCAGGCTCTGGTCTCATAGACTACCTTGGCCTTGCTACAACAGAATCCCTTTTAGTGTCAGTTACTATAAGCCAGGAAGGTCCTATATATTAAGTTCTGTGGGCGGCTTGATTTGGCAATGGTGTATTAACGTGCAGTAGTGATTGCTGTGTTTGAACTGTTGTATTGATAACACCAAACGTGGTAGCTATATTTTTAAGTAGTTAGAAGTCAGTATTTGTGCCACGCCCCCTTCTGTTGTCTTCATCTGCATTGAGCTCTTAACACTTTCACTGTCGGGTGTTTCTGGCACAGCAGTGCGCCGCTTTGGAGTTGTCTTAAATGACACTGGCTGATTGGTGTAAGCGACGCTGTCTTGCGTGACTGTTTGTCGAGGATACCCCATGTTTCACAAAACGATTAGTTTCTACCGAAACGAAAACAAGCCAGGTGCAAATACCGTCAAAAACAAAGCAACGGCGGAAAGCAGTTGGCGGCTCAGTATGGTAGCGCCACCTGTGAGGACTGACGGTAAGCAAGGCTGCAGAGCCTAATGACGCACTGAAGTTCGTTTGAATACCGGCCCTTGTCAGACGTCGCGAAAACACACAATTTGGCGGGAGAATGAAAATTTTAACCTAAATTGACTAATTTCTCAGTGAATACAGTATCGTTTGGTGCCGGGCAAGGGCTTTATAAAACAAGATGTCTTTCGAATAAAACAAACTGCATGCATGTCTGTCTGCATGACCCGTTTAAGATTCGGTGGGCTTGCCAAGCGTATGTTTTTGAAGGCTTGTTGTTGACAGCCGGCAAAGTGAGGGCAGTCCCACAGAATGTGTGCCGTATCATTATTGGCTGAGCATTGTGAACACTCGGAATCATCTAGGCTGCCGCTTCTTGTAGCGCGACAATGTGGTGATCTCGCCAGCGGGGTTTTAATCCTGTGAGTGATAGTGTGGACGGAACTCTCTGACGCAGCTATTTCGGTCACCTTCCCCTAGGTGGCAGCACTGCACAGGAGCGTGGCCAGTGGGGCTTGCTTTTTGCACGGCTATGAGCTTAAGTTTACGGGCCATGGTAGCCAAAACTAACCGGTGCGCCATCCGGTTGCACAGCGCCTGCTGTCGAGGCCCACACATGGTGCGGCCACTCAGTCTTGCATGCGTGATACTATCACTTCCTTCTTTGCCTTATGCTTCCATATATCAGCGCCAGGGAACTACGCCCATCAGGGGAACACTTGTGGGCACCCCCGATGTCTGAAAACTGTGAGAACCATTTGGCATGCCGAAGTTCTTCTACATGGCACCGTTAGCATGATTTGGCTACATCGGGCCGTTGCTTCCTTATGAACTCTTTCCTTAACCCTTTGAGGGTCACAGCCGTACATGTACGGCATCGGCAAACAATTTCAAAATGGTGAATGACGTACATGTACGTCATTGCTTCTATGTTTAAAAAGCGCGCCTTTTTCGCCAACTTCTCTTGCTTGGCATGTCCTGCCACACTGCAGAAATACATCAAATTTTTTTCTTGCCCCAATGGCTCTTCTTGTTATTTTTTTATGGTATACTTCAGCGGCACGCTGGCTATAGCTTGCGTATCCGGTAACGAGGGGCGCGCTGGGGATCGCCCACTGGCCTCTCGCTTCTTGCGCCTGCCACAGACCAAGGTCGCCTGCGAAACTGATGAGGCTCTTTTCTCCTTTTTTTGTATTTTATAGGAGCAGTGCGCCATGTATCGCTCGCGCATCCGGCCGTGCGCGCACAGCGGCTGGTTTCGGTATCGCCCTCGGGGCGCTTCCTGCTTTTTACGCCTGTGAAACTGATGTCTATCTGATTTCGATCCACTGAAGAGGTGCCCGCTTGTTACTGTCTCGTTTTTATTTAGAATTTTTCTTGTGTTACTCATGAATAAACTGCATGTATGTAACAACACAAACGATTTTTTTGTAACTTTAACGTCACCCTAAAAAAATTACGATATTTTTTTCTCGAAATAGATTCATCCGAAGAATTTAAATCAGCAATAAGAAAAATCGACCCTGGGGGATCGCATTTGGCGAAAAAATTCGACCCTCAAAGGGTTAATCACATGAGTGGCCATTGAAGGCCACTACACCACGCACTAATATTGTGTAAACTGATGCATGGGTATTCCTTCTAAATAGAAAGCTATGCATCTTTTTGTTTTACTGTGAAGGGTCACATACAATACTCTTATTCACTTGTAATGTTATCAGAATCATTAACTCCACAAAATTTGTGCACACACAAATGCAGTTTCGTACATAGGTACCTGTTAATAAAATACGTATGCACGGAAACTGTCAGAGTTGTATTAAAGTTCAAATAAATTTAATTGAAGGGTATAGTTTGCGTGCACTTCCATAGTTCCTGAGCATCCACAACCTTTGCCCAGTTGAGTGGTATCTCTTATTGCAATGGAGGCTGCGCTGTAGCTGAAGGAATTGCAAAGCTGCAGGTTCCTCGGCAATCACGAATGTGCCAGGCACCGAGCACTCACACGCCAACTCTGCCGACCAAGCAGTCTTACCGCCGATTACACGAGCATACTGTGTCCATAGTTGTTCTGACTGCGAAGGGCCAGTGAGCTTCCCCGGGCTCCAACTTACGGTAGCGTGAGGCAACCGCAAAAAAGCGAGCAGTAGTGGCATAGGTGCTATATACTGATAGGCCATGCCTGCACTGTCCGCGACCTCGACAGCCTGCGCTGCACAACCAGGAAGCGCAGCGGTTAGACTTGGCCACCACTCCCATGGTCCGTAAACTTAAGCTCATGGCTGCGCTTTGTAATGGGCTTTTCCAATGTCATCGCAAAATAAACTAAAACGGAAGAGAGAAATTCCAGCTTTAGTTTCTTATTTCTGAGCAAACAATGCGTTGGTGAACAAAAGCCAAAAGAGCCGGGAAAGGTGCAATCTCCAAGTGATAAGAAAACGTCTGGCTGGTTTTCACATTCCTTGAACGCAATGCGTGATGGTGTGTGCTGTCTTGCCTGCCCGTGAAGCTGTGTGCACTGGCCACACAGACAATGGACTGAGCAGAAGAAAGACACAGCATATACAAAGCACAGAAAATTTCCATAGCAAAGCTATAAGCTGCCCTCCGGTGGTGGTTGATGTCCATCTGTCTACACATCGCATCGGCAGGAAATGATTTTTGTCTCCCTTTTTCATGAACGCTCTGTTGCTCTCAGTCTAAAATAGTTATCTTGAAAAAAAAAAAGAAAATCGCACTGAAATTGGCCAATAGGATGACTCGATCTTTGACTGAGTCTCATTTCATCGCGTCATTTGACCATGAAGTTGTAAACATCACAAAATTCCTGGCTACTGTCAATCAATACATGACCGTCTGCAGAGCACAATAGGAAACGACACCCGCCCCTGGTATACAGCGATGCCGCCTCGTATCAAGAGAGAGGAACTCATCAGCATTGGCAGTGGCACAGTGTCTTGCACAGTGGCAAAGCAAATGGCAATCGGTCTCGCTATGGCTCACAGCCATCACAGCTGATTCCAAAAGCGCCTTACTGAATTTTGTAGGCGGCCGGGTATCACCTTGGCCACCCTGCTGCAGGGGCCCACACCTAATAGGCAGACCCTCCGCCTAATGGGAAACGAGGCTGCTCAAGATATGGTTTCCTGAGAGCCTCAGAGGAACCCTGAAGATGCCCGCAACCTTTTGGTTGTACGGACCGTCTCCGTTCTTTGGATGATATCCTCGACCATTTCCGTGAGGACCGTGCCTGTTTCCCGCCACCGCATCCATCGCAGGCATGCAGTCCTTCTCAACAGCCTCAAACGCTATCATTCCCCACTCCACGTCTCATTATGAGATTTTCAAGGGCCAAATATTTAGACGGGGGACAAAAAGGACAGAGACATGCGCCAACCTACAACTGAAATTTTATTTTCAAAACAACATATAAATATGCAACAATGTTAGCAAAAAAAAAAACATGTATGCATAAGCTTTAACTGTCGTGCCATTGGGCAAACAGGGCGGTGCCTTGATAATCAACGCCTCCGTGAACATGCCAGTCGAGCGGAAAAAGGCACAGATGGGAACTCAGCTACTGATTGCCACAATTGCAAGCGTTCGCCTCTGTTTAACAAATGTATGGTTGTGTTTTGTGACCCCGATCAGCGCACACGGGAGATTGTGGAGGCGGCTGAGATGCATTGTGGGGGTGAAGGTTGCATTAGCATGACCTCCGTATCTTTGACAGCGAAAGAGCTGGCCTTCCAGGGTGCACGCATGACATAGGGGATGAGGTGCTTTGTGTGCGCCTGTACACTGTGCACATGCTCTGTTTTTAGTACACTGCGCGCATATTCTGTTTTAGTTTTTTGTGTTTTTGTTGGCACTGTTGCACTTATATATGTTGTTTTGGAAATAAAATTTCAGTGGGAAGTTGGCGCATGTCTCTCCTTTTCGTCCCCTGTCTAAATATTTGGCGCTTGAAAATATTACATAACGGATTACCAACTGGCTGGAACCCACATGTTGTTGAGCCACATCTCATGTCCATCCTGCAGAATATAAAGATGCTTGCCCCTTCGGTTGTGCGCAACAAGCCTCATGCCCAGTCATACCGGCACCACGTGGAATCCCGTCCTTCATGACTTGCCGTCCTTCCCAGAGTGGGTGGCTGCCATCTCTGGCCCAGCTCCCCTCGTGCCCTGGACCAGTTGGCTGAAGGCACCAAGCTTACAAAACACCGGGAGCCCCGCTGTCTAGATGGCTGAGTGAAATGTACCGCTGTTCGGTGGCACGATCACCACAACTTTTGGGCAAAGAAAGTTACTACTACTACAGAAGAAATGTGGTCACAAAAAACGGCTGTAACTCGTGTTTTATTGAAACTATCCCTAAACAAGCTACATAACAACTGGCTAGTGAGATGACTCTTTCATTACGCTCGGTTTTATTTAATTTCCCATGTTAGTATTAGTGAACAGTGAAGTTGTAAACGTTACGGAATTCCTGTCGGCTGTCAACACATGGGCTCACTGCGGGAGGGAAATGGACAGCCCCACGTTTATCTGCTAGAATGATGTCCTTGCAAGTTCCTTTCTGCAAGGACTCCATTGGAAAATAGAAACTTCAAGCGTGTTTTGTTTTAGGCTCTCCTTGCGCTGCATTGAGGTCAGTGCTTATTGTCGCTTGAGCTCGCCCTTCGCAGTGTGGATTGCTTTTTTGTGTGCACCTGACGTAAGTGATTTTCTTCCTGCCTATAGTTGGCTTTTTCATATTGCGAGTGGTGCGGGGGAGTGAGAGAGAGAGGCGTGTCGAATTCCCCTCCCCATCCAGGTGTGCAAGGAGCGAGACCTGCACAAGCTGGAGAGCCTGCACGACCAGGAGGACAACTACGCTGGCGTGGCCGAGTGCCGTATCATGGAGAGCTACAGGACCTCGGTGGGTGCCCCAAGGGGGAAGGGTGGGCTCTGCAGCTGATGCCGGCAGATTGGAGGCGGTGCAAGTTATGGGTGCAAGACGAATGGGATAGCTGAAAGCCACTGTGGCAGTAGTGCCTGGTGGTAAAAAAATGTCGCCTCATTTGTGTTTTTTCAAGTCCACGTCACATTATAAAATTCGTACCTGGTGCGTGAATTTGACTACGAGGGCAGAATTAACCGAAAAGCTTGAGGTACCATTGTTAGGGCCCTTCACTTTTTGCGATGAAACATTTCAAATTCTGCGATTCTAGATAGGGGAATCTGCAAAATTCCGCGACAACATTGAAATGGCATAAGGTACATGTAACAGTTCATTTATTAGACACTTCAGACTTCTGACATGCTATATTTTATTTACAACTTTAGGAAGCTGTTGTGGGTGAGCATCTGGTGATGCTTTGTGCTTTTTTCACCAAGAGAATGGTGCTTGTGAGGCACGATGTCACCATAGCGACTGAATGACTTTTCTGCGTCAACAGAGTTGATTGGCACCGACAGGTATTTAAGGGCAATGGAAGAAAGTGTTGGGAGTCAGGTGTTCCATCGCAGCCCAGAAAGCCAGGACATCAAAATCTTCACCTGGCTTTTCTTGTTTAGAAAGAAATTGTGCCACTAGTCACTAGACTTGAGGTCTTGGGCAGACTTCAGATACTTGCCATTCAGCAGCTAGGGCTATAAATCCAGGAACGGCCCCAAACTCTGATCTCTTCTCTGAGAGACACCCAACTTGCTGGGGATCCAAGCACCTCACACTCTTGAAGAACTTCCAAGTGTCAGAGTTCTCCAAGTATACTAGCGCCTTGCTAGCCGCTTTACTCATTGCATCCTTCATTTGTTTGCAATCTGACTGGCCTTGTCGTGTGCAATGTTCTCTTTCTGTGGCTATGGCAACGCCCCTTGATTAGGGTGTAGGCTGCACCACCTAGCCACTTTTATTATCTGATAAGGTAGGAATACACAGATACAAATTTAAATTTTCAACAATAAAAACGTTGCAGACAATTAATAGAAAGTATTTTGCTATTGCTAATAGAAAATACCACTTTTCTGCCACATTTCACCGAATATATCGTTTTGGAGACGTAGCGCCGCACTTTTAACGGTTTTTTTGGAATTCCGCGAAAACACTTCAATTCCGCGATTTTTTGCAAAATTGCGGAATCGCAGAAAGCTAGGGGCTCTAACCATTGTAGCCACATGTGGAAAGGTCATAGGATACTTAACCATGATTGCTTTCGATATTTGGATTTTTAGTGCAATTTTGCATGGCGACTTCATGAGGCATGCTTTCGCTCAACCATATGATGTGTTTTTTGTTGTTGTTGTTGTTTTTAGAAACGAGCCTGTAACGCAAATTTGAGAAACAAGCGGAAGTTTGTTACCGGACCTAAATGCAGTGCCGTCAAAGTTATTATATGATGCATTTTACACGTCAGCAAGCGAAAGTTTATGTCCACAAGTATTAAAAAATTATGCCGTAAATTTGAGCAATGTTAAGATGATAACTTTGGATTTGGCTCGCATTGAATTGGAACACTCAAGTTGATGCAGCACTCTTATGAAAACTTTATTTAAATTGACTATTAAGAATGGCGCAATTGAGCTTTAGCAGAAAAGGCAATAAACATAAGAACAGGGCTTCAAGAACAGTAAAACATGGAGAGCAGGTGAGTCGCCTTTGCACCATTAGCAGCTCTTTTCGAATTCTTCGCTAGGATAATATCCTTGGGCACGCCTGAAGGCACTCGCGAAGTAAGAAAGCTCTTTATTGGCGGTGAGCGCGACCACGGGCGGCGCTTCGAAGCGCTCCTCCGTGACGTCGGCTTAGGGATTCTTGCATTTGTCGTCTGCTTCACTCGGGCTCGCTCTCCCTGCTATTTCTTTGCACTCGATTGACGTCTGATGCTTGTCCGCACCAGATATTGCGTGTGCAGAGTTTTTTATCCTAATATCAGAATTAAAATCGCATACACTAGCTCAATGCGTCAGTTAAAATGTAGTTTTGGATACCGCTACGGAAGAAACATTGCCGGCGTCGTCCCATTCCTTGCGAAGCTGGTCCTGTGCAGAGCGCGATGTGTCGGAGCTAGGCATTAGATTCTGTATCGAGCAATCTTTCAAACAAAGAAAACAGCCAGATACAAGTGAAACTACAACAACGAGAATACAAGGCCAAAACAAATTCCAGGCCTTGTGGGCTGTCAGCTTTGGCAGAAGATATCACGATTCCCAGTAATCATATTTCAAGTAAACAGTTTTCACATCTCTTTACGTTGTCAGGGTATGAAAGTATGCGGACATGCACTATGGGCTGCAAAAACTGTAGGTTGAGTTACCAATAACATACTGTGTGTACAGGCGCGTGCTGGTTTTATACTAGGCTTCTAAACAGTATGGAGGTTTATTGAGCAAAAGGAGACACGTCTACGGTAGAGATACAGTAACGCTATGCTTGTTCAGTGGATTTCCCACAGCCATATCTTCCCAATAATTAGATATACTTTATAGGAAAATTGCACCTAAGAGAAGGAGCTGACTAGTAAGCCGGGTCCTCAGTCGAGGACCACAGAGCAAGAGTAATTTTCTTTAATTTATGGAACGCCATCCCGGGAAGTCCAGAATTTGTTCTTTACGACTGGAAAGGTTGGAAAACAATAAAGGGCTCCCTGGGAATCATCATCGGTTTCGATTCTTGAAATATATGCACGTATATTATTTATTGCGTTCGGCAACGAGTGTATCACGCCTTGAACACCGTAATACTTTCCTAATTGTTCGGGTTGAGAGTCCGTTCGTTATTATAACGATGGTTATTCGGAGCACAAAAGCCGCCTTCGAGTACTCAGATAACGTTGTCTGGGGCGCGGTCGCGGTGACGTAGCACAAACCTCCTCAATGTATTTACATGTGAATAAACAACGCACGGTGAGGATATGCACCTTCTTGCACGCAGCCATAAGGAAAGCCAATTTGTGAAGAAGGGAATGTATGACATGCAGCCAGGAGAAAAAATCCACATGATCTCCGTGAGCCTCCCAGACATCCCCAAGCCCACTAAGGCGACATTTGTAACGGCGCAAAAATAATAATGCGTCACGCACAGAAAAAAAAAACAAAAAAAAACATTCAGTTGTCACAAGTCAACGAAAACGGAAGAAATAGAAGAGAGCCGCTTTATTTCCTGCTGTGCGATGCGCGTGTACGGGCCCTGTGCTTTGTACATAGCATTAGACTGTTCAGTCTTCATAAGAGCATCTCAAAAGTACTGTAGAAGAGCCCACTCTTTTTGAGTACTTATCGAGGAGCTATGAGCGCTGAACCTCGCGAATAAGCTAGAAAGAACGAGTTACGCACGACCTTCTGACCGATGCTCTTACGAAAGTTGTTCTCTCTCCCCTAAAGTGTTGCAAACTTGTTGGGGACACAGCTTGAAATTATTCAGAGGTGTGAAAAGCTGGCAAAAATAACTGAATATCTAGAAATACGCTCTCTAATGCCTTAAAGCATCAAAGCGGTCGATTTCTAGCACAGGCACTGCTGCCTCTCACGACCAGAGCGTAGCAGACGACAGCGGCGCGAGTCCCTAAGCCGACGTCAGAGCCAGGGGGCACCACTCAAACATCTCATCGCCAATTGCGTTGCCATGAATTTCCATAACGCTTCATGAGAACGCTGCTTATATCTTGTTCTTCACCTTAAAGGAGCACTGACACCAATTTTCAGCGTTAATATTATTGCACAGTTTGCTTCCTTCACTCAACAGAATACCCTGGCTGAAATATGAGCGGCCTGCGACGCGAAGAACATAGTTCAATTGGATCTCATTTAATGCGCTGACGGAGCAGCGTGCAGAGCGGCACTCAGCAAATGGACATCAGCGTGTCATCACTCCAGGAGAGGAAAAAGAAGTGACGCGACAGCGCTCGTCAAAAACTCGTGACGTCACTTCACGCGCGCGGCCCCACGAGCGGCGAGCGGGCGCAACACCCTCTCAAGCGGGTGCCGGTCACGTCCGCACAAAGCGGTGAGGTCAGGCAGGGAGTGTCATATGCGCCGTTCGGGATGAAAGCGTGGGAATTTGAAACAAACGATTTTCAGGCCGTTCAATGTAATTAACTATTGCGCGCTGAAGTATTTGAAGTGCTGTTTCAGGTTGGCCAGACCATTAAAGGGCTACTGAAGCACTTTTAAAACCAGGCAAAACTCTGCTTTTTACAATTATTACATTGGTCAGTTTATGCCTGCAAAGTTTTTTTCGTCATTTTTAGCTTGGGGACAGCGGTATTCGTCGTTAAAGTTGGCCCTACGCCCCGCCCACTGCTCCCTGCCGCATCGCCGGAAGAGCGAGAAACCGAGAGGCAGTGACCGGAAGTAGCGTCATATTCGGAAGACGGCCAGCGCCGCGCGCCGCAGCTTCGCTGTGTCCCAGTTTTCTGGGCGAAGTTTGGAATTAAGCAGGCGTGTAATCTGCACTTTATTCATCATCATTCTCTAGAGTTGCCTCCGCGTCGATGTTTAACCGTAATGCTACTGTGTGATACCCTAAAGCGACTCCTATACCAGAGATTTCCTACCCGAGCGCCCGTGGCTAGTACATTGCCTTCACGAGTAGTCGCGGGGCCAGCCGTGTCGTCGGGTGCTCTGTGCTTCATACGCGAAGCGACGGGCTCAAACAAATAAGGAGGTACCCCAAGTTCCTAATCCATTATTATAAGGGAATTAGAAAATTTTTGGGACCACAGCGCTCTGGGCTTCCCGAACTTCTTGCTCGTTTTCCCGATCAACGTTGTTGGCTGTGACGACAGCTTAGCTGAATAGCTAGATTTTAAGAAGAAATCAAGCAAGCGGAAAGCATGAAGTGTTTTCTGCGCGCAGAAGCGCTCCACACACTCGCCGGTCGTGCATGCCCGTACGGCGCACGAAACGGCTCCGCACACTCGCCGGTCGTGCATGCCCGTACGGCGCACGAAACGGCTCGCACCGCGCATGTCGCGACAGCGACCGCGCGCTCTTCGCTGCCGTCCAGAATCAAGGCCGTCGCGAAAAGCAAGGTAAACGTGCAAGAGAGGATAATAGTGTGGTGAAAAATTGTGCTAGGGATTGTCATACAAAGTGATTTCGAAAGAGGTGGTCGAATTTGTATCGCGATGCGGAGCGCCGACCGGTTGCGGAGGTTCGTCGACGGCACCAAACGAACCTGCCCGAGCACGAGATGCGGCGAGAGGCCGATGGATGGCGTTACCTGCACGCAAGAATGACCACAGCACCGATCGCTAGATTGGCTATCAACGTAGGAATAAGGTTCCACATGCGAGAAAGGGGATGATAGTGTGGTGAAAAACTGTGTTAAGGATAGTCATTCGCAATTGTAGAGATAGCGGTGACCAACTATCTCCCCTGGTGCTAAGCCTAGAGTTCCCAACATCAGCAGCGACTCCGTGCAACCTGAGCCGGCTGGAGCTGTTGGGGAAGGCGTTCTAAAGCTCGTTGGGGACCAGCGTGAGCTGCGCTTGGGTTCCTATGACTTTTGGGGGGCGACCAACGTTCGGCTCCCCTATTCTAAAACATGCGTATGTGCAGCAATGCCACGTTCCGCTGACCGGCCGAGCAGCGATCCGGCACCAGCACCTCTGCGCGACGCGGCAACCGGCGGCGGCCGCGCTGCCCGTGCGCATCGCAGGCCGCTGCACAGAGCTTGTTGCCGCCTGTCCAAATGTAAAAACAAAGTTCCACATTCCAGGATGGGGATGATGGTGGGTTGAAAAATTGTGCTAGGAATCGTGACTAGCGCTGGTAGTGAAAGCGGCGAATCAATATCTGCGCAACTTCTCTGCACCCGAGAAACAAGTCGGCCATGAGTCGTCGGGGGAGAACCCCTTTCTAAAGCTCGCCGCGAGCGTACCGGTTGCGTTTATACTTCCCTCAGGCTCTCCATTCTAAGGAAAGATTGTGTGAGCACTCCATTCACCAGAGGACCTTCTGGCCCGTATCTGAACGGGAACAGAGTGAGATCTTCAGGCCGAGCGGTCACCGCAGCGCCGGCACTTCCGAAAATGACGTAATCTGCCGCCAGCCAATCGCGAAAGGCAGCTAGGGCTCTCACCGCGCCCGCGGGCAGGGGTCGTTTGTTTTGACGAAAAAAGATGGTTTGGGTGTATTTACACATAAAATAAACATGTTTTTCGAATTCAGCTTCGAGAAAACCATAAGGTAACGCCCCCAACAAATTTTTTTTGAAAAGCTCTTCACCAGCCCTTTAAGCATCGATAAAAGCAATAAAAGTGTAACATAAAATTTTCGTCAGTGCTCCTTTAATGAACTCGTTTGTACTCTCACAAACCAGGGCTTGTAAGCGGCGGCTGTTGAGTGAAGTAATAAAATGGTAAATATCGGAGTTAAAAAAATAACTATTATGAGAGTTGTTTCTTAGGGATGGAGGGACGAGATGAAATCATTGTTTCACGTCTCTCAATTTCATTTCGTTCACTTCTTCCGTTCACTCTCCTGTTGACATCTGGGGGCAGATCTTTCGCCGATCTCCTAATTGCCGTCTGAATTCATGATAAGCCATCTCCGAAAAGCAAAAAGAAAAAAAACTTCCGAAAACACCCATGAAACAGTCTGAACCGTCAAGCAAAAAGCAAACTCCCATGGGGTAATGGATTTGGCTCATTTTGATCCGTGAAACAGTAGGATGTGGCTCATTTTCGACATGAGCTACCACCTGCGTGCACATTTTCAGGGAGTTATCTCACCTATTTGCTTGCTACCCCCTTTTTTAGGGGAAAGTTGCCGAGTTTTTCTTGTCACTGCAGTTTTACCCGGCTGAGTTTCGGTTTCTGGATCTGGCTCATTTCGGAAAAAAACGCCTCATATGTGATGTCGCCCTGTAAGCTGTATGTGCGGCTAATTTTCTGTGCATTTTTAAGAACATGCCTAGCGCATGGCGAGAGAAACATGACCACTGGTGACTGTTCCAGCGCCCCGAGCAGCGGATCGCGTGCCTGCAGGCAGCGGCGGCCAAGTACAGGCAAGGCAGCAAGAAAGGCAGCAACGACTTCTGTGCTGTGGTGAGTGTGGGGAGCGTTTTGGCCACGGTGTATCCTACTAGGTACTGTGGAAATTTTAGCTCACTAGTTCATAACTTTCAAACTGTAGTGCCGAAGACCTTGGGCAAAGAGTGACTCGTTCTCTGTCCCGGGTCTTTCGCACTGCAGTTTGAAAATGCTCCCAAGGTGCACAGTGCTGGTGACCAAAGTGTGATCCTTCCCTCTTCTGGCTAAGCTCCAAGGTGTACCTCCTATTAACCCTTTCGCTGTCACTGACGTACCGGTACATTTTTGCATTTCCCCTCCGCAGTGTCACTAACGTACCGGTACATTCTCTATTGTCAGGGCTTTTGCCCTGCACGTACGTTTTCAGGGCTTTTGCCCTGCAGTGGGCGTAGACAGGCTGTTGATGATGATGAGGGAAGTCTGTCATTGGATTCTTTTTACCCTCTCTCTCTCTCTCTCTCTCTCTCTCTCTCTCTCTCTCTCTCTCTCTCTCTCTCTCTCTCTCTCTCTCTCTCTCTCTCTCTCTCTCTCTCTCTCTCTCTCTCTCTCTCTCTCTCTCTCTCTCTCTCTCTCTCTCTCTCTCTCTCTCTCTCCCTCCCTCCCTCCCCCCCCAATGCCGATGTGCATCGGACCTTGCTTTTTCAGTTATTTTGCTTGTGCTTTATTGCTGACTCCGTGGTTGGGGGGGTCACGTGGCAGAGGTGGCAGCTTCAGCCGTGGGTCTTTCTTTATTGTTTCTCTCGCTGTCTCCTTCGCAGCATTGGAGACGCAGGTTCGCTTTGCACCATCGCTGTTTAGCAAAGCGTTATTTTGCGTGACCACAGTTACAACAGTATCAAGAAAATGCCAAGCACCTGTGGGTGCGTGCCTCGCGGCAACTGCCCAGCGTCCTTGGTGCACATTTGTCAAGCCAGGCATATACCCTCTTAGGGAGATTGGCCAGGATTGGCCAAAAATAACTCCAATATTTGCCGTAATCATGGCAAGACTTTCTTCGAATGATAAAGACTCCAGCATTCACCGTAATCGTGACAACCCTTGCTCAGAACAAGAAAGACATGTCATAGCGTAGTATGCCCCTCCAAGGTGACGTCCTATGATTATCACTTCCAAAAAAATGAGGGAAGCTCAGACTTATAGCAACGATAATGGAGTAAAGGTCATTGCGGCAGCAAAGACAAAGCAAATCGGCTGCAATCTCGGGCTTAAACCATCATGATGGTCGTGAAGGTTGCGTACAGCTTTGTGACCTTCAAGTCTTACGCGTTGGTGTCAGCTTCCTTCATTATTGTTTTTTTTTTTTCTCTTCAATCGCATGAATGCCCTGCCAAGCATCAGGGGTGGCAGCCAATGCAAAAGTTCGTCTTAGCAGAAGCATACAGTTGAGGTGGTTCGTCTTAAATGGAATTTTTTGTTTGCATTGAGTCTGCGGAAAGCCAACAAACATATTCATGTTGTTCAGCAAATCCAAGATTTTGGCTTAATAAAGTTCATATTAACAGGAGTCTATAGTATAATAAATAAGAGGAGTTGCGGTTGTGTCAATAACGTGCCAAACAGGCTGAACCTGAATGCTGTTGTATCACGACAGCAACTATTGATAATGTCTGAAAGCACAGATATGATTTCGCTTTCACAAAGAAGATCTAGAAATACAGTTTTAGAGCATCTCTGTAAGTAAAAATGGAGCTTGTTCATGACAGGGTTAGATTCAGGAGGGAAGAACATGTTAAAAAATTAAATCAGTTCCACTTAATGTGAAAGCTGTCGGAAGTGCAGAGCAGTGATTCAATATAATGGGCTGTAGCGCCGTTATCCGTTCACTGCTACCACCCAACTCATTTCAAATTTCCCACTTTCGCAGTGCTTGCATGCACCCTGCCTGAAACTGCGCCAGCGGGATTTCTGTTCTTTTTGTGCTAGCTTTTCCTCCCACACGTGCCGGTGTTGCACTGCCACTTTTTTGCGCTTATTGTAAAAACCAACCCATCGAGCGTTCCTAACTAAATGAGCGCGGGTGCTGCCGGTTAATTACGTATATTTTGCCTCAGATGTACCTACAGTGTTCTTCGCGCTAAACAACAGGGAGATGTATGACAAGCGCCACCGGTTCACGAGTTTCGAACGCTTATGTAAGACTATATAAACCGCTTGGCTTTCGAAGCCTCTGGGTTATGCCGCGATGACAGCCGCTACAACAGAACGCTGTGTGGCTCTGCTTGGGTCCAGTGAGCGAGGTACGATGGCAAGGTGAGCCCCTAAGGTGCTCTGCACTTAAAGGAGCCATGAAGAGAAAACACAAGTTTGGTTCATTCAAAAGATTGTCTCGTTAGAATCATACTGACACCACTTTTAACGTAAACTTCGCTCAAATAAGCTACATAATTAGGAAAAACGGGAATGGTCATGCGACCCACCAGCTCATTTCCCGCAACAGAACCTATGTCGTCACATGGGCTAAGCTCTGCGATTGGCGGAGGCTGGCAGAAGCATACGCAAATTAGGTAGAACTTACAAACTAGACGAACGAGCGATTTGCGCTTAAATTTAGGGCACATTCTTTACAAAGCAAAAGAATGATGGGACAAACCGTGGAAGTTACGAAAGCACATGTAAACATAGAAGTACTGATGCGTTCTGCTGTTCGTACTGCGCACAGCATGCTTTAGTTTAGCTGCACAGCACTACGGGGCTTGGGGTTGTCTCAGACGACACTGGCCGATTGACGCAAGCAACGGTGTCTTACGTGACCCCATTTGTCGAGCGAGCACTGTTTCAGGGAACGAATATTTTCTCCCAGAACAAAAACAAGCCAGGTTTAAATGCGGGCAAAAACAAACCAAACGCTTGCCACGGTATGGTGACGCCATCTAGGTTACGGAACGTAAAGAAACGCGGGAACAAACCAACACCGCTGTACAGGGTGGAGACAACCTTTGAACGGTCCCGTGCCGCCGCAATTGGGCCAACGGGCTCAACGCGTTATTCTTTTCGTTTCCCACGAGATCTAGCAACGCGAAACAGACAATATGATTCAAACTTCTTCAGTAAACCGCGTTGCGGCGATAATTTTAGCGCGGTTTTGACACAATGACTTGCTTCGGCGGCGAGCCAGCAACCCAACATGGCGGCGCCAGCGTTACGTGTCTCTACCCTGTACGGCGGATGCGTGAATGACGGTACTCTAGGCTGCAGAGCGGTCGGTTCCCGTGATGTCACTTGGGACCACGAAAACGCACGATTGAGCGGGAAAATCAAAATTTTAACCTAAATTGTTTAATTTCTCAGTGAATAAAGCACCGTTTGTATCCGGACAAGCGCTGGGGGCACTATAAAACACGAAATCTTTCAAATAAAACCAACTTGCATTTTCTCTTCATGGCTCCTTTAAAACATTAGTGAGCCAACAACCAGGCACTCAACCCCCTTACATGTGACTTTATCAACAGGTATTTTATGTGTGGGATTCGCGTCCAGCGAGTGAATCTTTCTCTACAGTTGATCAGGTTGATCAAGTGATTCGAATTGTTTTTCATAAAAATGGTTTCTTGCAGTTTGTATGCAGTATAATTGGTTTCTTCATTTGTTTTTTTTTAATTTCTTTTATGGTGTTGACATCTCTCAGTGTAATGAAGAATTAATATAGCCTCTTTTTTTGCTTGATGCGGCCATATAATTCTTGTGAAATCCATGGTATCCTTACGTTGAGATGTTTTTGGTCTCCTTGATGGAGTGCTTGCTGTATATCTTTATGAAAATATAAATATTCTGTAAGATTTGTTTTCATCTGATTCTGTGTAGACATTACTGCAGTCCACTGAGCATAGTTCTGCAGGGAAGTTCTCGAGGCATTTTTGTGTAACACATTATTGAGTTGCCTATACGTTACGTTGTCCCCCTTTTTGTCATGTGTCTCGAGATCGCTTCTTCCTGTGGTTCCATTTCGGGCTTGCTAAGGAAGTTGGAACGCTTGCCCAGTTTTGCTTCCTTCAAAAGGTTAGTCTACCTCACAATATTCTTGTTTGAAAAACAAACAATGCCGGCGTTGTGGAGTAATTTGCGACTGCAACGAAGTTTCACCCTGGCCAAATTTATTTTGAACGGGCACTGCGTACCACCAAATCATGACTGGTAGCCCCGTGAAATGCTTTGTTAACCAGTGTGAAGCATTTAAAATAGCCCCATAGAAGTCGACGTTGCCCCTGTCTGCGGATTGGGCAATCAGCCTTGAGGCGGAAGTGATATTCTGGCCGGCGGGGAGTTTAGTGCGCTGGCTGGCGACTCGCTGGTTAGCTACGTCCCTTCAGCTTTGCCGTAATGGCTGTGCTCTTCTCAAACTCTGGTGCAAAATTGCTGATTTCCACAAGTTGCTGGCGGCATGCATGCACATATTTCAGGTGTCATATTTTCCATCTTGCACTTTTTTTTAGGCGGGCTATACGAAGATATGGTTTTCAAGGGGCAGAAATTCTCACCGCAGTTCGCCTCCAGAGAGTTGCCATTCAAATTGCCGGAGTTTGGAGCTCCCAATCGAAGTAATGTGTGTACAAGTGTCGATGGGCACGCAGCCATCAGCGACAGAGCACGATTGCGCACCCAGCACCCCAGCTTATTTGGTAGCTCTAACAGCACCTGTACAACATAAAACAGTGACGACAGCTGCTGCCGAAAGTTTGTAACTTTCAAAGCATTCGTGGTGACTCGCTTAATGCTGTTCACCATATCACCCAGTAGGTAGGCTAGCCTGGTCATCTTTTAACAGGCACACTTGGATGTTATAACCGTGCTTTGCCTGTATAGCGAGCATTAGGAGATTTCCTGCCTCCAACTTTTTTTCTGACAACTTGTACCTAGAAAGGAACCTCTTCTAAGATATTACAATAGCGTTGAGATTGGCTATTATACCCTGCAGGAAAAAAAATTGCCTGCATGTATGTCTCCGTCCTACAGGGACAACAAAACAAAAGGACTCAATGAACAATAGTGGGAAGCTGTGGTTGTATCTTTACGGCAGCCGTCTTGATGTGGCTGTGATGTGGAGTCCTCACAGCCCCATTTGCACTGCAGCAAACGGAGGACCAGCTGCGGCTGATGAAGTACCAGCTGAAGCTCAACGACAAGTTCCACGACCAGTTCCTGGACCTGTCCGTGCAGGAGACCATGCAGCGCCTCATGGAGATTGGCGAGATGAAGCTGGCCGAGGAGCTCTGCAAGGACTTCCGGGTGCCCGACAAAAGGCCCGTCCCCCTCTTCCTGTCTCGCATTACCCCGCCTACGTATTTTCGCGCGTATAAGCCGCCCCTGCATATAATCCGCACCCCCACTTTCGGCCCGCTTGAAAAGGAAGAAATATCCTCACGTATTGCATGCACATTTGATACAGGAAAGGCTGCACCAAAGCTACTGCTCAAGCAACTTATGTAGGCAGAAAAAGCTTACATCTAGCAAATAGAATACAGTGACTGCAAGGCGAAAGTCACACTTCACTCAGTGTCACTGCTCTCACTAGAGCTATCACTTGAGTTGCAGTCCTCACTGTTGTACACAAGGTCATCTTCGGTTCCATCCATGTTGTTTATGATGCGAATTTTTTGAAGCTTTTTGCACCGTCTCACCTGGAATCGCTTTCCATCCCTTCACGCCTTGTCCTTTTTATATTTTGCGCAATCGCCGCCATGAAAGGCTTAGGCAGGGTTACTGCGGGGGAGCTTCACGGCACAGCGCGCATTGCCGGGAAGCTGCGCTAAAGGAAAAACCGCACGTATTATCCGCACCCCTACTTTGCCACTGAAATTTTCGAATGTTTGGTGTGGGTTATACGCGCGAAAATACTGTATGTTTGGGGGCAGAGTGGCTCCCGATCAGTGGAGTTCTGTTCCCACTTTTTATCGCCCGCTGTGGTAGATTAGCAGCAAAGGCCACGTAGAATGAGGCGTTACAACTCCCTATTTGTCTTGTGCGGGGGAGGCAGGTCTCTTTTTTAAGCAGAGCTTTACTAATCTCGTCGAGCAGTTTCGCCATCACAAAAAATTTGACCTTCATTTGACCGCAGCTGCTACGTACCCTTGGCAATGCATCACGTTACTCGCCGGGCCGAGCTCTGCCAACAAGTTCGCTAGCCGCCACTGCTGCAAGCTTGGCGCGTGCATGCTCCACAGCCGGGTCACCGCCTGACCACGTTACTTGCCGCTTGCGTGCGAGCTTGGCCATGGATGAGAGCGAGCCCGGGCCGTTTTCTCTTGAGCGTTGCACAAGAGCTAGAGGCTTTGAGCCGTTGTCGGCAAGCGGCGTCTGGCCTGTGGATATCACCTGAAGAGCTGCTTTGCTGTAGAGGGTCCGGAATGCCGAGCGCACGAAGCTAGCGTCGGATACTGAGGAAGAGCGAGCCGCTCTGCTTGCAAAATGCCGGAAAAGGCAGGCTTTGGACGAATAGTTTATAAATTACAGCAAAAACAAAGGTTAGTCAAGTGAAACCAAGGCTTAACCAGGCTAATGCAAACTTTTGCTTCGCATATCCAGGATTAGCTGAGCGAAGCTGCAGCCATTTTTTTTGTGTTTCTTTCATGATACCTGGGATAACCATTGCTGATTTGGGAGGAAGTGGCTCGACATCTGTTGGGTTTTGTTCCAATTTTTTAATCACTTTCTATGGCACTAGCTTAGTAGCAGATGCATTGTGCCACTTAAAACATGCTCTGGAGCCTCTAGAGCACCTGATAACGCAAGTGTGGCCCTGCTACATAAAACCATGGCTAGGACTTGTCGATTGTCATTGTTAAGTTGATCGTGCGAAATGACATGCCTGGCAGAATTACAGTGCGAAAACACAAAAGTCACGGACACTCTGCCCAGCGTATTCCAAACACGCAGTGGGAGCAGAAGACTGCCCGCAAATGTCTGCTACTCATCTGTTTATCCAGTCGCTTTATATGTTGGGAAAGTACACATAAACATGCTAGTACCAGTGTGTACCACTGTTGGTACTGCGTGCACCATGCTTTTTTTTAGCTGCACGGCAGTGCAGCGCTTTGGGGTTGTCTCAGACAACACTGGCTGATTGGCTAAGTGACACTGTCTTACGTGACTCTATTTGTTGAACATACCTCATGTTTCACAAAATGAATACTACCTACCGTAGCCAAAACAAGCCAGGTGCAAATACGGCCAAAAACAAAGCAAAATTGAATAGCGGTGTGGAGCAGTATGGCGGCGCCATCTAGGAGGAATGACGGTAAGCAAGGCCCCGCAGTCCGCTGCAGGCTGAACACCGCACTAGAAGTTCGCTGGGAGATCCGTACATGTGACGTCATGGCAGGCATTATGAAACACACGATTTGGCGGGAGAATCAAAATTTTAACATAAATTGATTAATTTCTCAATGAGTAAAGCATCATGATTAATTTCTCAATGAATAAAGCATCGCTTTCTGCCATAAAATCACTGGGGGCACTATAAAACACCAAACCTTTGAAGTTTCACGTGCCACATAGGCTTGCTGTTGCTTCGAAGCTATGTTCTCCAAAAATCGTCACTTGTAGCAGGCTAAGGCGGTGACAGATGGGGTCCGCTCCAGAGGCGGCTGTGCGTAATGCTGCCGCCAAAATTCAAGAATGCCCTGGAGCAGTGGTTCGCAATAGCCCGCACGAAGAGCACTTCAGGGATCTGCGAAGCCTTATTGAAACTCTCTCCCCTCCCACTCTTCTTTTCCCCTTTTTTGTGAAATCTTGTCAACAGTGCAAAAATTGGCTCCAGTTGACGCTGTGTAGGGGGTTGGAAAGCAAAATTGGAAGCAGCACCTACAACAATTGCCCATGTGACATCACCTGAAGTCGCACATGTGGATCTACAAAGAGTGAAACCAGAGATTCTGCCTGCCATTGCCTAGAATTCGCAGAAGCGTTGGCCACGGCTGGGCTAGAGCGGCGGACGTTGCCACTGTAGCCCTGTCATGCGCCGGCTGAAAGAAAACGGCGGGGAGCGTCTTTCGAAGGGTGAAACAGCGGAACCTAGCCATCCTGATGTGGTAGCTTGGGGCTACACCACTGCGCGGCACAAGCGTGGACGCCGAAACAATTCGGCACTTGAGCTTTGTGATTCCCATTTATACCGGTTTAAACTACTTAGTTTAGTAAGTTTGAGAATTGCGAGAAAGCTGAGGGAACTGTTATAATCGCCATTTATCAGAACCAGTTGCTCCTTTCATCTTTTGTAATACCTGTTAAAACAACCGAATCGGTATTCACCTATTCAGAAAACGGAGTCCCATTCGTGGCAAGCAGCGCACAACAAGTAGTGCTTGTCTAGTGACCGGATGGCTGTACTATGTGGTCTCTACATTTTGTTTTCGTGCCCTGCAAACCAATCTTTAACATATCTTTGCCGTGCGACCGCTTAATTCCGTCGTGTCCAGGTTACCCAGGAGGTGCTGTCGAACAATTTAATCAAGCCGTGTGAAGGAAGCGTGCAGTGGATGCGAAGCTGCGCCTAAACAGGCGCAAAACGACCGTCGCTAAAGTAGACGACAAAGCCAGCCATGCCGATGCGCCCGCTGGCGGTAGCGTGTGGGTAACGCTGGGTACATTCGCCACGCCATCTACAGTTTGCTCGGTGAGCGATAACCATCCTCACCCTCCCCAGCCACTTTGCGAATTTCTTGTCCTGCATGCCACAAAAGAACCGTTGGCTGCTAGAGGTACAAAGCTTTGCTTTAAAAAATTTGGCCGCCTTCTTTCTTCTCCCGCTCTTCTTTCTTCCTTTTGTCAAACCCCGTCAACGATGCAAAAAAGTGGCTTTGCCACGTGGCATATTTGTAATTGACGTTTTGGCACGGGTTTTTAAAGTCGGCTTTTTGCACAACATTGCAGAGGTGCAGGAAGGCTAGATATACAAAATTCAGGCAATAGTTGTTTTTTTTTTTTTCCAGGTGTTTTATTTTTGTACAGTTCTTTTTTTCAGTTCTTTTCTTTTCTTTTTACAGTTCTTTTTACAGTTCTTTTTGTACAATTCTTTTGTTCAGTTCTGTTTTGCGCAGTACTCTGTGCTGCTTAATTAAGCATTGTTGTGCTGTTTGGGTGTGGAACTCGCATTCAGTGACCACGCATGATACACCACCAATAAATTTTCTTGGTGATACGTGAAGAAATAACAGAAAACAATGCACACACCGTTGTGCCTTTTAGAACCACCATTTCACTCAATTAGAGGAACAGCACGCTGTGTTTTTTGTTTTCTGTCTCACAGTACTCCTGTGATTACACAAATTACGCAAGTACTTGCCTCGCTATATTGAGGTTAAACATACATGTCTCCCAATGGGCATTACGTTGTGCTTATACTTTGTCACTTTGTTATATCAAGTATTTCATAATGTTAAAGTTTGTTATACCAAGGTTTTACGGTATTACAGTTTCTCCTGATCAGTTTTTCTGTTATCTCCCTTTTCAGGGTACCTTTATTTTTACTCAAATGTACAATGCTTGATTTTTAGTCTCATGTACAGAGGTGGGCATGCTTCGGTGATTTGCTGTTGAGAGTACATAGTGGATTTTTTTCCTTTAGGTTTTGGTGGCTAAAAATCAAGGTCCTGGCAGAAAAGCAGATCTGGATGGAACTGGAAAAGTTCTCCAAGTCGAAAAAGTCGCCTATCGGATATGAGGTAGTGTATATAACCACAGCTGCTCGGTCGTTCTGTGTCAAGCGTTGTGATAGATCGCTGTTAATTTTGATGCAAAGTATCGGGACATTTCATGGCAATGCATGCTATCTTTTCTTAACACATTGCGTGACAGAAAAATAAAAACATTTGTGGCATATGGACCCACTTCACATTTCAAAAAAAAGCTTTAAATTAGGTGCCGTTTAGTAATTAATTAAAAATACAGGTCATTACACGACACACAACACCCACTTTTGTGCAGTGCAGAAGTGCTGGACAAGCTCGCAGTGCTTGTTGTTCTGTTTCGTTTTATTTTGGCCTTTCCTTTTCACAAGTACAAGCTTGACGAGCTTGGCTCTTCTTTTTGAACTTTTGGAATCAAACGGCAATAGATAACTCCACCTAACCCGCGGTTGCCTCAAAATATTTCTTGGACCACATCACGGTAGAATTCAGGACTGCCTACGAGCCAAATCGCGTTTCCTGACAAGCTGAGGGTTTTTTTAACAGCGAAGCGGCTTAGGAAATCGTAATTTTTCGTGTCCGCGGTTAAATATACCGAGAAATTGCGAGAGTGCTCACATGAGCGTGCACACGTGAACACAGACCTCGCGGTGACCGCCCGGCAGTAAACAAAAACAAGCAAATGCCTAGCACTCGTGTGTGAGTGCCTCACAATGACCGCCCAGCGTTCCCTGCGCACATTTGCCAAGCCAAGCATACCCATGTAGGGAGATTGGCCAAGATTGCTAAAAAAAATACTCCAGCGTTAACGACAATGTAGCGTCATAGTGCATGCCCCTCCAAGGTGATGTCCAATGATTATCACTTCCAAAAAATGAAAGAAGTGCACACTTATTAGCAGCAGTGATGGAGTAAAGCTCGTTTCGGCAGCGAAGAAGAAGCAAATTGGCTGCAATCGTGGGCTCAACCTTCGCGATGGTCATAAAGGTTGCACAGACCTTTGCTACCTTCAAGTCTTGTGCGTTAGTGTGAACTTCATTATTTTTCTCCTTGTTTTTCCATCTAAAGGGGCTAAACTATTTTTTTTTTAAATATGAGGTATTTACGAGAAGACAAAAAAAGTTGGAAAAAAATCTTAGCTGCAATTTTCGAAAATGCCTTCTGTTTTGAAACGAACCTTAATAGGAGGTGCGAGATTACATTATCATGGTCACATACAAAGAAACAAACCCGTTTAAATTGCTAAAAACAGGCGCGAAGTACCATGTAACAAACTTTGTTTGGGTAGTTTTCAATGGCTCCTGGTTTCACACTTTTGTTCAAAGTCGAACACGCATGCATGCCGTTTAAAAATGAAAGTTTGTTATGAATGTTCATTAAAAAGCTCTGCGCGTTGCTGTGAAAAGCCACAATTTTGTAAATATAACTTGCGTCGCTTTATCGATCCAAGTCAACCCACTGATCCCCATTTTCCCTACAACCTGCTTGCCTTCAGCCCTTTGTGGATGTCTGCCTGGAGCACAACAACAAGTTTGAGGCACAGAAGTACATGCCGAGGGTCAGGGAGGAGAACAAAGTCAAATACCTCGTCAAGTTGGGGTATGTAGACGCCTTTCGCTTTTTGCACTGGTGTTCCAAATTTTTTGCTTTTGCACTTGTTTTGCACTTGCCGCTGTGGTGGTGCAGCGGCTAACTTGTGCTGCTGAGCCTGAGGACTGGGCGGGTTCAACCCCAGCCCCGGTGGCTGTTTTTCCGATTGAGGCAAACTGTGAAGCACCCATGTGCTCTGATTTGGGTGCACATTAACTCTTTCGGGACTGCCGGAAAAAAGTGATGAAAAAGGGAGGTCTCGGTACAAATTTTTTATTACATAAAGCAAAGGCACCATCCTGCCTTAGCATATACCAAAATGCAGCTAATTATATGCTCTTTGACATACAATACCAAGTTTTACTTCAACATTGACGATAAAACCATGAAAAAATCTTAAAGTAAGAACTTCGTAAAAAAACTACACAAAAAGATAGAAAAAAGCGTAAATATACAAATATTAAAAATAAATAAAATTATTTCAGGATATACAAAATCTAACACAATGCTTTGTTTCTTCATGGTGAAAGTTTGATGCGGCTAGGTGTAATTGGTTCTCTGTTTTGTGTGTGATCTCTTTGGCACTAGGGCCATGGCTACGTCGTTGCCCAGGTACACGCCGGGCTCTCGTCTCGGCGAAAACTTGATCTGTTTCTGCGCTGGTGGCAGGAAATCACCACCATAGGTAGTTAACACCCTAGCGAACAAATATAAACCAGCCAGAACATATTTCGAGCGCACATACCTACTCCAGAGCCAATTGAAACCGAAACCAACACCCACCTTCAAGTGCGATTTGATGTTCCAGGCTGATCGACACCCGAATCCTCACTCGAGCTGAAATCCGATCTCTAAAGCCGCATTCCGACTCTTCACTGCCACTCTCATTGTTAAAATCCACAGTAGAAGGCGAAGATATGTGGGACGAGACGAGGCGGATTTCTTATCGCGCTCGCCCGAGGATGACGCCATGTTTGTTTACATTCGAAACCACTGCCCGTCAGAATAAAATATCTGGTCCGTTGCCGCCTGGCGATAAAAAAAGAAACTTCACAAAAGAGAAAACTCCAGTTTTCAAACTATCTCCTAGATGTCGCTAGGTGTTCCATCGAGCGAAAATTTTTATTCTGGAGGCTCGCGAAACCATCGATCATATGTGATCGATGGCCTATGGAGCGGTCCCGAAAGAGTTAAATATCCCCAGGTGGTCACGATTGACCCAGAGCCCTCCACAACGAGCCCAGGTGCGGCTTTGGCACGTTAAATCCCCCAATAAAATGTTACTGAATACATGGACCTCCGTGTTCGACTACAGGCCAGCAAGTGCTGCTTTTTTCGTTTGACTGCTGAAATGGCACGCTGATTATTCTGCGTATTTCTGTTTTTTTTTTATTTAGTTGGCTTCCACAGCGCCAAGATGGCAGTACAGTGAGGAGGGATACAAGAGAACACAAAACTCAAATTGCAGCAAGTGCAGGACAGTAAAAGCAGACAGTAACGTGTATACTAAATATTGTACTTACTCACGTAATGAACCCACTTTTTCTTTCTACAAAATTTGTCATGAATTTTGGGGGAGGGTTTGTTATGCGAAAAAAATTTTCAACGGATTTTTAAAAGTTGAAATTTCATACAATAAAGCTGCTAAGACAAGGCGCTATCAGAGCCTTACCATTTTTGTAAAAGCATGTAGGTAATTAAATTTATTCGTTATTCCCAACATGCTAGTGGCCCCCTACTTGCCGTGGAGCTGTCCTCAGTCAAGTCGCTTGCGGCTTCACATTCGTTGTCGGCCCGCAGCGCACCATCTTCCGCGCCGTCAAGGCACTCTAAAACTTTTTTTTTTTCCCACACCTGGAAACTTCTCTTCTTTGGGGCCACGAAACACATGGGGATCCCTGTTCATCGCCCAAAAACGTCTCACACGCACACTGAGTCAACACTGAACTGCTGCCCAGCCACACGGTTTTCATGTGCATCAACGCATGCTCCACTGCCTTCACTTTAAAACCAGCTGTGTAGCTCACGTACTAGCCGCCCATCGTACGGCGCACTCCAGGAACACAAACAAAGGTCGGAACACAACTGAACAACAAAACCACAGAGCATAATGGCGACATCGCGGAACAGCAAGAGCAGAGGAGCGCAGAGTACATTTAGTGCTTTGTTCGCATGCCGCCAGAACCAGCCGGTAGAGCAGAGAGCAGGGAAGGAGTGTGGAGTACGTTTAGTGCTTTGTTCGCACGCCGCCAGAACCGGCTGGTAGAGCAAAGAGCAGGGACGGAGCGCGGAGTACATTTAGTGCTTTGTTCGCATGCCGCCAGAATCAGCCGGTAGAGCAAAGAGCAGGGAAGGAGCGCGAAGTACGTTTAGTGCTTTGTTCACATGCCGCCAGAACCAGCTGGTTGAGCAAAGAGCAGGAGAGGAGTGCGGAGTACGCTTTGTGTTCAGCAGGTGGCACTACGCAAGCGCTCAATGGACGAAGGTCAGGCGTATCTAAAAACTCATGAAGAGCATTTAAGAAGAAAGGCAGAAGAATTAATCAATAAGTTGGAAGGTGTCCAAAGAAAAGCGGTAAGGTTTATCTTTAACCGACATAAAATGAGCGACTCTCCGACACAGCTATTAAAACAAGCTGGCCTATTCACCCTCGATAATAGAATCAAGATAGCCAGATTAAAATTTTTGTTTCAACTAATTCACGGTCACCTAAATTTAGAGGCCTCAAAGTATATATCCGTTGATCGTACAAGGCTAACCAGACTAAAACATCCCCAAAGGCTAACAGAATACCGGTTCAATGTAGACTGTTTCAAGTATGCTTTCTTTTCATTAGCAATAAGGGAATGGAATTCTCTAGGCAACTCAATAACTGGTACCAAGAGTTTAACAGAGTTTTTAAGACTGGTAGAAATGAAAATTAACGCGATGTGACTATTACTTGTTATCACTCAAGTGAATGTGTGTATCAACTCATTTGTGTATCATCTTTTCACGAAATCACGAATTTTTGAAAAGATTTGTAATGAAGAGCATTAATCAGTAATCCCGTATGCAGAGGAATGTTGTAACCTGTATTATCAAAGCATGTACGGTATGTTACATATGAAAAATGCATGCGTTCCTTGTTAATACTTATTCAATGAAGAGAGTATAATGTGTACTGCAGTCCACCGATTGTGTAACCCCACAGTGCTTGAAAAACTCTGACATGTACTGTGTATATGCCCTTTCTGCGAGAATCCCGTGAGGGATTGGCAGTATGTTTAAATAAATAAATAAATAAATAAACGCCTCTATCATGAAGCACAGAGCACTGTGGGGATATAACAGATATGAAGTAGTGAGAGGAATCTGGAAGGGAGTAATGCTACCAGCACTCACCTTTTAAAACGCAGTAGTGTGTGTCAAATCAGAGATTCAATCAGGGCTAGAAGTAAATCAGAGGGCCGTAGGTCGATTGGCATTAGGAGCACACAGTAAAACAACAAATGAGGCAGTGCAGGGAGACATGGGATGGGCATCCTTCGAAGTGAGAGAAGCACAGAGCAAAATATGTTTTGAAGAACGACTTCGAAATATGGATGATCAGAGATGGGCGGCCAAAGTGTCACGGTATCTTTACATGAAAAGCGTGGACACACAATGGAGGGAAAGAACCAGAAGGCTCAGGACAAAGTATATGAAACCTGGAAGTGCAGGGGAAACGACCAAGGCAATAAAAAATGAAGTGAAAGAAACAGAGACAACGACCTGGAAAAAGAGGATGGATGCGAAGAAGTGCTCAGATATCTACAGGATCGGGAAGCAGGAGATCAAAGGGAAAAATTCTTCGATAATACCAAAGGGAGTGCATTGCTTTTTGAAGCCCAAGCAGGTTGCTTGCGGACAAAAACGCTTATCCGAGAGCCGGTACAGGAAGAACTATACGCAGGCTGCGGAAATGAGCCAGAAACCATGCGGCGTATTGTGACGGAGTGCAAAAGTATGCATCCAGTCCTCAGTGATGGAGCCATCCAGCTTCCGGAGGCCCTTGGCTGGGGGCACATGGGTCTTTGATCAAAAACTTTATTTTTACAGTTATTTTAATAAAAATTGGGGGGCACATGTAGTTTCTCATTCTTATTGTAGATATAAAATTTGTTTTTGAGTAAAATGATTATATTCAAATTTATTTGGATTTTTATATTCAATTTTTTTACAGCCTTTGTAAAAAAACTGCTGAAGGGATGCAGTTAAACAGGGAACCAGTGAACTGTGCACAAATCAAAGAGTGCAATAAGACTAACAGTATCGTTCTATCTGGTCTGTAGCAGAAGTTACGACCATTTAAAGTTTAGGCCTGGAAGGCAAAACCGGTTTTTCTCATTGCCCTCCAGCAGTTTTTTTTTACAAAGGCTGTCAAAAAATTGATTATAAAAATCCAAATAAATTTGAATATAATCATTTTACTCAAAAACAAATTTTATATCTACAATAGGAATGAAAAACTACATGTGCCCCCAAATTTTCATCATCATAACTGCAAAAATAAACTTTTTTGGTTTAAGACCAGTGAGCCCCCCTTAAGATCAGCGGAAAAGTGAACTGGGCAGCAGTAGAGGTTAGTAAAAGGAGGTTAGAATGTTGGTAGGAAAAGAGCAGAGAACAATCTGGGAAGACATGCGAACAAAGAAGTCAGACTAGCACAAAAATTTCGTAAAAGTATTTGCTGTTTATTTTGACTTTTTTTTTTTTGAGAGGTGATTGTACAGTAGCGTTGCGACTAAGGCCGCTGTGCAACGCCACCCCATTACAAAGGGGAAGCCACTAGGCATCATCATCATCATCATCATTTTTAAATTGTGAGCCACGTCATTCACGCTCACGTCTCTGGCTACCGTTGAGATTTTTTTTCATTGGAATGCATTTTTAGCATGCTGAGATAAAAGCATATTCTTGCTGCGTTTTCTATTCAAAGTGACAAAAAAGAAAAGTGGGGGGAGGGTTCATTATGCGAGTAAATACGGTACAAACGAAACTGTGGGTACAGAAACTCAGGTTGACAGGTTAAAAATTATTCTTTTAAGCAGCGCTTAAACAAAAAGAGACTCATTATCAGTTCAGCAATTCAGCTGTCTTTAACGAAGGACAAAACGAAGTACGACCAGCAGCAACAACAATTGCTGCAGCCAAGCGAATTCCACTGGAAGACTGTTTTGGGAGAGTATGCATTACTGAATGATGCAGCGTTGCATCAGTACTCCGGCACTTGGTGAATGTATCGGCTCGTCCAGAGGCATAGCGCGGTGGAAAAATGTAGCTGTCACGAGGATTACAGGTTCAAGATGAGTCAATATCGTGGAAGAGTTTCACATGGAAGGGCTTAGCTCGCCGTGTCACCAACTGTTCCCATTTCACATTTTGCTTGCGGAGCATCATGCTGAAGTTGTGGCCATACCAGTGTTTTCCAGGACTTATCGCACGGCCATATTTTGCGCTTTTTCTAATTTATCTTTGTCGAGGGCAGTGGGCGGGTCCCATACGGTGCACATGTAATCAAGTATCGACCGTACGCAAATTTGGTAGAGCAATTCTCGCGTGGACTGGGAAAACTCGCACGTGTTCCGCAGCAGGAACCACAGTGATCGGAACATTTTGGCTGCAGCATATAACCAGCGTGACGGTGCCAACACAACATTGGTGTTAACAGTACACACAAATGCCTATATTCCGACACTATATTTACAACCTTGTTCTTCACAGTATACAAAGGCAAAGCTCTATCCTTCCTTCTGGAAAACATCATACACACTGTTTTATCCAAATTCAGTTGCATGCGCCAATTTTTGCTTCATGCATTTATGTTGCCTAAGTGTTCTTGAACTGCAACCCAATCATTTTGCACTTTATTATACTATAAGCAATGCAGTAATCTGCTAACATTCTCATGGTTGACCTTACTTCCACTTAACATCGTTAATATACAATAAGAACAGCAACAGTCCCAGTACTGATTCCTGAGGGATCCCTGATACCACACTGGTAGTGAATGACTGTTCATCGTTCCTAACAATGTACTGCTGCCTTGAATTTAACTGTTCTGCTAGCCAGGCAATAACTTGCGAGTTAATTCTGTATTTCGTCCTTTTCTACAATAGTTAATTATGCGGCACCAAATTACACGGCTTTCAAAAATAAAAAAAAATGCAGCCGGCACTGGTTCAGTTGTCTAGCTTCTTCATGAGTAAATACTAAATTCACTTAACTGGGCGACACAGGAATGGTTCGTGCGGAAGCCATGTTGACATTTATACAACTAGGAATTGGCTTCCAAGTGCTTCCTTATGGACAAGCACAAGACATGTTCAAAAATTTTGCAGGAAACAGCTGTTAATGATATAGGACGATAATTTAAAAGGGGGGTGCACTGGCCTTAAACAAAAAAGTTTATTTTTGCAGTTTTGATGATGAAAATTGAGGGACATACGTAGTTTTTCATTCTGATTGTATATACTATAACATACACACACGCGGTGTCCGTGTGAAGTTTGGGCTTGGAAGGCAAAACCGGTTTTTCTGGTTTCCACCTTTGAAGCTCAAACTTCAAACAGTCGTGATCATGTTTGAAGCTTGAGACAACAATGTGGCTATGATTGGGCGAGTCTTATTTGCTGCAAAAGTGCCTAGCCTATGTGCTGTGGAAGCCGCCCCCTCGGGGAGTTCAAACTCAAGAAAACGTGAAAGAACGCCCCGGACGTCTCAGATGGGTTATCAGCAATTCCATACAAAATTAAGTTAACCATTCGTGGCCTGTCCTCCATTTCATTCAAGCGTGAGTTAAATGTGCAGCTCTCCGCCTGGATTGCCTCTGTAACAGTCCGTTCGATGTCAATTGCAGCTGGTACTACGCCTAGCCTTTCCACTATGGATTCAACGGTGTCCAGTCTGGCCGCAAGGTCTGACACCTTTGCTGCTAGTGCTGCTTGAGTTTTCTTCAGATCGGCAGATGCTTCCTCCTCGTGATGTTGGTCGTGTTTTGAATAGCGGCAAGCAGTTCCTTGTGCTGGGAGTTGGGATCAACACGAGGGGGCTCAACATTTCCACAGGGAAACATGTAAAAAATGAAGCACCCTCTGCTCAAAGAAGAGCGGTGCGTTGAAAGGCATTGTGGGTGCTCTCCCGTGCCCACTTCTTCTGTGTCTTTTCGTATGTTTTGTCAGCCTTCAAGGAAATCAAAATGCTGGCTCTACTGCAGGGTTTCTGTGTAACCACAACGCTGTGCTGTTCATTAGCAGCAAGCACTGAATTCGGAAAGCTGTGACAGTAAAGTGAAATCTTCTCTATATGGTGTCGTTACTACAGTAAAACCTCGTTACAAGAGACACTGTTACAAGAGACACTTGGTTATAAGAGACATTTGAATGAAAGCGGTTTGGCTGGTTTTCCTATGTTCGCCATGTTAACAACGTCACATACAAGAGACCTTAGTTACAAGAGACACATTTTTTGGTTCCCTTGAGTGTCTCTTGTAACGAGGTTTTACTGTATGTAGTAAGAAAAAAAAGAGCCGAAAGGATCAGGAATTGTACTATCTCTGTGATTTCACTGGTCTCCACTGTTGCACTCAATTTTGGATGCACCTGAAAACGTTTGCCTTAAATTTCAGCTCTTAAAGATGGTTGTACTGGTTGACTTTGCTCGTTTTCTGAGCAAACTAATAGGCACATAGATGCCAAACCTGAATGCTACGAAACTCAAATGTTTTGTTCAGTTATCGAAGTGCGTTAATTATTGAATGCACTGCAATCGGACAAGTTTGCAGGGGACATTTGAGTTGAGTGATCTTGAGTGTGCAACTGGTGGGAGTTGATCTGGCGTGGTTCCATCATTGTGCATTCGTGGACGCACAGAACTATGCGAGGTATGGGCTGGCTGAGGATTGGGAGGGAGATTGGAAATAGAAAGATTGGTGGGGCTATTCAGAGCAGCACAAATTTCACTTCATTTCATTTATTTTAGTGCAGGTGTTGCAGAGAGGAGTGGGGTGAAGAGGAACATTTTTAAAGGAAAAGGAACAATTTCAACCTATCTACTGGGATGCTTTTATCTTCCCTAATGGTACCATTTTCTTATAAATAAAAATCGGCATAAGCGGTTTACACCTACCAAAGTAATGCAATCCACATTTTTTTGTTGTTCCTCTGAAATATTTGTTCCAGGAAATCGCACCCAATGCATGCACTGATCGAGCTGCGTGCCTATGGCTGCACTCCCCAGTTAAAGCGTTAATAAAGGAGACTGAATTGAGTTTGCCAAACCTTTATTCCTGGTTTCCATCACGCGGTGCAGTTTATGTAATCTGCGGAAATCGAAACGTGCTAAACTTTGCAAAAGTGAAAGGTCCCGAATTATTGCAGTGATATCAGATGGGTTTGAAATGGGATTTAGTGCCAAGTGAATCTTGTCAGCTTTAATGTTGTTATTTTTGTGATTGACACTAACTTCTCCTAGCGCCTAACTTTTATGGGATGGACAAGTACTGCACTGTAGAGTTCAATTCAATTTATTTATTTTCACACATTATTGCAAAAGAAACATTGATGTCAAAAACCAATGTCTCATCAGAGGAGGATGGTAAAATTAAATCAGCGCACTTTTCTCACGGAAAAAAACGCCCGTAAATTTGTGAAGAATGTGGGCTACATTTTGTGCGCCTAAACATGATAAAGTGGTTCTATAGGCAGTGTGCTTTAAGCAGGGAGTCAGGTGTTGTTTAGCTGGTTGGCACAAAGTTGTCTTGCCTTTGCAGCAACCTGGAGGAAGCCGCCAAGGTTGCCTACGAGCAGAAGGACGACAGCGCGCTCAACTTCATCCTTAGCAAGTGCACGGCAGCCAACCGGGCAGTGAGCGAGAAGATTGCCACCATGAAGCAGCAGCTGGGCGGAAAGCGATGAGGTCCCTCGACAGTTGTACATAAATGCTGGCATTAAACCAACATTCTTCTCTTCTGCTAAGTCTTCTAGCGAAGTCATGTTGAGTTTCTAACAGAGGGGTTGTTTCAGTGTATTTGCAGTCATTAATTCTGGCATTTAAATTGTGTGGTTCAAGAGCTTTTGTAATAGTAAGTGCCCATTGGCTCATTTGAATGTGATTTTTTTTTTCTGCAAAATAAAAGGGAACTTTAGTCAAGTTAAGTGTTGGAAGAGCAGTAGATAATTTTGGTAATGATGCTTGCAACACCATCAATTGTGCGATGATTTTCAGCGTCACAGTGAGGCAACAGAGGGGCCTGATTCTTCCAAGTGCTTAAAATTAAGCAGCTAAATGGACGTTCTGAGTGTCATAACTTGTGAGAAATGCTCGTCACTCTCGTGATAAGCTGCTTTGTCTGCTTTTGCCGAGTCGTGAAGGGCTTTGGTCATAAGAACCTAAAGAATCTTAGCAATCTATGTAGAAATTTTCTCTTCAGCAGCAGTAATGCCACTTAAAACACCGAAGTCTGGGTGTGTGAATATTCCCAACTTGCATATCAAAACTGGGCATCACCAATGAAGGAACCAGCAGAGATGTGCTGTGGTAGTTAATCAAGTGGAGATTCTTGGTCCCTGATCATCTTTTCCATTCATTCTTCCAAGAGGCATCAGCTGAACGATGCAAATGAGCTTACTTGTTTTCGTGGGGAGATCACGTCTGTCATCACCAAACGTACGAAGAGTGGTCTTGCAGAGTGTCGTGTTTGATGAGAGCACCGAAATGGCTTGTGCAACACTCAACAAGCGCTTGTTCTGCGATATGTACATGTTAATTTCCTCTGTGGGGACTTCATTTAGTAGAGAGAAAAAAAATTGGCTCTAATCCACGCTGTGACGGTGGTTGAATTGCAAAGTGTAAATGACACCCGCAATGATTACCCATGCGGCAGCGTCGAATTCACACGTGGCTCTACAAAGAGTGAAACCAAAGAGTCTGCCAGCCGTTACCTGGGATTCGCCGGGGCAGTGTCCCGAACGCACAGCGTTGGCAGAAAGAGAGTGGAGAGGAGCGCCTTTCGAAGGGTGAGGAGGAGGGCGGCACACGCGGTTTTGGCGCCATCTCTCTCACTGCCTCCCCCTCACTCTTGTTTCTTGTGTTGCCTCCCAAAAAGTACCCTCCCCCTCCCCAGCCGCTGAATACAAACCAACGTCCACCTCCACGTGTAAGCGTAGCTTAGTTGGCAAGATGACAGGCTCTCGCTCCGCTTCTCCATTAGGGCCCCGGTTCAATCCCTGGCGGCGCCAGTAGTTTGTTTGTGTAGCCTGGGTGCAGCCAATAGTAGCCCGGGAGGCTTCTGCTAGTGCGAACACGAAAATTCCCTTGGCTGGTTAGAGGTAAAATTGTGCGAATTGCTTGCGCGAAATTGTACATTCTGCTTCGCCGTAAAATTCTGCAATGAGCGGTTTGAAGGAGGTAGTAAGGTGAGTGGTATTTCTCGGGCCATTCATCTGGGGCACACCTTGCTTGACCTGACCAGTCATCTGATTGGTCTAAACGACTGGATTTGAACAGACAGGTATTGCACAGTGGTGTCCCAAATGAAGCAGCGGTTGCTGAGGTTCCGAGAGCACACCTGGTTTATTTAAATGTCGCTTCTATACTCTTGCACTGCACATGTCGATCTCGAAGCTGGACCAAGTTCAAGCAGTGATGATGGTATCCTACGTTGTATTAGTTTCTTTTGAACAAAATGTTATTGGTAAGGAAACGATTGCAAGACAACTTTTGGGCCACTGCAAAACAACATGGATACAATGTCATTGGAATGTTTAGCAGCGCGCATATGTTCCTTTAATAACTGAAACCTTCAAAACAACAGTTGGTTGGCAGAAGCAATAATGTGCTTCCAGAACGGCCACTCTTGTGAAGTTGGTTTCAGACCTCTGCTTTGTTGTGGCTGTGGTTGAAGATGGAGTCTCGCCCCCATCCTTCGAGCAAGTTGCTTCAGGAACAATCACGTGACATTAAGTCAACTCGAAATGCTGTACAGGACCTCTTGTCTGTACTGTGCGAGAGAAACTTAAGTGAAGATGAATTTTTTTGTTCTTTTCATCAGGGCCACTGCCCTCGGTAAACAAATTGGTGCAGAACTTCGCCTTCTGCATGTGACAAAAAAAAATTGCTGAAGCTTGCACTAAGTCGTGCAAGGCTTGAACCATAGCAAAGCTGGAGGATTTCTTTGTATGCAAGCACTGAAGGACACACGACCACGCACTGCATTAGGTCTGAAATTGTTTATTTACATGTTCTGTCCTCTCGTTTCACTGTGGTAGTTCATATCCATCTACGTCGTCGTCTTCTGCATGCATGAGTGGTGGGCCTGAATCGTTTTGTCTGCAGGCTTTCACATTTCCCCCAAGGTGGAACGCATCGGCACGCGTTAGAACCGGCGCCAACTGGCTTCACAAACTGGGTGTCAGCTTTAAAGCGAGCTGTCTTGTGTTCCCCCCTGCTTGAGGCGCGGACGCACGTGAACTGTTTCTTTGGTATTTTTTGCGAGGGCCACGCGCAAGCCTGGACAACGCCGGGCGCTCCTCGTAAAACGCATGCTCACGAACGTGGTAAACGCCAGGAGTAACTACGGCCCAGTTTTTTGATGACGCCACACATCACGCACATTACGGCCAGCAACAACAGATGCGCTGTTAAAAGGACGTGCCCACTTCAGAACGAGTCCGTAGGTTACATCACCGCCTGTTCTAGGCCTGCCCTATGGGACATCATCGCAAAAACCCTTAAAAGATTGTCCCGGTGCAATCAGCTTGTTTTCCTTGGTGCCGTGTTAACACGTTCACTGCGTAGTGGGTCACGGGTGGGTCATGGCCTGTGCTCCGCCTACGCGGCAGCGAAGTTGCGAGCCTGCATCTGTTCACGGTTGCAATAATTTCATCACATGTGAACGCGGATACGCGATTCTTTTTGCATGAGGTTATAAATAGCTAGAATACTTTTCTGGTATTAATGCTGTGACCGACCGATGACCCACGGCGCACTCAATGAGAACGTTTTCATGCGGCGTGCAGTGTACCGGTGACCCACGCTCAAGAACGCTGCGTGATGTGCTGCCAGCTGAAATCGAAAATGCGACTGATGTATATTTATCTATATTTATTGCATTAGACGTGTGACGGCACTATTCTTTGCAAGAAGCAGAGTTGCGGCCTATTTCTGTAGTCTGTTGCTCACCAGCATTTTGCCAGAGTTCTTGACATACATTCGACTCGTATTTCCTGCTGCTCGGAAACATGGTACCACTCTTTAAATAAATGCGCCAAACTCCAGCAAGAAAGATTGCAGAGTCATCTCTTTTGGAGCAAATGAAACAGGCATAGGTGCGTAGCCAACCGGTGGGTCACGCCACACGTGGGAGGTATGCTGAATGGCCCAGGGGTGGGTCACTCCACACTTAAAATGGCACCTCAAAAAGGCATGCCGCAGCAAACGTTCAAGGGGTCATGCAGACAAAATACCAGTTTGTTTTATTCGAACGATTTCGTGTTTTCTGGTGGCCCCAGTGCTTGTGCGGAAGCAAACGATGCTTTATTCAATGACAAATTAATTCATTTAAGTTAAAATTTTGGTGTGTGTTTTCGTGTGTTTTCGTGATGCCTGCGATGATGCCATGTGTGGTGAGAAGCCTTGTTTATTGTTCGTCAACCTAGATGGCGCCACCACACCGCGACTGGCTGTTTTCTGCCTTCTGTTTTTGACCGTATTTCTACCTGGCTTGTTTTTGTTAAGGTAGAAAAAATTCATTTTGTGAAACGTGTTTGCTTAACAATAATCGGTCACGTAAGAGGCCGTTGCTAACGCCAATCAGCCAGTGTCATCCGAGACAACCCCAAAGCGCCGCAGTGGTGTGCTGCTAAAACAGCATAGTGCGTGCAGTACCAAGAGCAGTACACATCGGTACTTCTATGTTTACGTGCGCTTTTGCAACTTCCTTTGTTTCAGCCCACGATTCTTACTGCTATGCATTGAATATGCATTGCACTTCAACTAAAATAGCTGTTCTGCAAGCTTATAGGCCCTATCTAACTTGCGTTCGCTGTTGCCGGCCTCGACCAATCACACGGCTGTGCATGTGACGTCATATGTTGTATTGCGGGAAATGAGCAAACGAGTCGTATGGCCATTCCCTTTTTTCCTAATTATGTAGCTTGAGTGGAGTTTAGTGAAACGTGGGGTCAGTATGGTTATAACGAGGCCATCTTTCGAATGAACTGAACTTGTGTTTTGTCTGCATGGCCCCTTTAAGCAAGCTTCCAAAACACGGTCGATACTAACAGAGTTTGCACGCACGTTGCAGGGAAATGGCTTGAATTGCTGGTGCAGCCAGAGATGGCGTTGAAAAGTCACTGTGCGGCAAGTACGACGCCAGGCCGGTGAAGTGCTCCCTCCATACAGAGGGCCTTAAGAGAACCCCACGTATTATCCACACCCCTACTTTGCCACTGACATTTTCGCATTTTTGGTGCGGGTTATACGCGCGAAAATACGGTATTACCATCAACGCAAAGGTAGTAAATTCCACCATCATCTACTCATTTCATTTAGTATTGAAAGTTAAAAAGAAATTCGTCGGGGCAGCTAAGTCCAGCTAAGTCGGGTTATGTGCTTTTGAAGGCACATAAGGCCTGAAGGCTTTTGAAGGCCTGGCGATAGTTATTAACTTGCCTACTGCAACATCGTATTTGCTTCTCTTTCTCCACTTCAGTTTCTTCATAATGCGGCAGTCTCCAGAGAATGAAACACTTTTTTGTAATCAACAACCACCTTGCAAAGGCGTTGATTGCGCTCCACCAGTTTCACTGTTACCTGATCAGTGACACGAATGTTTGCCTTTTCTATATCCAGCCCGCTCTCTCGGATGCCCGAGACCTAGCACGCCGCTTCTCTGGTTAACCGGCATTTTGGCAAACAACTTGTGCACAACCGGGAACAGGCTGATGGGTCTTTAATTCTCCATCTGAGATTGCATATCCTGTGAATCACAATAATGTTGGCATTTTTCCGTGCTAAGGGCCAACCGTTAAAGTCTCGAGGCATTCCAAGAATAAATTTGCAAGCCTTTCTAGGACTACATCACCGCTATCCTTTAGTGGATCTGCAGTTATTTAATCATTGCTTCTGGCTTTGCTTTTGTTTATTCCCATGAGCACCTTTCGTACCTCGTCTTTAGTTACTGCTAGAACCTCACAAACCAAGCTACTCCATTCAGCACTGTTAACTTGTCTAAAGCTGCTGGAGTATAAATCTGCGTAGAACAACTCTGCAATTTTGTTTATTGTGTTACCAGTTCTGTCCCTCAGTGCCTGCATTCCGCCTCTATATGTGCCAATAACAAGCCTCCTCTTTGTTGCCCTCAGGCTCCCACCTTTGGTGAATATTTCTTCAATCATCCTTTCCGTGTCATAAGCACAGATGTCATAAGCTCCTGTTAATCAATTTTGACAAATCTGCCAACCGGACTTGCTCTTTCGTATATGCCTTCTTTCTCATTCCTGCATTTTCTTAATCAGCTCCTTTAGTTTTAGCATTCCATAAAAATAAAGGCGCAAGCTCATTTCAAACGTTAACGATGCTAACCATTAGAATTGGGTTGGTCCAAACAGGAAACACGCCTTTGCAGCAATAAGCTCTCTCACTTACCTGTAGCGAGTAGAAAGAAATATAGAACCTAAATACCATGCAAACAGCCTTCAGAACATGAAAATAAGCTGCGATGCTACAAATCGGAATGAATTACACTCATAGCCGACTGAGAGATACAAGTGGTGTGATGCATGCAGCTGCTCGCACTTCTTATTGTAGGGGGTGAGTAATGACAAACTCTGCGTCATTGAAACATCTAAAACAATTTATTGATAAAAAATACAGCACCAGCATCTGTCTCAAGATTGGGGAAACAAAAGAAAAAGGGGGCGGGGGCGAGAAATAAATAGAAACATAATTACAAGTTCATTTGTTGAGAGCCTACGTGGAAAAAAAAAAAAAAAAACATGCCGTAGCAGTGGCGTCTACACACTGCCACCCCAGATCTTGATGTTTTTATTTAATTCGTTCGTAATTATTACTAGAACTTGAATGTTTACTCAGTAATTAATGTTTTTTTTGTTGTTGTTTTTTTTTTTTTGCAACACTTTTCTGCTCCGAGAATATACTGTAGCTGAAGAATATACGTTGCATGACAACCATATTGAAATGAAAAAAAAAAAAAACTAGTGAAAAGCAACACTGCAGCCTCAGTCTCAACAAATGGAGGGAGGCAAGGCAGAAGAAGAGAAGGCAAACAGAAATCCCTCGCAGATGACAACAGACATCCTGATAAAAACTCCCAGCACACATGCACAAACACTCTCCTCAACGTATTCTCAAGACAAGACACTCGTAAACAACACGTCAGACTCCTTTCGCTCTCTCTCTCTCCAACGAACAATGCGATGATCACACCTTCAAGCACGCGTACACAGTTGATTGATTGTAACTCCCTCTCTATCACTCGCTTACCGACACTTTGTAAAAATTTTGGTCTACTCTGTGGAACTTGCGGAAAAACTAGAACTGTACGTTCCCTCTGCAACGCACCACCACTCGTTTGAAAACGTCCATCGGAGGGAACGCTCGTGGACTTTTCTGGGAGCCCCCTTGGAATCTCGGTGGGCAGGCACACACTCTCGCACCACTCGGGGGGGCCTCTCCGGATCACCGCTGCCGGCTACTTCTGCGTGCAACGCGAAAGCCACGCCTGGCAGATGACGGCAAGTCGGAGAGGCCCGCTACCCTGCAGCGCCACTCTGAACACATAATATCATCACAAAGGCTCTTTGCCACGGCCACCCCATCCCCCTCCCCACTGCACGTAACTGTGAGCTTGATCTTGAAGCAAGTGAAGGTTGTCATGGTGTTTGTGCAGTGTCGCTTCCATTCAACCCCCGCTGCTGAGGCTTGAAGAACGCCAATCACAAAGGACTTCCACGCCAGGCATTGACATTCTTCGCCATTTCTTCCTTGCCGATGTTTTCGACACGTATTACTGCTCACAGAATGTTTGCGGCAACCTAGTTTCCACTCCCATACTGCGAAATGCAACACAGTGTTTGGCCAATGACAGCAAATGATTCGAGGCACTAATCTGACGATGACAGTGCACTGTCCATAACTCTGACAAGCTTCGGCGGTTCCTGCGTACTTGGTAGAGCTATCAGTCAGTCAAGTACAAGCCGAAGCTTTCTCTCTTAAGCACACCTGGAAAGTGCGCGGGCTAACCCTCTTTTACAATGTGAAGCACCAAGCCCTGGGAGAGGTACAGACGAAAGTATGTACCTCTTGTACAGCTTGTACAGTCTCTCCAGCTCTATTGGAAGCACATCAGCTGGCAATTAGTCCCGATTTCTGGCATTTCTCTAGTTCCCTCGGGATTTGCTAAGCCAACCCTACGTGCTGACAAGGGTTCGGCCCCTAAGTCTGCGCCGGGAACTAGTCTTACCGTGAAAGTACTCGCCACTTAGCAAAACCTTCACAAGATGCCCGAACAAATAGTAACAACATCATCTGGACGCTCGCTGACAGCGTGGCTGGGAGTTAAATTTCTGCTGGCTTGTACTCCTTGTATTGTTCCCTTCCTGACTGCATTAGTTCTACCCTTTAAGCTTACCACAACTACACAATTAAGACAGGCTGGTCAGGGCAAAGGCTTCAGTAAATTTAGCTACGATGTGGGCATCCCACAGATATGCCAAAGCCACAGGCTAGGTGGAAAGCGACAGAGGACAGACACGCACACAAAGAGAAAAACAGCGATTCTTACGAGCCTAGCGAACGAAAAGGCAAATTATCCCCTCCTATGGACACAGTTCTGGGGCAAAGCACTTTTAAGTGTGCACAGGCTTTCTCTTGCACTCCTGATCGAAAACAGTGCAAGAAACACAGGTTGTCCCCTCTTCTTTTGTGCCCGCGTTTCTTGCGCTGTTTTTCATCGCGAGTTTGAATCTGAAGCAACTAGCCCAACTTGCCATCCTATTTCGCTTGCACACTTATCCCCTCCCTCCTGCACAGCGCTCGACTGCGTCCGGACAAAAGTAGTACGTTTGGGAGATGTGAGCACGACAGGCATAAGAGCACACAATGGTCCATTCCCACAAATGTAGCCATCGTTCACCCGTTCACTTATCTGCTGCGGCGACACCGTTCAGCTCCATCCCGTTCTTTTTTGAGAACGAGATGAAAGAGACGGCAGCAGCAGACGACACAAAGTTCCACATGCTCACTCGGTACAGTCACACTCAAGCTCGCACCAAACATCGACACGGCTGTGGCAGTGTCCGTGGCAAAACACGCTTTTTCGCGCCACTACACCTCTACCCTGTTTCCATGACCTAGTGCCGAGAAAGGCGTCCACTCCGACGTCTCTTTCTCTTCTGGCTGGTGGTTGCTCTCGCCCTCGCAGAGGGCCCACCACACCCCATCGTTCACCCGCGCCGGCATTTCTCCCAAACGGAAAAAGACGCCTCGCGGTTTATCACAGCTTCAAGACTTTCGTACCACCCTCGATCAACCCTCCTCCTCTGTTGCTTTGCTGTTTGGGGGAGATACGAGAACCGAGGGATTATTACTACCACTACACGACACACACGGCGACGGTCTCCCCGTTACAAGCGACCGAAAAACACCAACCAGGAACAGATTCTGAGAACCGCACCACAAGAAATAAACATCAGATTAGTTCACAAACTGGCACGAGATGATGGTGACGTGACTGGCAAAGCGGCTTTCATTCAGTCGCCGACGACTCGAGGGGTCCTTTCAGGAGAGGAACCCTGAGATGCGCACTGACTGAGCGCAGCTCGCCAAGCAAGTGGTATGTCAAGTTGCCAGTGGCTGCTACCACAATCACCGACATTGAACGCCGAGAAAGCGATTCCCATTCAAGGACAAACTTCTTTCTCAAACACAAGAGAAAGGAGGAAAGTGTGGACAATGTCAGCGATACGCTGAGCCGTGAAAGAAAAGTTGTTCAGAAACAGAGCCTCACTCCTACGACATCAGCGGCTGCTGCATTCATTCTGTAGTCCCATCACGTTACACAACGCCACCTGATTAAAAAATGCGGTGGGGATTAGCAGCTGAGGTGCGCTGCTAACCAAAACAGACGAGGAAGCTTAAATCGATACATATTACTCTTTCTTTTAAAGTTAGAGACGTATTCCTTCACCTTCGTAAGCACATGCCACTTTGTGGATTTCGTGAGGCCTGATTAACGTGAAGTTTCTTCAGAGCACATCGGTTTAAATCTCCGTGGAGCCCTTATACGCAAAGCCAGAATTGTATGCTTTCACGTACAGGTTAGCGCCTCGTTTTAAGAACTGACAATTCGCAGAAAAGGCTGCTTCACACAAGGCACAAAATTATTCATTGCAACACAAAGGCAAGAAACTTTACATCATTTTTCTGTTTTCGGTGAAACGGACAAAAATTTCAAAGTTGGGTAAGTTAGAGAAGCACAATTTTTAACACCGTAAAAAACACACAGTTAAAAAACATTAGTTTGTACCACTGAATACTTCCAGATTAACATGAACAACCAAGCTGTTGTCAATAGGCACCTAACTTGAAATATTATGACCGGTTCTGCCCAGCCGTAAAAACCATAGGACCTGTCCACAATGCCACTGAACCAATTGGAAGTGCAACTGGTTCCAATTGGTCAATGGTGTTTTGGACAGGTCCAATTTGACTTCCGATTGTTTTTTTCCGGCTGGACGGTTAAAAGCAACAACACCAATCAACAGCTGTGATCCTTAGGCATGTCCTCTCTCCCTCTTCCCTTTTCTGTTTTCAATGATTGGCTACCAACCAAAGCTGAAACTTTGAAAGTGGCAACAAAAGGAAAAAGGTTTGGCGACATAAAAAGTTGGCCATCATTCACATGCTTACATTTGGCTTTCCTGCAATACCAGCTCTGCTAGTGGCGCAAAAGGCTGCGCTTATAGGCGCCTAGCCATCGCACCTTTTCAAGGACACATAGCTAGTTGTACTGAAGTGATGATGATGGTGGTGGTGGTGAGACAACACAGTAAACACAAAAAACTTGCACTTATAACAGACAGAGGTTCTTGCACTCCTTGCACAGCGCTCCGACTGAGGCCAAAGCAAAGGGTGCATTAGTTTGTGCAGGACTCGATAGTATTTTGAATGCGCTTGCTGAAAACAGGCCTAGGGGCTCAAGTACAACGAAAAAGCTGCTTCACAGCCTCGCAGCTTGAAGGCAGACCTTGAAAATCAGAGAGCACTTTTATCAGTGGCTGCGTCCCACAAGAATAGCCACTTTTTGATGTGAGAGCACTATGGGCGAACCCAGGGATTTCTGAACTGGCAATCGCTGGTGTGACAGCATGCCGAGACTTCACAAAACCTAATTATGTGAACTTGCCGATTTCACAAAAATTTGTTGATTCCCCAATCGTGAGGCATCAATCTGTTCCTTGCATACACGGATTTTCAGTTGTCAGGTTACTTTGTAAGCAACTTTGTAAAAGTGTAACGAAAGTACTGCTTACTAGAGGTGCCCTGCCGAGTAAAGCAATGCAGTTAGTGGCGTCCAAGGCAGCGCACCTGAACTTACCAATCAGTGCATGCTAATGGGCGGCACCTCATTATCTCTCTGGGTCCAACTATAAGGTCGCATAGGCAATTTTGGAAGCCAAGTAGTGATCTTCATTAGCAACAATTTTTGAGCTCGGCTTGTGCTAATTTTCACTACTGGTTAGTGAAGCTTATTAGCATCCTCAACGCAACTAAATGTTGCCTACGAAGTGGACCTGTAGGACAGTTTCAGGTTGGGCGAGTTGGTAGATGTTCTTAACTAATCACAGCACGACAGACGAGACTGACAGCGCTCGTCCTGTTGTTATTCTTCTGTCTGTCTCGTCTGTCGCGCTGTGATTAGTTATGAAGTGGACATGTCACATCCAATGATGGCACGACCATAATGCTCTCACATCAACTTGACTCCCAGATGAACCGAACGCCACTCAATTCTTCACGTTCACTTCCAGCCAAGAGCTACTCTGCCGGAGGCAATTCACTAACGCACAGCAACTTTTTCAGTCAATATGTCCGCACGAAAAATGTGCACTGGCCTAACTTGCACTCGGGGCGCTGACAACTGACTACTTCGGTGCCTGACAAACGATGTTTGTATCTCTACGCCGCTGATCCAAATTAGATGCTTGCACAGATTTATAAGTCGGCAGTAACTCGCATCTGGGACTTTCTTTTTCCTTCTTTGTTTTTTCCCCCCTTGACCATCACGAACTGGACTTCACCAAAGTGGACAGCTTTCTTTCCCTTCTTTCCCTGGCTCAATCAACATGGGAGACATTTTATTGTCTCCCATGTTGGAGCCTGTGGAGCCTGCGTGAAATGCCTGTGGAGCCACAACTGCCCCTCGATGAACTCTGTCAAAAGGGAGCAGCAGCTTACAGCCTTGCCAAGCACGGTTCAACCAGACTGCACAGAGCACAGGCTGCTCACGATGAACGTCGGAGAAAATGAAATTACTAATCAGTACCGTATTTTCGCGTGTATAACCCGCCCCTGCATATAACCTGCACCCTCCCTTTCCGTCTATGAATAAAAAAATATATCCCTGCGTATTTCCCGCATATTTTATACACGAAACGGTGGACCAAAGCTAATCTACTCAAGCAACACTACACAATTGTTTATGCAAAAGAACGTAACTACCTGACTACATAACTAGATACCTTGCCACATACATTTTTTCAGTTGGTATATTGTTGCACTGGGTGTGCGAAATAAGCGCTGTCAATGGGCTAACAGTGGCTATAGTCGCTATTACTGTAGTAGGGGAATCATGGCCCAATGCGCATTGCCGTGAAGCTGCGGCAAAGGAAATACCTTGCGTATAATCCGAACCTCTACTTAACCCCTGAAATTTCCACATTTCTAATGCGGGTTATACGCGCGAAAATACAGTACATTCACTGCACGTTTGAACAAAGTCATAACGGCCCCATTAATGACGCTCACACACACGTTGCAAATGAAGTTTCAAATAACTGACACGGTATATTTTAGTACAATAAAAGTGTAATCACTACAAATTAAGGTTTTAGCGAACAAATGTTGAGTGGCTGTCAGGTTTATCGTTAGTGGGCTCGACCCTATTTTGGCAGACATGACACGGAGCAAGCTGGAGCAATAGCCTCGAATTTCTTGCCCAAAAAGATTAGTCGTCCTCCTTGTTAAGTGTCCTCCAAGTTATTCTAAGTTTTCGAACAAAGAACGCTGCAGTGGCAAAGCTGTCGCCATTGGTGGAGGACATAGATGTAGATCTGTTGCCTGTGTTCCTCCACAGGCATGGTTGGGAATGCACTGCCGACGCTTGTTGCAGGAGTAAAAAGGAAACACGGCAATTACAGTGCAAAACAAAGATGAATGCACACAAGAAAGGCAAAGGTTTTCTGAGTGAGACAAGCTTCCGTTGAGAACTGAATTAACGTCTGAACTCGGACCAGTTGGTTCATTCTGAACATACACACAGTGCAAAAAACGCAGACTAATACCCCTGCTACACTGGGGTCTAAATGTCATTTGAACCAAATGTCATTTGGCTCAAATGCCAAGTTGTGCTGCTGCACTAGGTTTTTAAATGCCATTTGGCTCAAATGACATTTGAGCCAAATGAGCACCGAGAGAGACATTTAAGATTTCAAATGCCATTTCCAGCACTCTCGGACGCAGCGTCTTCGATCGGCAATAAAAAATACAATACTTTGTTCGTAAAACGAACAAAATATTGTTGTTTGTGAAACTTTGTTCACTGTTTGTTTACTTAAAATACGAAATCAACATATTTAATTTTCATACTCTCAAAACCAGTGGGTCAGTTGCAAAAAACACAAACAAAAACAACGCAAGACAGCCATATTTAGAGTCAAAACTGGTGTCTCTTCTAATTTCATATCATTTTACTGCCTCGGACTGCTCCTAAGTTTGATTGTTGTATTAGTGTACGAAAACGGAACGGGGCAACAACAGCGCCACTACAGCACAGCGAACAGTTGTGAAAGCTTTCAAATGCCATCGAAATTGTAGTGTAGCACGGCGGATTCTGAATGGCATTTGAAGCAACCCACTTGATTCAAATGACATTTGGTTCAAATGACATTTGGACCATAGTGCAGCAGGGGTATAAGAGTGAAGGAAAACAGAGACAAGCACTGAACAAACAACTGTTTGTTTGTTTGTTCAGCGCTTGTCTGTGCTTTCCTTCAATCCTAGTCCTTGTTTTTTTGTGCTGTGTGCATGTTCAGTTGAGAGCCGGCGCCTGTCTAAGTCTTTGCCTCTCTCGTGTGTTTTTGCCCCTTCTTTGAGCTTTAATCACCACAGACCATAACCAACTATGTAGCCTGCTCCTTCCGTAAGATGGACACGTCTTTTCATACGGGCAGGAAAGAATTTGGATTCCTTAGCATTCCTCGATCAACCAGTTAGGAAAGGCCTTGGGTGAGTCTTTTTCCCTGCTCTACCAGTGCTTAAAAGGAAACTGCCGCATATGCTCTGAGCGGTACTGCCAGCTATGTGAGCGCCCCGAGTGCAAGCAGCCAGTAACAAGCGACGCGGATATCGGCCCCTACGGTCGTCAGGCCTCTCTGGTGCCTGTGTGCTGCTGCTGTCGGCAGCGCTGTTCCACCGCTGCCGCCGAGGGGGGCTGCGCTGCGCCGCCCACAAACGGCAGCAGCGACAGCGGCTGTCCCAGCCCGTTGAGGGGGGCCCCCTTGGGCTGCAGGGCGGACAGGTACGTGTGCAGGGGCAGGGTGGTGGGCCGTGGCGGCCCGCCTGCCGCCGCCGCCTCCTCCTCGCCGTCGTCCCTGCAGTTGTCGTTGATGTCCTTGCTCTGGAGGAGCGGAGACGTCTCCGCATCCGCAGCGACCACCGGCCTGACCCGGCAGCCCCCCTCCACCATCTGCACCTCCGTGTGCACGGGCTCCCCCAACGAGCCCCCCAGGCCACCCCACAGGGGGGGCGGCGGCGCGCACGCCGGGCCCTCCTGCGACGAGCGGCGGCCAAACAGCGACCGCAACGACCGCCGCCGGGGCTGGTCGGCGTTGTTGTTGGGAGCTGTGTTGCTGTTGTTGTGGTTGCTGCTGCTGCTGCTGCTGCCACTCTTCCGGAACATGGCTGCAAAGGGACGGTGCTTTTCCGTGGGCGGCTTTTTGACGGCCGCCGGCAGCTTGTGCCCGTTGCCTGCGTTGAGAAGGTGCGATGCGAGTCAGGCGAACAGTCCCTTTTGACGCTCTCGAAACCAAGGCTGGTCTGTCTTCTCTGAATGTGACGTGAAAAACAGAGGTGCCATTAGTTAAACTCGGAACTGACAAGTGCGGTGAAACGTCCTGTAGAGGACGCCACCTGAGGAGGTGGTGCCCCCACTCTGTGTAAAGGCATTGGTGTGCATTAAACGTGGCTTTTTGCTGTCCGTAAAGTGGGTGTTGAATGTTCATTCTTTGGGGACATCATGCCCACATTCGGCCCGGCTAGCGGCGTCCACGCTACCCGGGCGCATCTCTACAGTCTAAGTGGCTGCACTAACCTGATTTGTGACTCATTCCATTCGACTAATTTTATTTGCCAAGCAACTGCTATAATAAAGCTCCTTTCGTGTCACTTTGCATTGCGTAGAGGTATGGGAACATCAAGTTTGAGTGCTAATTATCAAGAACAAAAACGTGGGTAGTAACAGAGTCCTTCAATGCTTCCTGGTCATGTGTTAATTCGGGAGGCTGCTGTGGAAGACCGGCATCGTGACAGCAGTGTTGCCCGGCCGAGACGGCAAAATCCGCTCTTGTGACGTCAGGGTGCCGCAGGGAAATACAGTAAAGCGACCGGTTCAGCTCCTGTTCCCATTGGAAACAACATAGCGTAGAATGAGCCCTGTCTCATTCCGGGGGGGAGTGTTAGAACTGTGCGCGGACCCTCCGTCCAGTCGTGGAGAGGGAGAACAGAGAGACGACAGAACGGCCGGGCGCAGGAAAGGAAAGGCCATTAAGAGGCGCCTCTGGCCGTAACGGGACACCACGACTGGAGGGAGGGGGCCACTCGTGGAATTCGGGGAAGTGAGGGAGCGGCCCGTCTTTTGGTGACCGCGAAAGCGGAAAGCAAGGAAACCGACTCGGAGGGGCCCACGGACGAGCATCGCTCCGGCGACTGCTCGAATTGGCTCCAACGAGAAGTGTGAATAAACAGTTTGACAAACGAAATATCGAAGTGCTTCTTCTGGGTTAATTCAAAAACCTGCAACGACAGGAGAAGTATTCCTACATCCTGGTCATGAAACTCCCGGCCAAGTTTCGTACGGAGAGAAAGGCTACCGCGAGGGGCACCACCGCAGATCGGAGGGCATCGGGCGGCCGCCGCTGCTCTGTAGCCAGACTGGCAGGCAGCAACGCGGTGGCAGCATGCCCGTTCGCACCAAATTTTTTCGCCACTCACAAAATGATAAGTTCATTTGAGCGGCCCACGACACGTAAAGCGAAAGCGCACTGCTGATAAGGCAGCGAGCGTCTGTTTTATCTTACTCCGTGGTCCGTTCCCTGCCAAACGCGCTCTGACCACGCCCCCGGCTGCCCTCCGATCAACACCAGCGGCGCGGCGCGGCAGCGTACGAAGCTCTCCCATAGCGTGACGGCGAAGTTTCATGACCAGAAAGGCATTGAAGGACTCTGGTAGTAATAATTCGAGGCCGGATTTTTAGTCATTAAAAAAGTGCGTTTTATGCGCCTAAAATAGCCAGGCAAAGCGTTTTAGGCCTCCAACGCCATAATTATGGGCACAATAAACTTTTACATAAATGCAAATAATTTCAAACGGAGACGCGCGCGACCTGTATCTACGACAGGAAAACCAAAGTTGTCATTGCTAATGCTAGCACAAAGGCGCCAACAGATGAACATGGCCGTTTGGTTGTCCCATAAAACTGCTAAATTAGTGACTGGCAATTCGCTCCATTCAACAAGCGTGCCACTGCTGCTTGCTCAAGCACCGCATATATATAGTGAAACAGGCCTAAAAAAGAATACTTGAGAGCTGGCAGCACTGACTGAAAAGCGCTCCTTTATGCGTGCCTGGCACAGGGACCAAGAGCTATTGAGGAGGCGCAACAAAGCTTGCTCCGGCAACGCGATAAAGTCACGATGCCGGGCACGGCACCGACGTGCCCTCTGTCGCGAGAAAACGGGCGTGGCACGCTTTCCAAAAAGGCTCGCCGGTTCAAGGTCAGTCAGTGCATAGCCGGCTGCCGTCATGGGCAGACGACACTGGTGAATCCCTCACGCGACTGGACTTTCGTTGGAGTCGGTTTGCGACAGAAGAAATCTTTGCGTTTCAAACATCCTTGTCGTTAGACGAAGGGGCTTTGATTTCTTTTTAGAATGCGAAACTTACACATAAAAAAAACGTGGTTGAGAAGCTAGGTACGACGAGTTCTAGAGAATGATGGTTCTCATCCTCTATGCCATTGGTTCATATTTAGACTGTCCTAACTTCCCCGCAAATCTGAGAAGCCTGCAAGAGGCGAGAGCGGCGAGAGTGAACCACTCGTGGCCGGAAGGTGGCGTCGGCAGACGTCGTCTGCTCCGGGATTCCTTCTAGTGCTTCATTTCAGGCGCGCTATGGCTTGTAAATAGGGCAATATTCGTTAAAGGAGCCATGAAGAGAAAACACAAGTTTGGTTCATTCAAAAGATTGTCTCGTTAGAATCATACTGACACCACTTTTAACGTAAACTTCGCTCAAATAAGCTACATAATTAGGAAAAACGGGAATGGTCATGCGACCCACCAGCTCATTTCCCGCAACAGAACCTATGATGTCACATGAGCTAAGCTCTGCGATTGGCGGAGGCTGGCAGAAGCAGACGCAAATTAGGTAGAGCTTACAAACTAGACGAACGAGCGATTTGCGCTTAAATTTAGGGCACATTCTTTACAAAGCAATAAGAATGATGGGACAAACAGTGGAAGTTACTAAAGCACATGTAAACATAGAAGTACTGATGCGTTCTGCTGTTCGTACTGCGCACAGCATGCTTGGTTTAGCTGCACAGCACTACGGGGCTTGGGGTTGTCTCAGACGACACTGGCCGATTGACGCAAGCAACGGTGTCTTACGTGACCCCATTTGTCGAGCGAGCACTGTTTCAGGGAACGAATATTTTCTCCCAGAACAAAAACAAGCCAGGTTTAAATGCGGGCAAAAACAAACCAAACGCTTGCCACGGTATGGTGGCGCCATCTAGGTTACGGAACGTAAAGAAACGCGCGAACAAACCAACACCGCTGTACAGGGTGGAGACAACCTTTGAACGGTCCCGTGCCGCCGCAATTGGGCCAACGGGCTCAACGCGTTATTCTTTTCGTTTCCCACGAGACCTAGCAACGCGAAACAGACAATATGATTCAAACTTCTTCAGTAAACCGCGTTGCGGCGATAATTTTAGCGCGGTTTTGACACAATGACTTGCTTCGGCGGCGAGCGAGCAACCGAAAATGGCGGCGCCAGCGTATACGTGTCTCTACCCTGTACGGCGGATGCGTGAATGAAGGTACTCTAGGCTGCAGAGCGGTCGGTTCCTGTGATGTCATTTGGGACCACGAAAACGCACGATTGAGCGGGAAAATCAAAATTTTAACCTAAATTGTTTAATTTCTCAGTGAATAAAGCACCGTTTGTATCCGGACAAGCGCTGGGGGCACTATAAAACACAAAATCTTTCGAATAAAACCAACTTGCATTTTCTCTTCATGGCTCCTTTAATAAATGCTGCTAAAATGTCCAGCACTTCTATTTATTTATTTCACAGAATGAAATCTCGCAATTTTCTCAATATATTCGATGACGTTACGATTTTTGTGCGTCGCGTCCGTAGAAGAACATGTAAACTATGGCAACGTGCTTGACGCGTCATCTGTTGTGCTGCTCCGCAAGCTGCATTTCCTCCTCACCAGACAGTGACATTAATGCACCGCCCACTCGCGCTGTCCCAGTCCAGCGCATTCCCCTCCTCGAATACTTCTTTCTCCGTGGCCTGGCGGAATTTCAATTACAACGCAACAGAAACGGACACAAATAATGAGTGCAAGAAAGTCTACGATTTACCATGAAATTATTGCATTCTTAGTACTTGCATGAGGATTTACATACAACTCTAGCAATTGTCTCTTATACAGTGATATACCAATTGAACAATCAAGATGTCCCAACACTGGCAAACGCACTGGCAAATACACTTGAAGAGCACTTTTCAAACGGCGTTTTGCAGCTGAACAGATTTTTGAGAATTTTGACATTTGGAGATTTTTGAGCCAGACAAGATGTCCAGGAAAAGCGCACTTCAGAGCACGTTGACAGTTTTAAGGCATAAGGAAATGCAGCTGCGCAGTGATGTTTTGCCGTTGGCTTTTCAATATAGGTGGTATTCACTGAAAGGTTTAGCTGTCAATTGTTTTGCTTGGCAACACTGGAAACAGCCACAGACATGGCCGATGCGCCACAGACTAGGCATGGCTTGTGCCACTGCACCCGCACACCGAAGAAAAAAAAAAAAAAACACCAGCGTGCGTTGCCTGTTCCGTTTCAACCCAATTCTCAACGGTGGTGTCATCAGAGATGTTATTAATCGCACTCACATTGGAGTCGAGGCATTGCTTTGTGTTCGGTGAGGTAGAGTTTGGAACGTCCAACACAGTCATGTGCTTAGCACGGACAAGTACCACCATCCCGCGGAGCCCGATGTAACCAGTGACGGCGCGCTCACATGGTTGCCTGCATGCGCGCCTCGCCAGTGAATACAAGCTATAGCAATGATATGCGAACTAAGGCGTGTTCGATGCTCAACCGTTGCGTCGAAAAAAAGAGTTGGATTTGAGTGAGAGCGCGAGGCACGCAGTCTAAGAATCACTGTGAAAATTGAGCAAGCAACAGCAAACTACCACCATCTGCAGGTTTTTCTTTATTCGAAATGGTGCCTCTTGTCACTGAGAATGGCTGCCCCATTCTACTGGTGCTAGCAGTTGTGTTCCGGGAGTTGGCTGAACTAGAAGACTATGTTGAACCCTACAGAGTTCTGAACAGTCAATGCTGCCGGTATACCGTAAAACACAATCTAAAACTGCACCCGAAAGCAAAACTTGGGGCTAAATAGTGTTCATATAGCGGCCGATATTGAAAATAGGCATTGAAAATAGGCATTCACGGGCATTTCTTGGCATTTCGGCACAAATGCCAAAATAGGTGTTTCATAGGTGCTATAAAAACACTATAAAATCCCTTCTAACCTCTAATTTGTGCTCATATATTAAAATGGCACAATATCCCAATTGATATTGTCCCAGTATCTTAATGCCCCAATATCCCAATTGAATATCCCAAAGCGCAAGGAACAGAGTAGGCATTTGCCTAAAATCCAGTCTCTAGTAATAATACACTTAGCATACAGCCCAACTGTTTCAAGTGGCTCCAATAAACACTCTGCTGAGTGTTTGTTAGCCCTTCAGCACCTGTTGCTGCGATAATGGAGAGGACCAATAAGCAGATTTCCTATAAGGATTGATAGAGCAGATTTCTGCAATTTCAACAAAACTCCGTCTGGAAGAAAAAAGCTGACGTGTACTGCTGAGCTTTTGGACTGAATTCTAGTGGGGAGTCCATTGCTCTACACGCATTAAACTTGGCCGTGCTAATAGATGAATACATCGAAGGAGTGAATACTTAAGGCTCTGGAAGGTTCAAGTGCATAGTTATTTTCCGCACAGAATGTTACTTGTACTAGTAGCAGGTTACCGTCCTCAACCACAATGACTGTGCAGTGGTTGCACTAACACTTAGTCACGGCTGTAAGGTAGAACCCTACACAAGTGGAGTTTGAGAACGGCACTATTACTTCACAACGTGCGAGTAGATCTAACTACCGATCAGCTTTAGTTCTTCATCGCGCCGCCACTGCAGTCGGCATTCTCTGGGGACTCCTAGAGAAGGAAAAGGGAGTTCTCACGTCAAGCATTTGTATTTCCAGTGGAACTTCCTTCAAGAGTGGCTCCTGTGAAAGCACTCTCCAGAGCTGGCCTCCTACACCTCCCTGCCTTTCATTCCTGAAACTTGCTGTCGAGGCTGACAACTGCTCTATCGGAGGGGGGCACAAAGTTATTGATGAAGTCGCCTTTATTTCCTACAAAGTGGTTAGCCAAGTCCCTATAAAACCCCCACTGCATGGCAGGAGGCACACAGCGCAAGCATGTACTTTCTGAGAGAACAAAGGCCTTCTCCACTTCCTCCAATAAAGCGATGGCACTCAACAGCAGCACCCACCTGGCAGGTTAGGCTGCTTGGGAATGACGGTGGAGACGTGCACGGCGTTCTGCACGTAGGGGATCGGGTGGCAGGTGCGGGCGGCTCCTCCTCCTCCTCCTCCTCCTCCTCCCCCGGCCAGCAGCAGGTCTGCCAGGGCGTGCGCGTTGTCCTCCAGTGGGGCCGGCGTGGTGGACATCTCGTTGAGGCGTGTGTACGGGGGCAGGCCCTTGCCCCGGCCCCCCAGGGCGTCCTGCTCCAGCAGCGTGTTCCCGCTGATGGCCACCTAGACGAAAGAAAGGTCGGCTTTTCACGTATCGCTGCAGAAACCAACGACCCAAAGCCATTTTGAGAGTTGCAATATATTGCCACGAACCACGCTGTCTGTTTTGTTTACCTTTCTGTTACCTTCATGTCTTATCTGTGTTCAGAGCCAAGCGCATGTTCCTTTCTTTCCCATGCCACGCAGGATATATCTTATTTGGCAGAGAGAGTGTTTTGCCCTGTTGCCACTAGACTGGAACATTCTTCTTTGGTCACCAGTGCTCTCAACATAATCCAATTTTCCTGGACAGAATAATGCTGAGAGAGAAATGCTCGCAAGGCCACAGCATTCCATTTGCCGACACTCTACTGTGCATGTCGCTTTGTTCACCGCTCCTTCGCCGCTTGAATTTACTTCTCGTTTCAGGGAAGGAACAAAGTTCTCGCCAGAACGTGTTGTGTCGTCAGTCCCTTGCGACATGTGCTGCTAGGTTTGCCAACTCTGAACCATTAGTCATTATGGTTATTAGTCATTAAGTTTGTTGACTTGTAGCTCACAAGAAGTGTTACTACGAGGCTTTGTGCCTTCAGGTTTTCAACAACTTAGGCACTATGCGCGGGGAGTATATGATCACGCTCAAACCAGAGAGAGAGAACTTTATTGACTAGTAACGGTTTGGTGGCGCCGATGGCATCATCCGGGCCAGCCCTAGGAGCTTCAGGTCAGGCGTCCGGCGCTCGGCCCCAAGGGGCTCGCGCCACCTACCCGTTGCCTCTCCAGGGCCTCCCGGACGCACTGGACGACTAATTTCTGGGTGTTGTAGTCTGACGAGGTGATGGCTCTTCGCACTGTCACTGGTAGCTGTCGGATGCTTGAGGGTGCGGGGTCTTGGGGTGTGCACTGTAGTATGTGGGCCAGCATGCCACGAGTGGCGTGGCAGATGGTACACTCGGATGCCTCGTAGATTGCGGGGGCTATGTGGCGGCCCAGTACTGGTGTGAGCACAGAGTCTGTCTGTATTTGGCGATAGAGGGTCCCCTCGCTTCGAGTGAGGTTGGGGTGTGGGGCCGGGAACCGTCTTCTGGTGTCTCGGTACCACTGCAGTATGGTGCCATAGTCTTCTAGTGGTGTAGGTAGCGAGTAGGGCGCATCTTCATGGAATCTCCGTCCGGGATTCAGGGGCGTGGCGGGAGACCTCTCCTGGGGGGCTGCCCGACTGGTGAGTTCGCGAGCGGCCCAGTCCGCAGTGATGTTGCGGTTGCGGGCGCGGTCTACCCCGGGGGCCTGCTCCTCGTGTGCGGGGAACCATTGCAGTCTCAAGGGTCGGGTGATAGAGCCTGGAGCGTTGCTGAGAATTCGTGCCGCGATTGCCGCGACAGCGTTGGTACCGTAGTTGCGTATGGCCGATTTTGAGTCACTGAGGATGACTGCGCAGCCGGGGTCGGTTGCGGCGAGGGCGATGGCGATTTCTTCTGCTTGCACCGGTGTGCTTGCTCGGAAGCTGGCCGCGGTGACTGTGATGCCCGTGGTCGCTGTCACGACCGCTGCCGCGTACTGCCCGGGTCTGCCGTGGTATGCGGCCACGTCTACGTATCGTGCACTCTCGTCGTTGGCGTACAGTGTACTGAGGCCTCTAGCCCGGGCTTTCCTGCGAGCGTCGTGGATGCCCGGGTGCATGTTCTTCGGAATGGGCGCGATGTGCAGGCGGCGAATGAAGACCGGGGGTAGGGGTTGTGCTTGCGGTGGGGGATCGTAGAGAGGGCGAAGTCCTGCTTTGTCGAGGATGTGGCGACCGGTGGGCGTGCTTGAGAGGCGATTTAGCTGGTTCATGCGTTGGGCTTCAGCAATCTCAGCGAGTGTGTTGTGCACACCCAGCTCAAGAAGGCGGTCCGTTCTAGTGCATCTGTACAGTCCTAGGCTCTCGCGGCATGCCTGGCGGAAGGCCGCGCCTATGCGTTAGGTCTCCGCCGCCGTCCAGTTGTGGTAGGCCGCGACATATGCAACGTGGCTGACCACGAACGCTTGGACTAGCCGTAGTGCACTGGCCTCCGGCATCCCAGCGTGGTGTGTGGCGACTTTGCGGATGAGCGTCATTGCCGCAGTGATCTTGCGTAAAAGCCGTTGCACCGTGTGCGAGTTGGCGCCGTTAGCTTGTATGTGCATGCCGAGCACGTGCAGCGTGTCCTTTCGTGGTATGGCGCTCCCGTCCGCCGTGTGGAGGTTGATGTTGGGCTGGACTCTGTATCGAGTGCGGCTCGGTGCTATGACCAGCAGTTCCGATTTCGTCGGTGAGCATCTAAGTCCCGTTCCGTCGAGACTGCATTCTACTGCTTGCACCGCCTGTTATAGAGCTTCCTCGATCTGACCGTCACTTCCGTGGACGGCCCATACGGTGATGTCATCGGCGTAGAGGTTGTAGTGAACGCTCGGGATTCTGTCGAGGGCCGCAGCGACTCTCATCATTACCAGATTGAAGAGGAGGGGGGATATGACTGAGCCTTGCGGTGTGCCTGTGCTGCCTTGCCTCTTAGTCGGGAGTTCCAGGTCCCCCGCGTGGATGGTGACCGTTCGATCCGACAGGAAGGCTTTAACGTACGCTAAGGTCCTTTCTCCCATGTTGAGTGCCGAGATCTGTTCCAAGATGGACGCGTGCTTCACGTTGTCAAACGCTCCCTGCAGATCTAGTCCTAGGATGGCCTTGGTATCGCTGGTTCACCTGTCGTAGATGGCCCGTTTGAGGAGGAGCATGGCATCCTGCGTGCAGAGGCCCTGGCGAAATCCGGTCATGGTGTGGGGATACCTGTGATCCGTTTCTAGGTAGTGGTTCCAACGATTAAGGAGCGCGTGTTCAAGCACTTGCCAACGCACGAAGTGAGTGAGATCGGCCTGAGGTTGCCAATATGGGGCGGTTTGCCTGGCTTGGGTATGAGGATGGTCTTGGAGTCTCTCCAGCTCTAGGGTAGGTGGCCCATACGCCAGCAGTGGTTGAAGTAGCAGGTGAGTCTCTCTAGGGATGTGTCAGGGAGGTTGCGTAGCTCTTTGTTGGTGATGCCGTCTGGGCCCGCCGCCGAAGTGGCATTGAGGTTCTGGAGCACGTTCTGCACTTCCCAGAGTTCTATGTCCCGGTCGAGGTCAGGGTTGGCAACTCCACCATATAGTGGAAGCTTTGCAGATGGGGTGGTGGGGAGATATTTCTCTTGCAGGTAGCGGATCGTGTTTTGGGAGCCGTTCTCTCGCGTCGCCCGATGTATCGTACGCTCGAGATGGGTACGCTGGGTGGTCTTGGACTTCGCTGGGTCTAGCAGGTGTCAGAGCAGATGCCATGTGCGTCCGACATGAAGTTGGCCCCCGGCTTGTTGGCACACTGCGTGCCACTGTTGACGGCAGAGAGTTGCGCAGTATGTCTCAATTTCCCTGTTGAGTTGGGCAATTTTCTTGCGTAGGTTTTGGCTGCTTCGGTATCGCTTCCACCTGCATGTGGGCTAGGTGACTGTCTACACTGTCCACCTGTTCGGGGACCTCGACGGCCCGCGTGGTGCGCTTCTTGAATCGTTGGAGTGTCTGTGTCCACTCCGTGATGGCCTGGATGTTGTCTCTGCCGTCGAGGGCGTCAAGCTGTTCGAGTTCATGCCGAAAAGCGTCCCAGTCCGCGAGATGTTGCGTGCGGCGTTTGGCCGACAGGACCGCTTGACTCGTCGGGACGAGGACTTCGAGGATGTAGTGGTCACTCCCGAGGGAGTGGCCCGTATGGCTCCATTGGGCTGCGGCGCAGTGCGGGGCCGGGCGGTGGAAGGTGAGGTCGGGATTGGTGTCCCGTTGCACCGAGGTGCCGATGCGGGTGTGGAACGTCGTGTCATTGAGGAGCAAGAAGCCAGTGTCGGCTGCCTCGTCATGCAGTGACCGGCCTTTAGCTGTCGTTCGGGGGTAGTCCCATGCTTGATGTGGGGCGTTGAAGTCACCTCCGACGAGCACTGTGTTGCTTCCAGCTAGTTGGATCAGTCTTCGAAAGAAGTGGCGGAATCTCTGTCTGTAGTGTCTCGGATTGCTATATGCAGTGATTACGAAGATACTTTCCTTGCTCTTACGTCTGCCTAGCACGATTTCCGCTACGCCGTATTCTATGGGGCTGGCAGCGATGGGTGGGTGTTCGATGCATGTGATGCCTTTCTTGACTAGGATGCTGACGCCTTGAGCTGTTCCCGCACCTTCACCCCGGGCGCTGGGGGTGTTTGTGCTGCTGCTAGGACGGCGGACATGATAATATTCGCTTCAACTCTGGCGACGTTAAGGCCTCCTCTTGGGCGGATGATAATCTTGGTATCGGACTTCGGTAGCACGTTGGGCATGCGGGCTGCTTTAGTAAGACGGGCGGAGACGCGTTGGGCGAAGTTAGGGTTCCGATCGGGGCGGTTGGACTGCCGCGGTTCGGAGGAGCCAGAGGCCGGTGGTGTTAGTAGATGCTGGCTTACTTGCTTTGCTGATATTTTCCATCCATCGGTGTCTAGTGGTGAAAGGTCTTCGCCCTCTACGGCGACGACGCCGCGGCCATGCAGGCGAAACGTGTCTCGGGGCGGCGGGGCTTGCGACGTGGTCGAGTCCGTGCTGGGAGCCGGCATGCTGAGATCCATGGCCTCGGCGGCTCCGTCCGGAATATGAGCGTTAACTGCCGTTGGTAGGTCATGGTTGATGTCGGTGGATGAAGGCGATGCCATGGTGACGGGAGCGAGCGAGCGCAGCGAGCGCCCGCCTGGCGCGAGCTGCCGACGCGGAGCGGTAGGCCTAGCGGCCAGCGCTGGCGCGCCGCTGAGGAGCCGTATTCGTGCGAAGCCTAGGCGTGGCTGAATAGGCCTAGCGGGGGCTGGGCACAAAATCGCTGATATTTCACGAAAAATCCAGTCCTCGGGGCCAAAATTGGTGTCGATCAGTTCTGGGGAACTTCACACACACGATGAGCACAAAATCACTGCGGTCAGATGTAATTAACACGGCACAATCAGTGAAATATGCGGAGCCTTTGCGGAGCACGTCCGCTCAGCGTGGCGACCGCCTTGTAAATTCCACGCTCAAACCAGACACGCAATAAGTGCACCACGCTGGATTCCTATACCACTTCAGGAGCACGTAAAACAGGAGCCTGATAAGATGGAACAAATGGGCGTCACTTGTAAAGTCGAGGAGCCAACAGAGTGGTGCGCCAGCACTGTTTCATTACAAAAGCCTTCAGGACACGTAAGGATCGGTGCCAACCTTACACAATTGGAAAAATTTGTCTTGAGAGAAAGGTATACATTGCCCGCTGCCGACCAAGCACTGGGCTCACTTGCCACTGCAAAACGGTTTTCCGAATTAGACGCAAATTCCGGCTTCCATCAGGTGCGACTGAGCAAGGCCTCTAACTGTTGACAACGCTCATTACGCCATTTGGGCGGTACTGTTTCACGAGGTTGCCATTTAGAATTACGTCAGCCCCAGAGTACTTTTAAAGGAGAATGCTTAATAAAGTCCTGACAGGCCTTCCTGATGTCGTTAACCTGATGGACAATATTTTAATATTTGGCGACAACAAAGAGCAACATGACTCGAAGCTGTCGAATATGTCTTAGCTGGGTTGGCCCCATTTAACGTTAGGCTAAACAAAGCACAGTGTGTATTTGGCACAAGCACGGGTGAGATAGCCGAATAAGGTTTGGGAGCAGTTTTTGGAGCAGCAAATTCTTGATTTGGAGCAGAAGAACGACATTTATTATGTCACCTTAGGAGCCTAAAAAATCAAATTTTTTGTCAACTCCGGGGGAGTGCACTTTTTAATCGGCTTTGAATGTACATAACGCTGAAACAGCTTTCAACAAAGTTTTTTTCTACCAGAGTATCACAAGGTAGAAATTGCACTACCTTTTTACAAACCATATTTAAATTCTTAACCTCTATGCATTGATAGAGTGGAGGTCTGTTGAAAATATCGATCTGAAAAACTAAGCATTTGTAAAGCACTTTTATTATCATGTGAATGCCGAAATTGTTGTTTTTTTAAACCCAGACTCGGCTTTACGCACAAGTGTAGACTCGCCACGGCAAAAGTTGCGCAAAACAAAGTGACAGTCGTCGCACCCCACCAGCCCTCCCATTTAAATACCCAAGGTGCACCTTCACTACGATCGTAATTTTAGTAACTTTGGTATGTTCAGCCACCTCCCTTTTGGCATTAAACTTCACTTCAGATAGAAGAAGCATTATTAATAGTGTGCAATAATAGCCCGTCTTGCTATCAGACACTGCTAAAACATTATCTGTCGATGCAGCCTGCGCCGCCACTTATGCAGTGTCGATCGTCCCATTCCCGCCACTCGCAAGCTCGCTGTCAAAGGCAGCAATAACTTAGAGTTTTATAACACCGCAATGAGTCCGAATTTTCACTTCATGAACGCACTGCGCCTCACACTCAAGGCCGAAACACGGCGAATTCGCGGGCACCACGTTGTTTTCGATGAACTCCCGTCTTTCTAGTCGCGCAACTCCCCGCAATAGATTGAACGACTAAATGTAAACCCAGCCACCCCCATAACCACAACCACGGTAGAAGTCAGCGGAGAGCACCCTGCCTGAACCACGAGCAACTGCTTCACCCACCGGCCATGTTTTCCAATCTTCACCACAGCGAGATGGCAGCGCCCAGTAATGTCGTTCCAGAGATACGGCGCTCTGTGTTTGCCGCCTCAGTACACAGAAGTATTTTTTCTACAGGACTTTGCAATGATTTTCGATGGGAAAGCTTTAAAAACTCACAGAATATAACATGTGCAACCCGACATTGTGACTTTCAAAAAACCTATCTCGGGGACAATTTTATGTGGGTTTTTTATTGAATGATCTATCCATTAAAACTTTACAAACAGCATCACTTTGGAGATGCTGGAAAAGTATGCCGCCAGTAAGCATTTTTCCCCACTGAAACTGACCGGAGCGTTACAATCCTTGGCTCTCAGACCGTTTTGGAGCAGTTTGGCGCAATCTTCAAAATTTTCAACCTTTTGGAGCAGCCTGGCACAGGAAAACAAATTTGTATCAAAACTGCACAATATGCGCAGCTGTCTCACCCCTGCACATGAAACATGAGCCTTCTGTGTATAGAAAGTGGATACTTTCTAAACACATTGAGCAGTCAACTTCTAATACTGCACGATAATTCGTTACAAGTGCACTACCACCTGCCTCACTAACTGCTGCAGGGTACGTGGTAAAATGCAACAGTTAATTTTAAAAGTTTAGTAAAAACTATTTTACTCATGTTTGTATTCTTTAACTATACACACATATTTGATATTTGATTCGATATTCAAAGACAGTGTTTTGCCTCATTCGTATTTGATTTGTATTCAAAAACATCAATATTCGTGCAGCCCTCCCATAGAGTACAATGTATACCTGGCTCCAGGGGATTTATTTTTTTACACTGAATTTATTTTTTTCTCGCACTTACGTTTACGGATAACAAAAATCACATCTGTATGTAGCTGCGTGCACGTTTATTAGGATACAAAATTGAGCGTCTCGGCTTTCCATGTCACAAATGCACTGCACGCCAACTATAAGTTTCATGTCTCACGGCTACACCGACCCAAGCCACAATACAAATTTATGATGCAGAGCCCAGCTAAAACCATCATCTATAGTACGATGCTGAAACAATGTCTCCACAAGACATGCAGCGCTTTTTCTACAAGCGAGACTGTGACTACCTTGGTCTCCTCAGAGCTTTTTTTCAGCATAACATAAACAGGAATTCTCAGTAGAGGTGTGCAAACATTTCAAACTTTGAATGCTTTGCGGATAGTGTTTGCAATTCAGTGTTTGCAATTCAATTCGCAGTCCAGTTTTACCATTCACGGTATCTGAAACTCACAAAAATAAGCGATAATAGTTGGCTGGGCTGCCACACAACAGTCAAACTTCCAAGCTTCACACATGCCCCTTTGGCTTGGCTTTTCCGCACGACATCGAAGCTGCGCTAACAGGCCTAGGACACGCAAGCCGAACACGATGCGACACCGGACTACTAGTCGTTTCAAACGTGTTTGCGGAGAGCGGAGTTGGGTTCCAGGCAACCAAAGTGACCAACGCCTCCTCACCTCCTGTGCGGGCTCCATCATGAGGTTGCGCTCGAGGCAGGGGTTGCGCCCCTGGTGTGGCTGCAGGGGCATGCTGGGAAGGTGCACCACATTGTTGCTTGCGCAGTTCTTGTTGCTGCCGGGCTGCCCTCCGCCATCGGAAGAGGACAGGCTGGTCGAGAGCGTCGTCTCGGCCGTGTTCTCGCTGCGGTCGAGGTCGCGCTGGGCGGCCGCGGGGCCCAACAGGCACGACGGGGGGGCTCGGGGCGGGTTCTGGGGCCACGTGGCGTTGATGGTCGGGCTCACGCCAGACACGCTCAGGCCCGCTGCATCGGAAATATCCGGTTTGCTTGCACTCACTCTGTGGAGCTGGGCCTTCAACACATTTGGGGTCACTTGTAGGCCGTAGTTAGCGTCACTAAATAAGCTACGCTTAAGAGCACCGCCCCTTCGTGCACCCAGAACCGCCTGGGGGCCATTTTGTTTCTGGCTTGCAGTGTTCCCATCTCTCCCAATAAAACTGCCGCCGGTTGTGGCGGGCAGAGTGCGACCGGCCGCTCTAGCGTCCGCGCAGCAGAGAGAGAGAGAGAGAGAGGTGCCCAGAAACAAGATGGCTGCGCCCATATGTAAACAAATATCACGTGGTGCCGACCGACGAATGAAAATCCTGGCGGAACATAACCAATGAGAGAAAAGAGTGCCGTTACTCTAAAAGCCTTTGTTTAATGACGCTAGCTGTAGTTTGTGGATAGGAGGACATCGGTTTAAGGTGGACACTTGATGAAGTGCGATATATGTTAGCGAGATATTTACCACAAAAGCAAAAGGCTCGCAGAATTTCCAATGGGTGTGACACACTCCACAACGTGTGCATCATAAGCAGAACTCAAGGTAAAAGAGTGCACCCATCTGCTGCAAAGAGTTCCATAGTGTGTGCATCAGAAACGAAAAGAAATAAAACCCAACACGATCCACAAACATAGCATCGACTTTCAACCGCAGTCAGTTGGCTTTCAGCTTCTGTGGAGGCAGTGTCACAGTAGCATGAACAGTGACTCTGCAATAAATAGCCACCGCGAGTCCCATGTCCTAGTTTACAGCACTGACAAAAAACTTGGCACAGAGCCAAAGGAAATCCTTTCCCGTTCCTACCTTACAAGAACGTGCTGAAAAACCCTCAGCAACTCTTCTTTTTTCCATATCCCAAGAATGTTGCTACACTCGGTGACAACTTAAGAACGGCACCGGAAGTTGCCGCTGTGCCTTATCACCGTAGCCGGATGTTTCTCCGCACGGCGCAAGTAGGGCGTTACTGGGAATATTTTGAACATGGCGTGAGCCATTCCCGTGATTTTTTGGACTTAATATGCTTATAAAAGACTCCAGTGACGACAAACAAACTGCGTGAGACTAGGCAGACGATATCACGCATTCATAGCAAGCCCCTTTCAAAGCGCGCACGCACTGACGTCACGGGTCCGGCACTTTGGCAGAGTGATACACTACATGAGGTGGTGCCGTTCTTGAGTTGTAACCAAGTATAATACGTCTGTTCCACTAGGCCTTGTGTTGTTTTTCTTTTGCTGTTGTTGCGAACAGCAGCGTACTTTGAAAAAAAGATGGGCGGCTTCAATCGACCATTTATGTTTGTCCTGAATTGAGGCCCCATCGATAACAACTTGTCTTTCCAAAACATGAGAAAGACGGACTATGATAAGCAAGAACATCAAATACAGTTTTCCCTTTCCACGACCATGCGAGAGAAACCAGCTATGGAGAGAATGCACAGAAGACGCATCGCGCGTTTCCCGTGGCAGCCCTCAGGAAGCCCACCTTTGTGCCTGTCCCAGAGCACGGGCAGCTCAGCGAGGCGCTCTTCTACGCAGACCGCCGTCAGCCGCGCCTCTGCGTCGTGGTCCCAGCAGTCTTCGATGGTCTCCTTCAGGGCCCGCACGGCCTGGGCGTGACGACAACAGCACAATCAGCTTCCGCAGCATGCACCAGGGCCACAATCAGGAAGCATGGGAACAAGAAAAAAAAAAACTCCTGCCAATTTAGAAACCAAGTCTGCTTCCGTGGCCAATGCAGTTGTGGTCCTCAGACTCCGCAGTCATAGTATCACTGAATGGCCCGTGGTAGTTTTGAAAAAATCACAAGTGTTCTCAAGTGGCCCCGCAAAAAGTATGGCGAGTTGGGCTAGTTGGTTGACAGTCATGGTTTCAAAAGCAGCACGAAGGAGACAGGAGGAATGGGGGCAGCGCTGTGCCGTCGTTCCTGCTACTGTTGTCCTGTTTTCTTCGTGCTTTTGCAAAGCAGGCTGGGAGCTTGCACACTAGATCTGCCCCTTTGCTAGCTGCATGTAATAGAGACCCAAACTTCAGGTAAAATGCCCTTTTTTTTTTCCCTTGAGTCTGTATCAAGACTATTTGACGTATAAGTAGGGGTGTGCGAATATCAATTTTTTTAATTTCGAAGCGAATTCGAATAATAAAAACAAAGTTCGAATCGAATCGAATATTTTTCGAATACGAATACTTATTGTTTTTTGTAAAATCAAAGTTTTCACCATCTAGAGACACAAAAACTGCAACTTTATCGCACAACAAATCACACAAAGTAAAATTAGGAATTACACAATACCATTGTACTCAACAGGTTAAGGTCTGCACTCACTTAAATGTGAACATGAAGAAAGGTTAACTGCTCGACATGTTCGGGGAGCAGTGACAACCTCCTGCTCGTCACGACTCCACCAGATACCGCAAACAGCCGCTCACTTGAGACACTAGTGGCTGGCATGCCCGAGCCCGTGCACATTGCCGGGCGCTGATACAGTAAAATCTCGATGATACTAATCTCGTGGGACCGCGAAAAATATTCGTATCATCCGAAATTCGTATAAACTAACACAGAACAAAAAATTGAGTGCTGAAAAAAGTTTTCGTTTATTTCTTTTCTTACTTTCGCGTGAAAAAATTCGCGATTTTTTCTTCTTTTTTTTAACCCCCGTGTCGCAAAGCAGTCCTTTCTGGAGCACGTAAAGCCGTAAAGCTTCGTGCTCGTCTCCTCACTCGCTGTGCCCAAGCTCGCTACACGCCGCAACAGCCAAGCGTGAAACGCATGGTGCGTTTTTGCACGCAATTCCCTCGCCTCGGCTCTGCGAGCGCTGTATTTTCACGCCCGCACTGACGATTTCGCGCCCGCGGTAGCGCCTACCTCGGTCAGAAAATGACGCACGACACACGCGGCAGAATGGAGGTGCCCGACTACTTGCGATGAAATCGAGACAGCCGGCCGGCTTGGCTCCGCCGGAGATGGTTAGGCTTAGCACCCCGGCAAATATTTTATGGACGCTTTCACTAGCGGCGCGGATGATGTTTTATAGTACCGTTTTCGCATGCATTATCAGCTCCCTTACCGCACAAGCAACTTCGTGTCTCCCTTGAGCCGCATTTTAAAGAGCGGTTAGAAGCGGTCGCTCGAGCGCCCGCGCCACTTCGCTGCTGGAGCCGACGCCATATTGACGCCGCCGGCCACGCCGCGTGCAGCGTGGGGGTGATTTCGCGGCGGTGTCAGCGCGCCTTGGGCGTGCGCAGAGCGTTTTCGCGAGCAGAAAACAACAACCCGGCCGTTTCTGGAGAAAGAGTGACAAACAGGGGAGCGAGAGCCGTCACTTGCTCGCTCGGCAGTCGGGTGCCTCGCCGGCTCGTTCGTTTCTTCCGCTGGGCCGCGCAGGTCCGTTCGTAACAGCCGAAATTTTTCCCATTGCAAACAATGCAATTTCGCTGCGGCTTTTCGGAAATTCGTATCATCCCGAAATTCGCACCCCCAGAATCGTATCATCGAGAGTCCACTGTAACTACGAATAAACACCGATACAGTCTGCAAAAGCACGTACCGTTCGCCGTGTATATGCTCCGCGACTTTGCTGCTGAGACACGCTCTGAATTTTTTTTTTTTTTTTTTTTTTTTTTTTTTTTTTTTTTTTTTTTTTTTTTTTCAGTTTTGGGTGGTTCGAATATTTCGAACAATAAAAGTGTCGTTCGAATCAAATCGAATACAAAAAATTCGAATCGAATATTCGAAGTTTCGAATATTCGCACACCCCTACATATAAGCACAAACTAATGGAAAGAAACACTTTAAGCAATCATTTATTGTGCCTCCTAGTGCCTATTTGGAGGTTCGTGTCTATTAGGGCTGATGAACGTCTAAAAATGTCTTTTTTTGGTTACATATATATGCTTTTCCGGAGATTTTTCGAGTCCATGTTCTATTGGGACTGTTGTCACTCCAGAAGCCCACAACTCAGCGTCCATTGCACGCCATTGTGAGTGCAATCTGCACTGTACAAGGTATGCTGAGACGCGAAAATCGTGCTCGAACTGCCACAACCTCGACCTGACGTTACCCCAAGCAACTAAACTAGGCCGCCAGAGGCCCCAACGCAGCGACACCGGAGCCAACCTTGCCACCAGATGGGCTTGACGTCACCCCTGTTCTATGTCGCGCTGTATTCTGTGTTCTTCGTTTTATGTTCTTCTCTCACGACGAAAACTTTTGCTTTCCATTGCCAACTTGGTACATCCATGTGCTTATTTCACATTCTTAGCAGCAGAAAGCATTGAGCAGCTGAAAACTTGGGTGCCACTCTGACTCAGAATGCTAAGCTCATTTCGAATGTGCAGGACAGGCACGCTGCCATACCCGACGGACTGGTTGCTGACAGAGCCACCGCCTCAGACATAAAATTTCTGGACTCCCTGCGCTAAAAGAACTGCCAAAGATTCTGAAGAGCAAACATTCTGACACTTCCGGTGGAATTATGTACAGTGAAACCTCATTATAATGAGACGGCCAACGAAATAATGGATATAACGAGCAAATCGTAACTTCACTTGGAAGTCCCCATAGAAACCAGTGTATTTATTTAAGACCTCGTTTTATTGAGCTAAAATTTGCCCATTATGGGATAAAACTAACAAATTTCGTTAGGAAGTAAAAATTTGATCCAATTTCACGACAGTGTACCAAGCAGATTTGAGATGGTGCGCAATGTGAAAGCTGTATTTAACATTTCAAAGCTCCCGCCATGCAACTGCACACAGCACGCAGCCACTGCGCGCGGCACACACTGCGCGCACGCCTGCAACTGCTCTCATTTGCCACCGCGCGACTTATCTTTTGTCATGCTACGCACATGATTCGAGCCACATGAACTTGCCAGGTGGGAAGTGAAAAACCACAAGGCGGCTATGATAAACCCCGTTACATCCTGCACGAAGCTGTCTGAGCCATCATTCGCATCAGAAAGATGGATCAGCGTCCAATTACAGACTTCTTTGCACCAAAGTCCATTTAAAATACGAGTTACTTATTTTGAAGTGCAATAAAGTAGGTGCGTGACTTTTTCTTTTTATCTCCGGAATGCGGTTATTTTGTTGTGTACCACCATGCAGCAAGATCCAATTTCGCCCGCTGTTTGTTTTTGGCAAGTACAGTGCACAATATTTGCAGTAACTACCCGCTATGGCTATAACGAAATATTGGTTATAATTAAGCGACCAGATTTTTGCGAAAATCCCCAAGGTGTTTCTGCGAAGGAAAGTTTGACATCTAAGTTATAACGAGCAAATTGTGCCATTTCTCCAATTTCGTTATAATGAAGTTTAACTGTACATCATGAAGCTTTCTTAAATACAAGCACACTACGCCAACATCAGTAAACGCTCAGCATTCTTTTCTTGCACAAAAATAAAGATACAAATGAGGTACAACTTCAAGCCATGTAAACATTGAGATGGTACTGGTTTGTCATGGCTTTAAGCTTTTCTTTCAAGCCGACTTGCCCTTAATTTCACAAAAACCTGTGTGGCTTACTTCCACGAAGAAAATAAAATCACTTCCCACAGCACAAGATTTGTCAGATGTTTTCATTGCAAGTCAAAAATTTGTCCTAAAACATGCTGCAGAAGCAAATATGAATTGGGTCTATGTACGACAAAACGAGAGTATTTGACACCTATTTATCCCTAAATGACACTTATCAGTGCCTATTATAGGTGCCCAAAATTTTGATTTCTCGTGCCCAAAGTTGCGGTCTCTAGTGATCACCGGGGGCCACATCAAGACACCGGGAGAAAAACTTGCATTTTTAAACTCCTCAGGGCGATTTTGCTTTGCATTTCCTCGGTGCCTAGATGGCGTGCTGACAACATGTTCACACTGAAACTCTGGTCCATGAGCCATGGAACAACACTTTGCAGCACAAAAACGACAGTATGCCAACGGTGGTAACCGGAGCCACACACGCTCTAGAGGCTCACTCCAGACTCCTGCAGTGCACCTCTATGAAGCAGCTGGTCGTCTTTCTTGGGAGTTCAGCCGGTGGCCAGAGCTTACCGGGTTGCTGTCCTTCCAGATGTCAGGGAAGAGTGGCCGTGCCTTGTGCCTGGCGACGAGCACCTGCATCTGGTCCTTGCTTGGGTGGATCCCCACCTCCGCCTCGAAGGGCATCTTGTAGTCGGGAACGCTCAGCCCTGCAGCGAGGGACAAGGAACATTGTCCTACGCCGTTGTGCACAAGCCGACGAGACGCATTTCCGCTCGCACGATTGCTCCAACTCTGACCTGTTCTTTGTTTGCTATGCGGCATGCAAACACGCAGTACCAGCACGTGGGAACAGCACCATCAGGTATCAGACCACTTATGATTCTCCGCGATATGCAAACAAACAGAATAAGCCGCGTGCCTTGATAGAGGTCCGAGCAGCGAGTGGCGATTTCCCAGAAGACGAGGCCCAGCGCATAGACGTCCACCTGCTTCAGGGACGTCTCGCAGTCTCGCAAGTTGACGGCCCCTTCGAGCACCTCGGGGGCCATGTACCGCAGCGTGCCAACCTGCATCAGGTTGGGGCCAATGGGAAGCAAACGCAATGGCTCAGATCCTACACACTGCAGCCCCTTCGCTGAATCTTTGTACATTTGAATCTTTGTACATTTGTCTTCCCTCCAAGCTGACGACGGCACATTTTAGTGCCATCACTAAATGTCGTTGTATTAGGGGGGAAAAAAATATATTAGTATAGTGGGTGAAGAGTGCCAAGTAATTGTTGACCAACTGTTTAGTTGTGCACAGTGCTGAAAGCAACGAAGCCACGCCAGAGGGAACACCGTGCCACACTAGATAGTAACTACAGCACCGTATATAAACCATGCATACCAAGGCACCCAGCCGCCACTTCCGCAGCCGATTAAACAGTTACAAGCAAGAGAGCACACCGTGGAGTTACATCCACCGCGTTAAGAGAGAAGGAACTTACGTCAGCCAGAGAGTTGGTCTCTGCGTTTTGTTCCTCCCCGTTCTGGATGTACTTGGGACCCGAGATTCGAATGGCGAAGCCGAAATCACACAGCATGCAGGTCCCATCGTCCTTGACCAGGACGTTTTGTGAAGTGAGATCGCGATGGGCTATGCACGGTTTGTTGGGCTCTGCAGGAGAAACAGAGAAACGGCAGTGCTGCCGTGCGGCCACCACTAAACTGCCGGCGGTCGCTGTAGCACGTAGAAGGTCAGCAACATCCTCATTACAAAGGTGCAAGCACAGAAGCAACAGAAAGACAGAGGAACTTTACTCCATGCTTAACTCCCACAAAACTACCGTGTTTTCCGGTATATAAGTCGCACTTTTGTGTAAGTCACACCCCCCTCAAAACGAGAGTTTTTCCGAAAAAGAAACGTACATAAGTTGCACCAGCGTATAAGACGCACCGGTGTACAAAATGCACTTGTTAATCAGGTAAACCTATAGAGGATCTGTTCGTTCGGAAGTGTGGCGAAGGTACAAGGTTGTGGCCGCCGCCGCCTCTGAACGCATCCTCCGGTAAGCAGTGCTAGACACGTGCATCTACCGTCCAAAGTCTAGACAGAACTTCTCAAAAATGGTTTATTGATACACACAGATGGCATGTACTTACAGACGGCGTTCAGGCAAAACCATCGAAGCCTTCTTCCTCCGACTCGCTAACAAATAATTCATTCATTTAGATCATACAGCTATGTCTCGTGTGCTGACATCACGCAGCACACAGTCACCTTTTCGAGCGCAGACCACACACGGCCGCCACGTGCTGGATTTATTCCATACATAAGTTGCACCGCACCAGTGGACACGAAGCACCAACAAAAGTTTTGGAAAAAAAGCGCGACTTATAGACCAGAAAATACGGCAGTCAAAACGCACCAAGATATCATAAACTTTAAATGAAAGTGTATTTCACACTCTTCAATTGCATTGGGTTGTCACATTCATCACAAAACTGAGCAACAACATGCCTGTGACTGTGAGAAATTACCAGAAGACCAAAATCAGAGCCCTTCGACACTGAGAGAAGAAAAGCACAGCAAAGCTGGCACCCGTGATATTTGCTATGTTAGGGTTTAGCTATACCGGGGATTCGGTATTTTGAATTATAAGGGCAGTGGCGTGATCACAACCTCACAGAGGACCCACACAATAGGTGTGCTAAGAAAGTGACGTCTCTAGTGCGCTGCACGCCTGTGGTCACCGAAGAACGCATGCCATTCTGCAATGTCAAGGTGGTAGAGAGAGTGGTTTCTCGGGCGAGTTGGTGATCCACGACGAAAAAAGCACTTGGGGGGCCGAAGCGCACGGCCCTGTCTTCTTGCTGTGTCTCCGTCCCCCCAGTGTTTTTGTAGAATGAGCTACACCGGCCGAGGTTGAGCAGTTCCGCGTAGCTCCTGGAGAGCTGCGCTGCACATGAGTGAGGAGCAGTGACGTCACACGGCGCACAGAACGTTGCTCGCTGCCCGGCGTCTCCCACGCACCCCACGCGCCCAGCGTCTTCGCCGACCTCCGTTCCACTTGTGGCGGCCCGGTCCACTCGATGATCACGCGAGGGGTGGCCGGGTGTGAAACCGATGGCTCGTGTGTCGCAGCAACACCGGCGTGCGCCTGTAGAACCAGCTTAGCTCTGGGGCGATTGGTGACGCTGCACCAGAGCCGCTTGATAAATATACACGTGTCACATAATGCGTATACCGTGTAGTGTGTCATTGAAGCAGCAGTAGGCATGATAATCAAGCCAATCCTAGACAACCAGGAAAGCTAAGAATAACAAGCTGAACCTTAGCTCACCCTATGTATATCCTGGCATAGCCGAGCTAAGCCATTGCTAATATTTTTTTGTTGCGGGTGAAAGATGGCGACGAGTATACACAACTCAAGAAAGAGGCAGCAGCGGAGTAGAGCAGAAAGTGGGGCTGTAGTCCTACTTCTTTCCCAGACGGTCATGTTTCACAGCAATGCATAAAGTGGGAAAGCCACCTTACAAAGACCACGCTTACACCAGTCACGGGCACGTAACCGGAAAAAAGTAACAGCGTTACAGTTACAGTTAGTTACCTTGAGCCAAAAAGGTGACTCTGCAACAGTTACAGTTAAAAAAATGAACTTGTTACAGTTACTGCGAAAAGGTAACGTTGTTACTTTTTCGTTACTGCATAACACTAATAGATCACAGAACAAATGACAGCTTATTTAACTGAAACATGCGAAGGTATGTGGGTAGTCAACATTGCACCTGGTAAATTCCTGGAGGAAGAGAACCTATAATGGAGGCAAACTCAGGCCCAACACCAACAATCTATGTGTACACCTCATCTCGTTGCATCAACTTTTTTTGTTGATGTGCACTCTTCGTGTCAAGGACTTTACTCGCCAAACTCATTTTGTAACTGAGGATGAGTTGTTTTTCAAAGTTGGCATCCTGGAGGTTTTCTCTTTGCGGAGGTTTAATTTCCAGTTTCGTTTCCTTTCCCTTTCTTTTTTGGTTCTTTTCCTGTTTCCGCTCCAATCAAGGCGAAGGAAAAGTTTTAAGACATCACGTTCGAGACTAACCTCCGACCTTGGTTTTCTGCAGCAAAGGTAATCGTCATAGTGACCTGCTCTCCTAAACTGCAAGGGTAGCTGTGTTGTGGAAAGATGAAAGGTGGACGGGATATGGGAAAGAAGGAAGTCTTAAAAATTGGAAGGCGTGAAGGGTATGGCAGCCTTTCATGAGTGGTGCTGTTAGATATCTTTTCATAAAAAAAGGAAGTAACTGTAACAGTATTTTCGGTTTCAGTTACTGTGTAAAAAGTAACAGTATTACAGTTATGAGTTCCTCTAAGTTAAAAGTAACTAGTTACACATACAAGTTACTGTAAAAAGTAATTAGTTACCGGTAAGATGGTACTAGTAACTAGCCTAAGACTGGCTTGCACTGATGCCCCTAAAGTCAGCTGCACCTCTAAACACAAGTGCATTGCTAGGAAGACATTCTTTCAACGGCAGTACAGTGGAATCTCGATAAGCAGAAATCGCTAAAACGGAGCAGTAGCCAGTAAGTTGGTTGGTTTTTTTATTCAGGCAACGCTAATAAACTCTCGGTAATCGGAACTAAAATGTCCGCGTCACCGTGTAAGCGAAACCAGAAGTGAAGATGCAGTTGCAAAGACTCGAAACAAAAATAATTGATGCATTTTGTAGAGCACAGCGACTCATTGTTGCCAAATCAACTTTGTGAATGCTGTGCCTAAACCTCTGGTAGTTTTCTTTGCTTTCTGAAAAACTATCAGTTACATTCACCTGCTATTGCTTAGAGTTCCATGAAATGGTATTAAGAGTGTGTACACACATAAATTTGCACTTTTACACATCGATCTCAGTAAACGGAACTCCTGTTCAACGGAACTAGTTTTTTCGGTCCCTTGAAGTTCCGTTTACCAGGAGTCTACTGTATATGCCATGTTATATCAAAAAATAGAGACCGTGGCCTTATTTTAATTTTTTATGATTTTTTTTCTGTATGCTGAAAATTGTTGGTCTATGCCCCATACTCGGCCTGTCCCCATAGGCAATCTACTGGATCCTAGTCATAGACATATTCGCTGCAAAACTCGCTGCTCTATGACAGTCAGCCTGAAACCTTCGCACCCTTTCGGGACAAAGGCACATTTCCAGTGCAGGAGCACAGCAGGCGTACCCTCTGTGTGCAGAAACGCTAGAGCCTTGGTGATGGATTGAGCCATCCGGCACAAGCCGGGCCAATCCACTGTGGTCTTGCGCAGCTGGTCTTGTAGGCTGCCTCTGGGCACGTGTGTCAGCACCAGCAGAAACTCCCGCCTCCCGTCGGGACACGTGCGTTCGTCAGAACCTGCAGGTCACAGGGTCCCGTTTACTTCGCACTCTATAAAAGAGACCCAAGGCAACAAGGTTTTGGAGGTTTGAGCTCAGCATGCTGCCACTCCGTTATTCGACCAACTCCCCTCGCAAAATACTCAGAAAAATAACTCCACTGCATGTAGCGCTCCATGTAGCCGCTATAGGAGGTCGAGTCATGCACGCTTTTTTTAAAAAAAATGCTTCTGTGTAATAATCTAACAAATGTTTTGTCAACTTCCAGTTACAATTAATGAGATTGGGCTGCACCTTTGTCACAAGTGTTTGCTCAGTTCATTCTTTGCTGTGCCTTTACTATAAACGGCTTTGTGCTTCACTTTCGTGTGTGCTCTGTTACCGTATTTTCGCACATATATAACGTGCCCCTGTGTATAACCTGCACCCCCACTTTCAGTACACGAAAAAAAAAATGTCTCAATGCCGCTGTCTCAATGTACGCTTAACTCTTTCCGTACGGCGCCATAGGCCATTGGAGACGGAGTTCCGATGATTTCAAACGTCCTGCGGAAGCTAAAAACGGTGCCTGTCGGGCAACTAACGCCATCTGGCGAATTTATTGACAACTCATTTTTCGATTTTAGTATGTTTTATTGATATTTTGCTTGCAGAGACTGTGCCAAGAGTGAAATTTGAACCCGCAGTAGTGGCGAGTTGTGTGAAAACGGCGTCCGCTGTATTTGGGCTGTATTTATAAACAAAACGGACTTCCTCTCTGACGACTGCGGCTTTACACATTGATGTGTAGGGTCTGGACAATGTACGGTAGGGATATTTTGCCAAATGCGCCGTGTCATGTCGCGTTATCACCTTCATGATAGCCTGGCACTCGTGCCAGATTACCGCTACAGAGCGATGCACGACACTTCTCAAGAGCGCTGGATTTTTTTTTCTGGTTTTTTACCACTAAAGTAAAAAGGGTTTTGTGTCACAACACAAAAAAGTGTGCTTGGATGCGTGACCGACTTACACTCGAGTGGCTTCGAGGAATGGCACAGCCGTCAGTTCCACTAGGTTGACGGGCCCACAAAAATACAAAACTTGGTGTACAGCGTTGATATACATATTGAATTATAGCCAAGGAATGTAGGAACAATTTGTATATCTTAGAATTCCTAAAATAATTTTTAGGCTCATTACAATCTATATACGTTGTGTGTATACTTTTTTGTGCATTTTTTTCTGATAATTTGACTAATAAACTGTAAGTAAGTGTACCTTTCACAAAACTGCTGATATGTGTTTGTAAGAGCAATCTATAAGCTACAATTACATGCATAGCAATGCTAAATGTGTTCACAAGCTCAAGAGAAAAAATAGTTTTGTGGAAGCACTCAAAATCGGCCGTTTTTCCGTGGTAACGAAAGAGTTAAGGGAGCATCATTCCTCTTTGAAAGGAAGGCCCTACACACCCCTGGCACTGCACTGTTCGGACTGCGGCTGTAAGCCATGCTTCACAGACACACAAGTGCTTTTTAAATACCAAAACCGTGCTACCAGGGAACTTGCTGAAGCCTTCCATATCCGGATTAGGGGCTCGGATTGTATAAGTCACCCGTCGCTGAGTATTCTAGATAAAGAATTGATACTTCTTAAGGAGAGGGGTTAGAAGAAGAAAAAAAGAAAAAGAAGAGAAGAAAGGGAAGGGGGGCGGTTGTCCTGTTGTACGGCCGCACGCATGTGCGACGGTCACATGTGCCTTATTGTTGGGTCTTGGCATGGTATACATGTGCTTTCGATTTTAATATAACTTTCAGTTGATAGTAAGCGCTGGTGTCGTTTCCCTTTCTTGTCCCTGTGTCAGTTTGCGCTTAAAGTTTCACTCATGAATGGGACAGAGTTGACAACTTCATCAACAACTGCAAAGAATTAAGACTCCACACCAAGAGATCACCCCATTTCAGCCATCTGTAGTCCTTCTGTAGTTAACGAGCCCGAAGTTGTGTTTTAGGAAGAAATCTGCTGCCTTATCACGTTTCAGAATGTTCATTTGCCTTTGCGAAATTTCCATTTAATGGCTGCCCCACCCCACTTTTTTTTATTGTAGATGTTAGCAGTTATTATAGACACGACTTTCGTGTCTCTTACTGAAAGCTTGGGTTGATCTACCCATTACTGAATATTTATGTATACACTGTCAAATAGATAAAAGTTTTTGTTGTTATTATAGCTGGTGAATGCACATACATTTCTCCTAGTCAGCAAGTACCAGCCCAAAAATCGGCCTAATTCGCAGAAGTACGAGTGGCACGATCCAAAATGCTCACTTTGCTTTAAGACAAGCTCTTCTTTTTTTGTTCCTGCAAATTCTAAGAAAGAAATAACAAAAAAAGAATCTTCCGGGTGATTATTAATAAGGGAAGACTTTACTGGCGGACGTTTCTTGGCTTTTTTTTTTCTGGTTTTAAATGAAAACACGCTACCCTAGTGGCATTTTATGACAAGAGTGTTCGCAGCGAGGGAGCTCATTGCACTCGCCTATCAAGCGGGGCAGGAAGGGCAAGTCCTCGTGGAAGAGCCTGTAGATGTCCTTCTCGTTGGCAAAGTAGGCGTGGTGGTGCTGGGCCAGGATCTTCACCGCCACCGTGCAGTCGTTCAGGGAGCCCTTGCACACCGAGCCGTACCGACCCTTGCCGATGGTCTCCTGCACAGCGGGGCCGTGGGGCAAAGAAGTCACGCAACACTCGCATGCGGGGAATGCTGGAACTGCTACAAGAACAGAATCGACTGACGGGGCATAGAATAATCTTATTAACGACAAATTTCTGAAATCAATGTGTACAAACACAGCAACGATGACCTTTTTTGAGGCTACCTCTTCATCATCGAAATGCTCCTTAAATCAAATAACTAACACTGCATGCAATGGGAAAGCGATAATACAGCTCCCCTTTTAATAATAATATGCGGAGCATCATTCGGAGCGTTAAATGGAGTAGCACATAAAGTGTCACATAAAGCATCATACGGAGTATCGTACAGAGTATCGTACGGAGTATCATACAAACTATCATACGGAGTATCATACAAAGCATTCCACGGAGTACCATATGGAGTATCATACAACGCATCACACAAAGTATTCCACAGAGTACCATACGGAGTATCATTCCGAGTATCTGGTTCGCCTGTCAGAGCATGCATCCCTGAACCCTGGCGGCGGAGGGACCCCCGCAAGAAAGAAGTGAGACCTGTATCTTGAGGCTGTCCATGTCGAGGGTGGGCGACTGTGGGTGCTGGGGCGCCTCCATGAGGTGGGCCGAGTCGAGCCCCGGCTTGCGCTGCGGGGGCAGGGTGCGCCAGTAGAGCAAGACCATGCCGATGGCAAAGGCCGCCACCAGCAGGCACAGCACCACCACCAGCACCAGCGTTTGGCCACCCTTCTCGCCCGGGAACTGCTCCGCTGCAGCACGGGAGACGGAATGGATGCACGTTTGTACCAGTAGAACTTCCTGCCGGGCCCGCTGGTGGGCACTTTCTATGGTTTGCAGTTCAACAAAGAACACAAACGGCGAACACCAAGGTACACAGGACAGGTGCTAACTAGCGTCACTAAATGAAGGCTTTTAGAGTATCGACACTCTTTTCTCTCACTGTTATGTGCCGCCAGGATTTTCACTGGTCGGTCGGCACCCCGGTATGTTTGTTTACATATGGGCGCAGCCATTTTGTTTCTGGGCACCTCTCTCTCTCTCTCTGCTGTGCGGACGCTAGGGCGGCCGGTCACACTTTGCCCGTCACAACTGGTGGCAGTTTCGTTAGTAGAGATGGCAACACTGCAAGCCAGAAACAAAATGGCGTCCACACACTTCCGGGTGCACGAAGTGGCGGTACTCTTAAGCGTATACCTTATTTAGTGACGCTAGTGCAAACTTTCTAGATGGCTGCACCCAGAGCCACTAGATGAGGTTTCAGAGCAGCAGCACTCTTTTCTAGAGATGTGTCGCTCAGGAGAGAGCCGGATCTTTTGAGCCACTATTTTTAAAGAGCGAGTGAGCCGTGGCTCAGTAAAAGTGAGCAGCGGTTCTTCGGGACAGAGGGAGCTGCTTCTCGCCCGCTCAGTGATCCGTGTTAAACCAGGTCAGACCGAGTGAGCCACAGCAGAGCCACTGAGCTAACTGAGCCGAAGAGCCGGATCGCCGAATGAGCCGGGTCTTTGCAGTGAGTTTCGCGCCATCTATTATCAGCCATCATCATCACCAGCATAGCTTATTTAGTGGCTCTAGCTGCACCTTTTGTGGGGGGCAGGCAGAGTTCTTTGTGACCGTGGTTAGGGCAATTCCATTGAGATCTCCCAACTGCATCACCACAAAACACCCCTCTTTGTCCGACTGCAGTAGGCGCAAGTCGTTTTCCCAGAACTTCACTGACTTACCGCGTTTCAGAATGCGTTTCATGCTCACATACCTTTGCAAAATTTCCAATTAATTGCTGCCCAACTTTATTTGTTAGCAGTTATTATAGAACCACATGTCTGGTGGATTCCTATGACTTCCAAGGGTGTTTTTCAATGGTCTTGGCCAAGCCGTCCACCCCATCCAAGATGCATCCTGCTGTGTACTTTTTGTTTGCCATTTGTGTGCTGCAAACCACGGGCCTTCATTTGTGCTGGGCCTCACACAATGTCGTGAAAGGCAGCTCGTTTGGCACCAAAAGCAAGAAACGAGTGCATGCGCAGGCACACATAATCGGGAGCAGGATCGTATAGATCCTTTTCCTGAATGATCGTTACGCTAACGCACTACACCCTTTTCTTAAAGGCAAGTTTTGCAAAAGCTTCGTGTTCCAAATTAACTCCAAGCGGGTCAGCCCACCCAGCATCTGTGCCCTTGTTTTCAGGGCTCACACCCACGCCCAACGCAGTGCAGTGCAGTGCGCCCCTTACGCAGGTATGTCTCGGTGCCCTCGTCGTCGGATGGATTGTAGCCGTCGGTGACATTGATGTTGCAAAAGTCCCCCAGGCAGCAGCAGAACTTGGTGTTGTTCAGCACCTTGGAGGGCTTCTTGGTGGAGACGCAACTGGACGACTTGCAGTCCTCTTCGCCCGAAGTGCCCCAGCAACCTGGTGACACAAACGCAAGGCAGGGTCTTGGAAAAAGGCAGCACAAAGGAAAACAGCCCCACTGGGGAAACAGCACAGCTGACAGGGCATGCAATTGCGATAGTACTTGAGAACATACTTTCCACCTCTGAATGACGAGCCTGGTTATCTGAAGGAAGTTGTTTTGCCAAATTCTCGCCTACACGCTGCCTGGAAAAAAATTCGGAGGGGTTCCTGCCTTTATCCACTAGCTTCAACTTCTCCACAGTTAAACAAAAAATGATGAATTCCTGTTTTAAGTGCAGAGCATTTCAGTAACTCACGATGTCACCCGCGTTGTCCCGTCGTAGTCCGCACCGTCGTTGTCCGCACCCCTCCCCCTACACTATATAAAAGAAAATACTATCCGGCGCCTGGTTTCGATCCCTCGACCCTGCGGGCGGAACGCAATGTACATGGTGCTCTACCCACTGCGCCACAAAGCCGATACAGAATGGGACGCTACGAACGCGCCTTATATCGTTGACTCATTCAAATTACTCCTGACGAGCGCTCTCTCGTCAGCAGTTGCCACAAGTGCAACAACATAACGTAACGCAAACTACTTAACGTCGTGCGCCCCCGGAAATGCTCTGCATTTGATCGTGCCCCTCGCAAGGGGGATGTTTCACTGCGTCGCCATGCGAACAGTTTGCCACGCTTTAGTTTCAGTTCTTTCTTTGCTGGGGTGCCGACGAGCGCGCCACCTCCTCGCAATTCGCCGCGGGAGGATCCGCGGCGGGAGCGAGAGATGGCGCTGGCGTCTCCGCGGCCGCGTCTGCGGCCTCCGCGGGCACCGGTGCTGGCGCGGGGTCATCTCATCGCGTGTAGTTTCGGCGATAGTGAACGGATTTTTTTTTTGAATTGTAGTCTTCACAGAGAAAGACCCTGCAGACATGATGTTAATGGGGCTGAAACTATCAAGTGTATGCTTGTTTTTAACAGTGGAGCTGTCGTACAACAACATATGCGCCTCCTTACACGCGGACCCAAATTACACTCATGCGAGCGTCTTGAAGACGTATGCTTCGCCTCCGGTACTATTGGCGCGGCATGTACAACTTCGTGCGCAAGTACGTCCGCTCGTGTACAGAATGTTAATGCCGCAAATCGCCACCATCTTGATTGACTGGCCCGTTGCAGCCTCTACCCTGTCCCCCCAAGGCCTTTCGAGCGTGTCGGCATCAACCCAGGCCTGTATGGCCCACTGCCTATTACTTCTGCCGGAAACCGATGGGTTATAGTAGCTGTGGACCACTTGACCCGGTACACGGAAACCGCAGCCAGGGTTTGTACGAGCTTCAAAAGCAAAAATTCAGGGGTTTTCAAGGACTTTCAAGGACCAAAAAACACATTTTCAAGGTCCCCATCTTATGTTTTATCTGGGATTATTTATAACTTTTTCAACAAAATGCAAAATTTTGATATTGCCTAATACCTAAGAACATTAATGCACATTTAGATAGGCACTATGGGTTCATGAATGCTACCCCAGCTTTATTTTTTTTTTTCATAGTTTATATTTAGAGGTTTTTCTTTTTTCTTGTTTTGCTGAGGCTGTTTGATTTTAAAACTTAGTTAATGTTGCCTGCATGTCCTGCTTTGTCAGCAAGAGTATCAGCTGAAATTAACTCAGCAAGTGTTGCAGCAAGGCAGGATGAACTATATACACGTCCACCATTTGCATGTAAAAGCAAATGCAGATGGAGTGTATGAGGCACAGCAAACATGCAATGAAAGGCCGTCCACAGACTACATGGAACATGCAAGATAGATAACAGAAGCCGGCTTTCACGGGATTGTATCGTGACATGAACTCTATTGAGGAGTGCTGCTCCCAATGTTGCCTCGTAATAATGAGAATCCACAACTCGTAATTTCACACAATACACTAAACTTAATTGTTACAATGTTTCTTTGCATTTTTAACATTTAAAATTCACGACAAACACTTTAAATTCTTGTGAAAAGATAGGGCCATTGGTTATCTCCAGAAAAATCGAGGGTTTTCAAGGACCCTTTAAAAATTCCAGGACTTTTTAGGCCTTGAAACTTACACTTCTAAAATCAAGGGTTTTCAAGGTTTTCAAGGACCTGTGCGAACCTTGCGCAGCCCTCCTGCTGCGACAGTTCAAGACGTTGCCTCCTTTCTTTTCCGCCACTTTGTTCTTCACCACGGGGCATTTCAGAACACTAGTGAGCAACTGAGGCTGGGTGTTCTTGTCAGACGCTATTTATTGAAGCCGTACGCGCTCAACGCCATACTGTTCACCAGACAACCACGCCATACCCCCTGCAAACGAATGGGCTCGTGAAACGCTTAAACCATACCCTTGGCGACACGCTCTCTATGCACGTGTCCTGCAACTAATCCAACAGGCACCTTGTCACGTGCATTTGCCTACAATACAGCAACGCAGACCACCACAAGGTTCTTGCCATTTTTCTAGTTGTACGGACCTCAGCCGTCCTACACACTGACACCATTCTACCCTATAATCCCAACGCCACCGAATTTACACCGATTTTGGAGCTTACCAACCACGCTGAAGAATGCCGTCAACTGGTCCGTTTGTTTACCTTGGCCAATCAACAGCTTCAGTAACATCGTCATGACGATTCTACTGAAGCTGTTGATTGGCTGAAGCGCCCACATTTGACCCCGGCTCACTTGTGTGGCTTTGGGTCCCCTGCCCAACACCTGGCTTCTCTCTGAAACTCGTAGCCAAGTACCACAGCCGCTCGACTGCATGCACGAGGTGCGGCCTGCGACGTCGCCCGAAACTGGCGTGACGAGCCTAATTCTCCGCGCCACCGCGCCGGTGCCACTGCTACAGGACAAGCTCGTGTGGGAGGAGCCACTGTTTCTGCATGCTTTGCGCAGCAGCCACGCTACGCGTTTACATTTTATTGACACAACATAGTGCATTGCATTTCCAATAAAAATGTTATTACCTCAATGATATGAACATACACAAGCCTGTAACGATATCAACATACACAGGAGGTTGGTATTGGGGCGCTAATGGACTCACATAAGCCCGAACGGCCCTCTTGCCGCTGGTTTCGAGCTGCACGACCACCGTTCAAGATAACTAGCAAGTTCTTTATCGCATGCTTGATTACCTGCTGCACTTGATGCGCTTGTTTGCTGTTGAAAGAAAAACCCCTAGATTACCATTTCTACAAACATGTGCAAACTGACTTATAGCAGAGTCCTTCAATGCTAAGGACTCTGCTTGTAGGTTTGGACAAATCATTTTCTGATAGTTCTCTAATTCCAGCTTTGTAGAAAAACGAGGTCGAAGTCTACAACTGATCGCACGTTCAACCGCAATGGAAACGCGTTTGCATCTAAGGATGGTGATGCGAAGAAAAATTTGTTGGCCGTGAATTGAGTACTCACAAAGTTAAGAAAAAAAAGAGATCAAGAAAGGTTGAGTCAAGTTCACTTCTGTATTTACAATATGTGCAGCCACAGAATTGCACCACCTTCCATGATAGAGGCCTGTAGGTGAGTTTCATCCGCTTTACAGTTGCTCTACAAATCCATTCCTCGATTTGTTTGCTCTCCTCATAGAAGTCGCTGCCTCATTTTGTCATGCTTGGACTGCAGCTTCTGAGCGCATCTTGCTGGCGCTGAATTTTCACTTTGAGCCGGTGCTCTGTCCCTTTCGCATCATCCAACACGCTCATGAGGTTCAGTGTCGTTCCGCATGCTTTGTCAAGATGCGAGACAGGTTTCGCAGAAAATATGCGGTGCCGCCTCCATAACAAGCTCTTGTTGCTCGTCGCGCTCAGGAGAAAATGAGGCCGAAGCTGGTATGCTGTTTCTTGGCTGTTGCTCCTTTTGCTGCATCAGCAACGCAATCACTGCTCTGACGTCGCTTCCGACCATGTTGCTGTCCATTTTCCTGGCACATGCACACTGGTTAATTCGGGAAAATAGACGGAAACAGCTGTCAGAAGCAATACCTTGAGCTTCGTGGACTTCTTATAGTCACCGTCGGGGGAAATGACGTGAACACTCCAACGACCTGTCCATTTGGCTGCCACGTGCTTCCTTTTCCAGTTATCCTTCCTCGAGAAAAGTTCTTTAGTCATGCTTTACGGTGCTCTACGTCGCACGGAAACTCGTGGTACCGATCAGTGGGTCTCTCCTTAGATACGTTTGCGCCACACAGCGCACGCAACAGTTCCATGGCATAGCGCCACGCACTACATGAGAAGGACCTCGACGTGTTTATACCGTTTATACTGCCACATGTGCGGGTCACAGGACATGTAATTGCGAGGTGCGGAATTTCTCCGACGCACACCGAAAAACTCGTCCCGTACTGATTCACGGCGCCTTCTCAGAGGGAGAGCAGGGAGAGTTGTCCCGTACCAGTGGCGCCCCCTCTGAAAAAGCGGCGGCAACTGTCAACTTCCACTCCACGGCTCCACCTTTTGTTTGCCGCGCGACATAGCAGCCTGCATCTGGTGCGTGCAATCGGAGCGGCCGTGCAAGTACCATGGACCATCCTGAGTTGTTGAGCACACATTGCCCCGTCAACTACCTCGTGGAACCAATTACATCGACCTCAGACCTTCGTGGATGCAGTCGTTCATGTGCAACACTTGAAGCCTTTTTACGACCCTCTCGTTCTGTCGTCACCTTAACTGAGTCGCCAGGGTGGCTCCTGTTCGATGCGGGGTTAATGTGGTGAGAATAACGGGCACA